>NC_056732.1:75452167-75814667 GCF_019279795.1 Protopterus annectens | reverse complement strand
AGTGACATTAAGTACTGCTGATATTTAAGCATATGAAATTGACCATTTAAAGCCCTTACAGCCAAAGTAGCAGGTGTAAACTTTTTTTCTCCATCTATCCAGTGCCCTTGAATCTTTATCAGAGGGAACAGGGTTTTTAGCAGTGGAAGCCTTGACTCCCTTAGGTCCCTGAGATATGGTTTCTGGGTCATCAGCAGGGTTTTTGTATAGAAATTTATGGGAGTCTGGGACCCTATAGTATCTGTCTGACTTAACAGGTGCAGGGGGTATAGAGTCTGGAGACAGGCTGGACTCTGAAAAAGCATCATCTACAATGTCCAGAACAGGGGGAATAGCAAGGGGCCTGTGCTGAGGAAGTAAAAGAAAATCTCTGAGCCTTTTCTTAGATTCTGAATAATCCTGGCTCTCCCAATGAAAGTGCTCCCTCATAGTATGCAGGGTTTCCCCAAAGGAGTAATCTTCAGGAGGAGAAGCTGAATCAGAATCCTCATAGGGAGGAAGGGAGTATTCCTGTTCAGAGGAGGAATCAGAGGAAATGGAAACTTGATCTGAAGATTCATATTCTGTCTCTTGCCTAGGCCTTTTATCAGGAGGGGGATGGGAGCCCCTGATCAAAGTAATAAGGTCTTTGGCCATTTTGAGCATCTGTTTTTTAGGCATGGAAGTCTGTCCTGGAGAATGTTATACTTGTTTCTTTGTCTTTAGAGCTGCTTTAATCTTTGGCTTTGAAGCTGAAGATGACTTTACATATAACTGTGTACATCTAAAAACACCCTCAGAAGCCGATGCCTGCACAGCGGCTCTGGACCCATCTGAGGGAACAGTTTCCGAGGATCCAATACCTTGAGTTTCCAGAGGCCCAGTCTGCTCCATGAAGGAGTTGGAAGCGGCCTGTGGCTCTGAGGTAGCGGGTGTCAGGGGCTGCGAAAGCTCCTCACTGAGAACCGGCGAACTGATGACTAGCTTAGCGGAAGCCTCATCGTCTGTTTTGGATCTCAGATGCCTGTCCTTGCGTTTTTTATAAACTCCGGTCGTCGGCTGTTCTGCCGGCATTGTAGAATTGAATCTTTTGCCAAAGTAATGAAAGGCAAAATTGTACCGACGCCTAATAGTGCGTTGGTTAAATCTAGCACAAAACCGACAACAAGCAATGTCGTCGTCAGGGCCTAGGCAAGGAATACAGTAAGAGTGAAAATCCTTATGAGGTATTTGCTTCCCACAAGAAATACAATTGCTAACTTTTTCTGACATCGGTCTGGAGCAAGAAAAAAGTTTCCCCAACGGGGTACTTAGCTTTAATGAAGACTTCGGATCTGAAATTCGAATTCGAAAATCTCAGGAGTTGGCCGACCAGCACTTGCGAACTGCTTTTGCTTCGGGCACCGTGCGGCAAGAAAGACTGAAGAAAATGGCGTCGGCTGCATCTTTTATACCCCTGGTGCACTGACGTCAGGGAAGAGGCGACAGCAACCGACGCCGGACCAAGACTTTGGAATTCAGGCCGACTGCTGGTAGCCTGCCAGCAGGATAACCCAAGTGTAATGACTGCAACAGTGAAACATGATGAACATCAATAATTTTCATCCCATTAAGAGGAAAGAAAAATAAATACCATTAAATAATAACTCTCAGAAAAACCTACAAACCTGGCTTTTTCTGAAAACAGTGAGGGCATGCACAAGTATTTGCCAAGACAAGTTTTCTGCTGCTACAGAGAAATAATACTGTACTTTTATTCCACATGGATTTCAATGGCAATTATTTGGGATAATCAGCTGAAGTTGCATTTAAAAGAGAAAAAGTTTAAATGGACCCTTTGTGGAAGCAAATACAGAACCTTTTTCAATATGGAAAACAAAATTACATTTTCAGTAGAGAACTGTCTGTCAAGATCAGGCAGTACTGACACACGCGAGTGGCTATGGTACAAGTGAAGGGAGGAGTATTTTCAAAGGAAATTAGGAGGGTCTACAAGTTATAAAGTTTTTTAATATCTCCACCTAAATAAATACTAATACCTCACTTATGAAAGGGAAAAACATGAATTAAACATCATTATTTAGCATCTTTGGCAACTTCCTTGTGACAGGGCAAGTTAGTGAATATGGATTATCAAAGATAACAAATACAGATTGAAATGGTGTGCTGAAATTTAAAGTAAATATACTGAGGGAAGTTGCAAGGTATTGTGCATCACAGCAACAAAAGTTGCAATATCAAATTTTAGAGTAAGAAATGTGGTTAAAGGTAGCAAAAACAAACTTTAAAAGATATAAAACGGAGACAAAACAGACCAGGAAGCTTTTGATTGAAGCAGTGCTAGTTATTTATAAAAAGATCCCCAGGACCCACAACCTGTGCCTCATTTACATGGGTTATATCCTGTTAAGCAGGCCAGCTATGCAAGCTTATGGGTGTCTTCCAAGCACCCGTGTAACTACCATCTTGAGAAGAGCAGGTTAAAAAAGTGATTTGGGCACCAAGCCCTTCAGAGCTTTCATGTCAAGTGAGAGAGGGAGAGAGAGAGACACAGCACGCGAGAGAGAAGTTAGAGCCCTGAAAAATTAAAGGAAAATAAAAAGATCTCACCCTGGCTACAAAAATAAGGGGGTGGGGAGGGAACAGCTATTGTAGCAAAGATCATGCAAACATTTATTGTTAAAGTTTACTTACACTATGGTTCATTATTTAATCACTGCTGCAGTAGCTTAGCTACATGGATAGACTACCATAACTTACAATGACTGGGAGGGGGAAGGATGAAAGTCTAGCAGCCCCTGGAAAATGGTTATAACAAAATCTGCTCTAGACTTGGGAAAGGAATCTAGTTTGTAGTGCTTTACATGGGTATACACAGTGGACCAAACTGCTGTTTCTGGACTACTTCTAGAATTCAAACATTTCCAAAAAGCCACAGATGAAGGCAGCGTCCTGCTTGGAATCAGCTTACTGTGGCGGGTATAACAAAAGGTAACAACATGAGACAACCGTTTGGAGACGGTCTGTTTTGACCTTACCTTCACAAAAAATGAATAACTGATCAGAGTTTATGAAAGTTTTATTTCTGTCAGGATAATATCTGAGTTGTCAGTGGACATCCAGGGTATTGAGAACATTTTTTCACTCGTTTGCAGGTTCTGGAAAGAAAATAATGAGATTGATAGCTTGGCTCAAAGTACACTCTGATATATCTTTAGGCATAAAGGAAGGATTAGTTCTTAAGGAAACTCTATCTTTGTGGAAAATGAGAAAAGGCTGACCCGCCATAAGAGCTTGTAACTTGCAGAAGTTAGAGCAATTAGCACAACTGTTTTCCATTATACGAACCTCAAATCTTTTTGCCAAAACAAAATCAAAATCCCAAGGAAGAACCACCTGTTTTCTAGGAGGCTTGGTATGTAATACATCTTTCAAAAACATTTTAGCATGGAAAGGGGAGGATCAATGTCCATAAATGCTGAATTGACTGACAAATGAACCTTGATAGGAGTAAGACAGATCAGAGGATAATAACTCACACATATTGCAGAAATAGACAAATAGCAATCTTAAAAGGGTCCTGGTTCTTGTCTTGGCACCAACTAGAAAATATTTTCCATTTGGTAATATATGATTTCCTAGTAGCAGGTTTTCCTGCCTTCTTTAATACCTGCTGCACATCCTCAGAAAATAGGTGCCTAAAAGGTATTAAAACTCTATCTGTGAAGAAGCTTGTGGTAATTGCTCTTGGCCATTTCCAAAAAAGGGGAGAACCACTGTTGTCTAGGCCAGAAGAAAGTCACTGCACTGATCTTTAAACCGTCCTCCTGAATCCTCAAAACAGCACTGCATATCAGTGGAAAGGGTAGAAAACACACTTGAACATTCATTTCCTAGGAAATGAGAAATCATCTGTTTTACAGGCCTTACTGCATGGAGTCCTTGAGCTGAATTTTTCCAACTGATTGTTGTGAATGAAGGCAAACAGATTTATTTGAGGTGTTTGCTACAACTGTATCAATTCCTGGAATTAGGAAATAACCAAGCCAAGGAGTAAAAAGGACACAGACAAACCAATCAGTAAAAAACTATAAGACAAACCTAGCCAAGCTAGAGTTTTCACTATGTGATACATTAAACATCATGTAACAGAGGCCCATTGGACATATGCAAATGACCCCTTAAGGACATCAAGTGTTTCACCTACAAGGATTCTGAATATCCAAAGCCAAACCCCACTAGCTATGGATATGCATACTTTGGCCTTCTTATGACCTCATCAGCACAGCATAAGTGGATTATTAGGCTATACCTAAGAAACACAAGGTCTTTACACTCAACTGATGTTCATAACCATTATGGTGTCTGGAGACTATCCCAACTAACATGTTCTGGCTGGAAATTGGACAGTCAACCATGTATCCTGGGACAAGATGGAGTAAAGAGAGAGGTAGGGAATAAACAGCAAGTGGAATTTCACAAGAGTGGGGCGGGAGGATGCCGGTTTACTCAAAGCTGTTCCGTTGGTGGTTTAGCCCCGGGAATCCCCAGACCTCCCTCTGATTCCATTTTCTCTTCTGTGAGACCCTTCTACCTTTGGGCAGATTGCCTTTTCCCTGACCTTTGTAGTATGGTCCCTTTTTAGAGGGGAAAGTTTCAATTAGATTTGTGGATAGGAAGGTGAAACATATGTTTAACTGACTCTATATTTCCTCCTTGTCCTCCAGTCTTCTGTAAAAGTTTTAAGCCAAGGGTCCAAAGATCAAATAATCTGGGGGGGCATTGAGGAGTTCCACCTTTAAATCCTCAGACAAGAACTCAGTCCGCAGATAGGAAAGTTTTCTGATGACTGACCATAAAGCAGCAACCTGAAATGTTGATTCCATAGCACCATACTGACATTTTAAGACGTTACCCAGCTGTGCACAAATTTGTGCTTAAGAAGAACTGCATTCACTGTGTTACATCTGACTCCCCCCACAATGATCCTGGATTGCTTGAGGGCATGCTTCTGGTACTTGAGGATTTGGGTATGGCAACTTAGGGTCCTGAAAGCCAGGATGGCTGAGGTGTAGACTTTCTTCCCAAATAAGTAAAGCAGTCTGCCTTTCTTGTCAGTTGGGAAGTTTATCTTGCTCTCTCTGCTGCTTCCATAAAAATTATATCTGGATTTGCAAAGGGGATGTTGTACAAGAATCTGTTAGGACTTTATACTCTAAAAAATGATCAGGTCTCTTCATAGCAGGCAGTTGGAAGTCTGTCTCCAAGTATGCATCTTCAAAAGCATCCAAATGGGCTTTGCTGTATTGGAGGAATAGCAACAGATTTAGGAGACCCTAGTCCCAGAAGGTCCAGGTATCTTTTCTGGGAAGGAGATGACTATTTCCTCCACTTGAAGTGCTTCTTCATAAGTGAGCGAGTATCTCCAAATATCACATCCTCTGGAGGAGAGTCAAGAGATCAAAGAGCACTCACTGTCTATTGTGACAATAGGAGGTACTGCCAGCACAGCTAGCTGCAATTCTGTAAATAATTATACGTCATTTGTGAATATCAAACTGATTTATACAAGATGCTTGTGTTACAAATGTATTAAAATTGCTTGTCATGTGTATGTCAAACTGATCTGTACAGATGTTTGTGTGGAAAATGTATTTGTAAAGTGCTTGCATTTAAAATATATCAGCAGTGTGCCCTACTGGAGAGAACAGGAATGCACATGCACTATTGTAACTGTTTAAATGTATATGTTTTAATGGAGACAACTGGATGACAGGATGTTAACCTCAGTCCAGCAAAATTTAAAATATATCTGAAATTAAATCACTTTATAAAAATGCTATTTCACAGGTTTCAATGCAGCCAGAGAGACAAAAAGACTGTACTAGGAAGCTTTCTGCATTGTCTCTGGGATGAACTAATTACTCCTCTGGAAGTGTGGAGGTATGAAATTGCCTTATGACTTCCAGCACCTGCCACAGATCTGAGCAAAAGCCCTTGTGTGTGTATTTTTACATGTAGGTGCTAAATCCTGTCAGCTTCCAGCAATCGGGGTTTGCATGGGAACTGGTAGTCAGATGACCAAAAGTGATGTCATTCTGCAAGCTATCCCAGAAGTAATATTTTAGATATTATTTTGAGAAGTCTCTTAGTGAGACAGAATATTCTGTTTGGGGCCTGACTACAGAGAGTGCTCATGTATTTCATCTTGCCTTGTCCAAGTTATTTGGGAATAGTACAATTCTCTCAGATTTGGTTAGGAATATAGTAAAGCTTAGTTTAGATATTGTTTTGATGTTGAATTTGGTCGCTGTGGATAGATATTTAGTACTGTCTTGTTCTTTTATTATTTATTATTAAATATATTTAAACCTTTCATTGTGGCTGATCTTTATAGAGATACTTAAGTTTTGATAGGATCTGCATATTTATTTGGTGACACTGTGTGGGCCACTTCTAATAGCCTTGCTCTTGGTCAAACTGCAATTTGTATTAATATTACACAGTAAAATTGGACATCATTTGTTAAGGACCGTAAAGTAGCTGGTGAGGGGTTCTAGTGGTAATGATAACTACTTTATAGTCTGGGCAAAAGGGGGCATAGCTAGTAAACCTGTGCCAGCCTTTCTCAAGTGTGTGTGTGTGTGTGTGTGTGTGTGTGTGTGTGTGCAAATCAAATCTCAAGGAGTGTGTGTGTCAGCTACTTGGGCAGGGACACAAAGCACTGGCTGGACAGAGAGAGTGTTGGAGGACTTGGCTTGGAACCCTGGCTAAGGACTCAACACTACAGCTGTGCCAGTGGGGAGTCTTACTGGGGATCTGGAGAGAGAGAGAGAGGAACCAGCCCCCAGACTGACTGATTGTGTTCCCTGTGTGCTCTTAAGGAAAATTGTGCTTGATACTGGGAGCTGCATCTGGAGATATGGTGTGTGTACCTGTTATCCTCACAGTGAAAGTTTTCCACAGGTGCCAGTGGTGAGGATTGGGCTCCTTGATTACTGGCCCAGAGGTGGGGTGTCACATCTATTTCATGCCAGGAAGGAAATATGGAACTTATAAAACAGTTCCTCCTCATCAGAGTCAGGGGAATCCAAGTGTCTCACAGGAGAGAGCTTCCCTCTCTTTTTTTGGGTAGAGGAGCTCCATGCACAGTGGACTTAACAGGATCTGGCAACAGGCTGCATAAAAAGTGAAAGAAGCCCTGCATCAAAAGTTCGGGCCTGGAACTTAAGCTGGGTGGTGGTAGTAAAAGGTGAACTGCAAGGAGGCTGTTTAGGCCTAGTAACTGTCTGGGCAACCACTGAAGACTTCTGAACTGGAGGTGGGACATCCTTGAGTTTGGATTTGCAGTCACAGATGTCTTCCTAAAAAACTACTGTGGGGAATTAGGCCTCCTCCTCTTTAATAATTAGGTGCTGCTTCGGGGTGGATGATCAGGGACTGACAGACACAAATCTAAGAGCCTGGTTTTCAGTCTGATGGGTCATGTTAATAGCCAAATGAGTGGTCGCCCACCAAGACATCAATGGTAAAAGGCATGACAGTCAAAGACTTTTTGAGTGTCTCTGCTGATGTGATGCCTTTGGACCTAGGCTCTTCCAATGAGCTATCAAGTTCAACTGTTTCCATAACCTTCTTATTTGAATGCCTCTCCATGTATTTCCTTTTAGAAGGACACCTGCCATCCTGATGCTAGGCTCCAGATCACACTGACATAACATGGCTAAAAGACTCATTTTGGGCTGATATATCTTTAAGGCTTCCTGCCTCATCTTCATAGTCTTGGGATGAAAGCCCTTACAGACTCTGCAAATGGAAATGTCGTGCTTGGGATTTAGGCAATAAATTCACTGGTCATGGAAGCATTTATATGGTATCTAACACCTGCAGGCATGCCTATTTGCCTTATCTGATGCATACATACACTACACACTTCAGTATATGGCATCAAGATATCTATTTTTAGATATTTACTAAGCACAATAAACAGCACTTTTGAATTAAGTACTTGATGCTCTGTAGTCTTAGGCCTGTAATGGCAGCAAACTGTGACACATTCTCATGACGTGAACATGAAGAGTAAAAAAAATGAAGATGTCCTGGCCAGACTCGAGGTATATGAGGGGATGTAAGCCTGCTCTTGGAGTACCACACTGGCATGTGTGTGGCACACATGAGGTGTGCACAGCAGAGGGTGCTGTTGTCCAGGTAGGATATCATCATACAGAAAAGTAGCACATGAAATTAGTTGTACAACAGCCAGTAACATGATAAATCTAAGCTTGTGCAGTATATGTACACAAACCAAAAAACAATAAATCTGTAATGAAATATAGAAATGGTACCTTACTAAAGAAATCACAAAGCTTTCAAATTCTGTCTGGTCTAAAAACATGGTTGAAAGGAGTCTGACAGGTTAAGCACAGCCTTTTAATAACAGATTGTGAAAATAAAAAGCTTTTTTTCTACAGGATAAGGAGCTATACACATTTTTTTTCAGTAAAAATGTCATTCAGAATTCTAGTCACTAGCACTAAATTATCAAAATTAAACTATTATAAATGATGATAGAACAGCAGCACTCATTTGTTTCATGATTCAGCAGTGTATTAATTTGCCATTCTCATTTTATTATTATATAATTTATAAAGAAAAGGCAACAAATAAAGATTAGTTATGCTGACATACACCCTGAAAGATACAATGGTTACAGAAACATAAGGAAAAGTAAATGTAGGCAGCATTATAGCTAGTTCCACTAATACAAAAAATATTTATTAATCTGTTTTTGTATACTAGGAAAATCTGACTGGGCAAAGCTCCACATTACATAAATTTGAATGAACTAACAGCAAAATATACTATATATAGCACTAAAGATTATACAATTCTACAAGTGATCACCATGTACAAAGACATGCCTACATGTACACATATATAGTATTTACATCATGTTAAGCTCAGATGCATCTATAGAACAAAACATACACAGCATGCAAGACAAACATCAATAGATTTAGCATTATTTTGCAATCTATGTGCAAACTCTTTCTGGAACATTAGCAAACAGAAAGCAACTAAGGCACATGCATATTTTATCTAAGTGGTTAAGTGCACTTGAGACCCACAACCAGGAGATTACTATAATAAAAGTGGACGACTTTTATGACATTTGTTTGATCTGAATGCATGAGGTGGGGAATAAGTAATGGGATTGATAAAAGAGCAGTACTGCTCTAGTAATATGTATGATTTCATTGTAATTGCAGGTATGATTTATTGAGACTGTAAATCATAGATGGCATTTTTCTGGTATGTCTGCTGTTGACTCCCAAGACATCTTATCATACATATGAATGAGCTAACAGCAGAAACCTATTTGGTTGGTAACTTGACTTTAATGAACCAGCAACTTTTGCAACATCTTTCACAGCCACAGGATTCTAAACATGGTACTCCTTGAGTACCGATGGGGATTCACAATGGTAGTTCAGGTCGAGCTACCCATTAACACCTAAGTGATGATACTCTGAATGAACAATTTTCTACCACCTGTGATTTTAGTAAAGTTGGCACTGTTAATCGATGGCTTGATAAATTTTACTTTCCTATTTCTCCAGATGGTGAATTTTTGACTTTAGAAGAACAAATTTGCCATCCTGACAAAAAGTTATTTAAATATAAATCTTTACAATTGGATAATTATTTCTTGGAAGAGAGTCTTAAATGTGAGCATATCCCGAAAGGGCTAAGACTGTGGAAGTTTCCACAAGGGGTTGAACAGAACTTTGTATTCCATTGTGAACTATTAGAATTGTTTGTCAGGACCAGTTTGGACATTACTCATTTAGTTATTAAGGATAATCACAGACGTATGCTTGTTCTCAAGGAAGAGACAACAAAACTGGTCAATTCTATATCAGCTGATCTCAACTTTATCAAGTACAAACAAGCTTTTAATAACGAGTTCCCAAACGTTTAAACGTTAAAAACAGACAGTTTTTATTTGACAGCACAACGACACCATAAATAATGTAATAACTGCAGACGGCTAGCGCTTTCACCTGAATGGCTTCCTCAGGCCATTTAACATTCAAAATAAATTACCTCTGTTTATAGGTCCAACTCATGACATCATATCCTTTCTGTCAGCATTTTAAAAATACAGCTATTACATATTCAACTATTTCATATAAAATTATGTATATAGCAGTAAAACTAACTTTTAAAACTTCTAATGAGTATAAATTAATGAAAATCTGACTTTACAAAAGTCATAATATCTATTTCCATTATTTGTTTTCAGAGTTTGGTTAAAAACAACTACACACTATTTAGGTCTAATAAGTCTTTTGCCTTTTAAAACAGGTTTTATAGGTACTCAGTCAGTGAGACCAGGTGGACAATCAGCCCTGAGTCTGACAATCCACTTGGCCTCATTCTGTTCAGTTTTATTCCGTATGTCACCCCTCCGAATAGTGGGATAGTATATCTGAGTAACTAGGAATTTAAACTGATGTCCTGCCGATGTATCAAGTACATGCTTAGAAAGTGCATTATTCACAGATTTAACTCCTATATTATACTGATGTTCCCTGATTCTATCTCTCAGACGTCTATCGGTCTTGCCCACATAAAAGGCAGGACAAGAGCCGCACATGGCTAAATATACCACATGTTGTGAATTACAGTCAGCTGAGCAAGATAAAGTGTGATGATAATGTGTGTAAAACTGGCATCTATGTTTATGAACCTACAAAAATTACACTTTTGACATGGCTTAGTATAAGAGTATGATGTACATTCTGTCCGAGTTCTATTTTCAAATCGTCCAGAATTACATAGCATTCTATACAGACTCATCTTATTTTTATAAATAAAGTTAGGTCTATCACCCACCACTTTATTAATATTGGGATCCACTCTCAAAATATCCCAGTATTTGGAATATATATTTCCCTAATTTGATTAACATCCTGGGTATAATAGGTGCAGATATTTTCCCTGATTTCATCAGGATGATAGGACCTATCCTCCAGATTTTCACTAAGTTTCTGTATTTCATTGCTATAGCCTACCTCAGTCGGGTTCATACGAGAGGCTCTCATTGCTTGTCCTTTTATAATATTTTTAAAAATATATTGAGGGTGCATACTGGTCCTGTGCAATAGGGCATTCCTGTAACAAGTTTTTCTTAATAGCCAACCAACTTAGAAACAACAGAGCGAGACCATATTATACTGAAAGGGATCAGGACATCCAGATCAAGGAGGGAATAAAAAACTCATATTTTAGTAATAGTGGAACCCGGATCTGCACCTATTATACCCAGGATGTTAATCAAATTAGGGAAATATATTCCAAATACTGGGATATTTTGAGAGTGGATCCCAATATTAATAAAGTGGTGGGTGATAGACCTAACTTTACTTATAAAAATAAGATGAGTCTGTATAGAATGCTATGTAATTCTGGACAATTTGAAAATGGAACTCAGACAGAATGTACATCATACTCTTATACTAAGCCATGTCGAAAGTGTAATTTCTGTAGGTTCATAAACACAGATGCTAGTTTTATACATCCAGTCACACATTACCATCACACTTTCTCTTACTCAGCTGACTGTAATTCACAACATGTGGTATATTTAGCCATGTGTGGCTCTTGTCCTGCCTTTTATGTGGGCAAGACCGATAGACGTCTGAGAGATAGAATCAGGGAACATCAGTATAATATAAGAGTTAAATCTGTGAATAATGCACTTTCTAAGCATGTACTTGATACATCGGCAGGACATCAGTTTAAATTCCTAGTTACTCAGATATACTATCCCACTATTCGGAGGGGTGACATACGGAATAAAACTGAACAGAATGAGACCAAGTGGATTATCAGACTCAGGGCTGATTGTCCACCTGGTCTCAATGACCGAGTACCTATAAAACCTGTTTTAAAAGGCAAAAGACTTATTAGACCTAAATAGTGTGTAATTGTTTTTAACCAAACTCTGAAAACAAATAATGGAAATAGATATTATGACTTTTGTAAAGTCAGATTTTCATTAATTTATACTCATTAGAAGTTTTAAAAGTTAGTTTTACTGCTATATACATAATTTTATATGAAATAGTTGAATATGTAATAGCTGTATTTTTGAAATGCTGACAGAAAGGATATGATGTCATGAGTTGGACCTATAAACAGAGGAATTTTATTTTGAATGTTAAACAGCCTGAGGAAGCCATTCAGGTGAAAGCGCTAGCCGTCTGCAGTTATTACATTATTTATGGTGTCGTTGTGCTGTCAAATAAAAACTGTCTGTTTTTAACGTTTAAACGTTTGGGAACTGGATGATTCTGACATCTGGATTGAACATTTTGTGTCTACATTAGAATTGTGTCATAGGCATATACGCTCAGCCTGCTCCTCTTTATATCTACAATTTATTTTTACTTTATTGGAGTTTACGACTTCATAGTCATTTTGTTTTTTAAGCTTTTAATAACATTTTTAAAGAGGTGGAACAATGCCTGTTGAATATAAAACCTAGAAAGGACAAAAAAACTTATTATAAATGATAAGGACTACTTGAATTTTACTGTCTATAAAAACCTCGTGAGTCCATTCACTCAGATACATTATTTGAACACAACAACACAACACACGAGCTGATGGTTCAGATCAAGAGCAGGTGTGTGATCCCCCTTTAGACTAGCAGATTCCAGGACATTCTCAACGCCTGGCCAACAAGATGAAGAATACTTTTTACACAAAGAATGACAACAAACCACGACCCAATACAAGGAAGGGATGGAACTGGAACAAACAATCCAACCTGAACAACCAGTGTCAGTTACTTCTTTTTTTAATTTAAACATCTACAATTTTATTGAACAGTCTATTTGTCCAGAACATCAACTGTTCATGAAGGGGTTTACTTTTATTCCTGATGGGAGAGCTAAAATTGAACAAACACTTTTCGACCTTAAGAACTTTACTAGAAAATTGAATTTTCAGACTTTGTTTGGTGAGGATTCACCTGTTGAACATCATTTTAAATACAGAATTATGGTAAATCTTCCTCTTCATCATGTCATCAATGCTTTTGGAAAAAACAAGTGAACATGGCATTAGGAGTTTGTTAAAAGCTAAATGTAAAAATCGTTACTGCAATTTATCACCTAAAGACTATGACATTTTATCTTGACTCACCTATGAGACCAACACCCGCTACATGAAACCTGACAAGGGGGGGTTGGTCATTATGGATTCACTAGATTATACTAGTAGAATAAACAACTTACTGGGTGATGATTCAATCTATATGACAATCTCTTTAAATGAGATCAACATCGCATATAGAGCTATCAAAATGTACTTGGACAAACTGTTATTATTTGATCCCATTTACCCTAGTCAACATGATTTTTTGAAAGTAAAATATCCTGTTATTCCAAAAATATTTGGAATACTGAAGATCCATACCAACATCAATGACCCTCCACTGCTTCCTATTGCGGCTGCTGGAGGATCCATTACTGAACCTCTTGTTAAATTTAGTGAGCGCAAGTTGAAATGCCTTTTTACACAATGGCCTCACGATCAAGGATTCATGGGATTTTTTTTAAACAAGATGAGGTGTATTACTATAAATGATACCCATCTTTTTGTTACCTGTGATGTGAAAAATCTTTTTACAGCAATTCCACATGAAGCGGGTATGGACTGGTTCACTGAAATAGTGACCAAGTATGCATCCCTTTCGGAGACGGACACTACCATGGTTACAGAATTTATTAACTTAATTCTCAATAACAATTTTCTTTATTTTGATGGTGAACACTTTAAACAATTATGAGGAGTTGCTACAGGGGCTGCATGTGCCCCCACTTTCTCCAACTCTGTGCTTTTGAGATGAGAAACTGAATCATTTTTCAAATTACAGCTCTACAAACACTGCCTAGGGTATTTTCGGTATTTGGATGATATTTTTATAGTTTGGACAGGCAGTCATGAACAGGTGGATGATTTCATACAACAACTAGAGCTCACATCAAGGTTCTTCAAGTTTAAACGTAACATCAGTTTGACATCCATGAATTTTCTTGACAATGAAGTGAAAAAGGATTGTTTTGGTAACTTGGAAACCTGTGTTTACTGAAAACCAAATTTTTGTAATACATTTCCAGAGTAAACACCCCCCACATCAAAAGAAGGGGGTGGTTAAAAGTCAGTTCATCTGTGTGTCACATCTCACCTCTGATGAAGGAAAATGTTTTGAGGAGTTTATAGTACTAAAAAGGATGTTTATGGAAAGAGGCTAACCCCCTAACTTATTTGAAATGTACTGGTCAATGGTACTTTCTGAAAGGCAAAGAAAATTTGGGGCCATTATTAAACATGGACTGCAACAGGATATTTTGAACACTGGTGGTGTTACTACTTCAAAATCCACCAGTTTGTGAATAATATTGTGATGCACTACTCCTTCAATGCACACAAAATTAGAGATATTTTAAACAGGAACTGGAACATTTTACAGTGTGGCGACAAGCAATCCCCCCAACAACTATCTTCAAAAATCGACCCAATTGAAAAAAAAAATCTTTTGGAAAAATCTTGTAAAATTCATGGTAGTCACGCTAAAAATCACTGTCCAATGTGGACACTGCCATCAATGTGTTGACAGAGATGACGGTAACGATAACTGGTTCTTGGAGGTAACTAAAAATGGCCAATTTTGGGATGTTTTAATTGCTTTTTTGATAAAATGGTCTATTTAGCCCAATGAATGTCCTGTCCCACTTTGTATACTGGTGAAACTGTCACTGTACTTAATAAGCGGATATACCAACATTTGTATAGTATTTCAAAGAAAAGCAACAAAAGTGCCCTAGCTAGGCACACTATGACCTGTATAAATTAAAAAAAAATTAAATTACATGTATACTAGAACAAACTGGTGTAAGTGACCTAAAGGGGGATTGAAAGAACTATGTTACATAAAGAAACTATTTGACAATTACATTTAGATGCAGCCAATTCCCCAGGTTTGAATGATACTGTTTCTATATTCAGTAAACTGGTTTTTCGAGCCTCCAAATTTTAACATTATCATTGGTCTACATGGTACATTTGACACTCACTCATTGTTTTATCAATTTGTGATATACATTTTATACTGTATCACTTTCTTACTGTGTTTCAGGAAGAAGTATATTATATACGGTTCTTAATAATGATTTGTGAACATTTCCAATTTAATGGGTCTGAACTCTTTAGCAGTTAAAAAATATTTTTTGGATTCCTTTTCTGTGGGGAAAAGTTACAACTCTTAGCATTACTGGCTACCTTTTCTGGGGGCAATCTTAACTGTCTGATTTTCATTCGGCAACACAGCTCGATCTTTGATTAGGTTTAGTTTTTTTCCACCTTAACTTTACACAGAAGCTTTCTGAATGGAATATTACATGTACTTTAGTGGACTGGCAGGCTTGAAGGGGTGTATTAAATTCCTGATGTTCATTTGATACAGTATGTTAGTTGCCAATTGGTTAAAAAGATGCTTTCCTTTATTTTTCATTGGCTGAATTTAACGATGGTTGATAGGCTTACTTTCCAATTTACTCATTAGATTAAACAATATCATTAGTACTTTTTATTTATTTATATTTGTTTACCGAGAATTTCTGACTGGTCGCAGGTCCTTTTTCAGCAGATGCTAGGGGAGAAAAGCTCCACATCATGTACATGATAAATAGAGATACAAAGTTGCAGCAATAGTAAACATTACAGGTTGTTGGCTTTAATACAATAACAAGATATTGATTATCAACATTATATACAGAAAATGTTGCAAGTTAAGATAGTTTATTGTCATTTATAATATTAGTAACAAAGTTGTCAGACAACTTGTTAAAGTATGTAAGACAACTATCTATTTCTGACTGTGGTTAGTAGTGGCAGTAGTATAGTTGGGTTAAGAGTCTAGGTGGGGGGGGGGGTAAGGGTGGATTAGAAAAAGGACAAAGCCAGTGCAAATTTAAGTGGAATTTGAGTGCAGTCTTGAAAAGGCTGCTGGAAGGTAGAGTAGTTATAGAGGGTGGAAGATTGTTCCAAAGTTTAGATATGGTACATGAAAATATGGCTTCTCCTACTGAGTTTTTGGGTTTGATAATAGTGAGTTGATTTTTGTTGCTTGATCTTAGGGGCCTAGTGGGGTGATAGGGTTAGAGTAGGGTTTGAAGGGAAGGGATGTTAAGGGGGGTGGTTAATAAGTTTATGAGCGAGGGTGAGTTGGTTAAAGTGAAGGACTTGTGGGAGGTTCTAGCCAGTTTAGTTATTTAAGGAAGATACAATGATGGCTGCGGTAGGAGGTTCCAGTGGCAAATTTAGCAATTTTGTTGTAACAAGCATCCAGCTTGTATAGGTCTGTCTGTTTAAGGTTGGTAAGTATGGGGGATGCATAGAGTAGGGTGGAGATTAGATGGGAATTGGCTATGAAGATTCTAGCCGCCTTGGTTAGGAATTGGTGGCTTCGATATAATGCACCAGGTTTCTTGTGAACTTTTTTTATTGTGAGAGATATGTGGGTGTCAAAGCTAAGTTTGTTGTCTATTTCCACACCAAGTAATTTTGTGTGTTCTAATGGACAGGTGATGGTATTGTCTTTGGCAAGAAAGTTGAAGTGAGGGGTGCTTTGGGTGGCTTTGGAAGGTTGGAACAAGACAAGTTTTGTCTTACTTGGGTTGAGTAGGAGCTGAGCATTGGATAGCCAGCTTTCTACAGAAGAGAATGATTCCTGTGTGATTTGTTGTACTTCTGGTAGAGTGGGGGCAGAGCAGATGAGAGTAGAGTCATCTGCGTACTGTATAAGTGATGCTTGTGTGGTGGCAGTATGTAGGTTGTTAGTAAAAAGTGAGAATAGCAGAGGGCTAAGGATAGACCCTTGCAGAACTCCAAGAGTAACTGGGAGGCAAGGTGATATGTTATCGTCCCAGATTACTGATTGCTGGCATCTGTGTAGATAGTTGTGGAACCAGTTGCAGGCTGGTTGTGAGGAGAGGTTGGGGAGAGTAGAGAGTAGTGGCTCATGAGATACCATGTCAAAGGCCGTTGAGAGATCTAGAAATACGGCAGTAGAGAAGAGACCATTGTTTTTGTGATGAAGTATAGTGTTGGTGAAGGAGAGCAGAGCGGAGGTAGTGCTGTGATATGGCCTGAAACCATGTTGGGTTTTGTAGAGGAGATTATTAGCTAGGAAGTAGTTGGGAGACCTGGGTATTGATACATTTTTCAAGTATCTTGGAGAGAGGGGAGAGGATAGCAATGGGGCAGTAATTGGACAGGTCAGTGGAGGGGGTGCCTTTGTGGATGGGAATGATGTGGGATACTTTCCATATCGAGGGAACATAGCCTTCTGTTATGGAATGGTTAATTAGAATTCAAATTGGTTAGGCTAGTGTATCAGATGCAATTTTCAAGTATTCAGAGGGGAGGTTGTCAGCTGCGAGTTTGGTGGGTTTAAGTTTTGACAATAGTCTTTTCATGTTGGAGGTAGGTACTGAGGTGAAGAAGAAAAGAGGAGTGGGGGGTTTAGGGTTAGGAGTTGGGGGGGCTGTTGAAGGGAAGTGTTGTTTGTTTAGAGATGTTATAGTTTCAGTGAAGTGTTTGCTGAAGGATTCAGCAACACTGCAGGAGGATGGGGGAATGGATGGCTGGGGGTATCAACCTTCCCTGGGTGGAGGATATTGTTAATAGTGGACCAGAATTACTTAGGGTTGTGGTTGGTAGAATTTAGGGTGGATTTATAGTAGAGGGATTTGTCTAATTTTATATGATTTTTGGCTTTATAGAACAGTTCAAGGAATGACTGCCTATCTGAGTTATTTTTTGTTAGTCGCCAGTGCTCCCAGGCCTTATCTCTGGATTTCATTAGGGTTCTGGTGGTCTTTTGTAATCATAGGGCACGCCTGGATCTGACTTTGTCATATCTTACAGGAGTGTGGGTGTTTAGGATGGAGAGGAAGTTACTGTTGAAGAAGTGGACAGCCTCATCTAGGTTGAAGTATTTTAGTGGTGACCAGTTAATTTTTTGCAGGGAGGAGATGAAGGAGTTGGGGTTGAAGTTGGACTTGTTCCGTATTTGCCTGTGGATAATGGGCTTCAGACTATTTGTGTGGTGCCGAATTCGGAAAGTGGGGGAGTGGTCATTAAGACTGTCAGGTAAGCAGCCTGCTAGGTAAGAGTGAGGGGCTTTGTTGACTAGAATCCAGTCAAGTAAGGTCTGATTGTTAGGGTTTTTGTTGATTCGGGTAGGAGATTGAATGAGTTGAGTGAACCCATGGAGATTAAGGTGAATGGTTGGGAGACTGTTATTACAGGATAACCAGTTGATGTTAAAGTCACTGAGAATGATGGTTTCCTGGGGTAGAGATAGAGTAGCCCAGCTCAGGAGATTTTCTAGGGGTGTGATATTTTGCCCTGGTGGGAAGTACCATCCTATGATATTGATTGTTTTGTCTGGGTTTAGTTTGAGATTGGCATAAAGGATTTCTTCATTGTTGTGGTGAGGGGCAGATGAGTTCAGGAGTTGAATAATGAGGTGGTGTTTAAATATCAATGCTACACCACCTCCTTTTTTGGACAATCTGTCTATGTGAAGGATGTTGTATTCAGGTGGAAGTATTTCCTCACTTTTGATGTGAGGTTTGAGCCAGGATTCAGTTAGGAAGAGAATATCTGGGGAATATATGCTTATGCTGGCGTGTAGTTCTTGGATTTTATTACATATGCTTCTGATGTTTAGGGACATTATAAGTAGGTCTGTTGTTTTCTTGTTGGCTAGGAGTTGAGTTGTGGAGGGGGGGGGGGTTGCTTGGATTAGGGTTTGTGGTTGGGTTGGATTTGGGAGGACCATGGCTTGGATGGATATCTCCAGCGAGGGCTAGTTTACAGAGGGTGTTTAGGATATGTTTTATATACATAGTAAATTGCTTATGGTATCTTAGGGATATTTTATTTTTGAGTGTATTAGGTGTTTGGTAATGGAGTGTGTGTATTGGGAGGGTGGTTTGGTGGCAGGGGCTGTGTAGTTATAGTGTAAATGTTTGAGGGAGGGTATTGAGAGAGTACAGTGGAAGTTGTTTGGGCATGCGACTGTGGAGCCTTGGTAGGATGTAATGTGAACTAGAACTATGCAGGTTAGGATTGTTATTATATTAGGCAGTAGCATGACTGTGTTGGATGTAGGGGGAGGGGGTGAGTAGTGATGTAGCCTAATTGCTGGCAATTAGGGGTGGGGTTTAAGGCTAAGAATAAATGTAGAGGTACTGGGAGTGGGTGGGAATAGGGGGCAGGGAGGGGAGCAAAGTGAGCATAGCGAACAGAGCAGGTTAGGACCCCCCCCCCCAGGCTAAAGATTGCAGGGTAAGTGTCTAAATAGCCAAATTGTTAGGAGTTATTAGAATCTAGTAGGGCAAGGCAATCTATAAACCTGATTTAAGTTGTGTCCTTTCTGGGTAGATACGTAGTTTGAAGCAGACAAAAAGTGGCAGTTTAAGTACCTTTTTGCTTCTATTTTACAAGTGGGCAATTCCAGTGCATCTATTCGGTTACCTTTTTTCACCTACAGCTTTATCTTGGTTTACTGATAACTGAAAATAAAAAGTTAACTGGGGAATGTACTTACAGCTGAATGGGGGTGAGGGTGCAGCTGCTGTGCCTAGCAGTGGGTAGAGCCGGTTATTTCTGCTTTAGACCAGGTACTTTCTACAGTAGCAGGCTAAGAGGGAAACATAGCTAGACACCTACAGTAACTTATTTTCTTTTTAAAGCCCTTGAGTCCTTGTGGCTGGTTTCTTCACTGCAGATATGGCCAATGGCCAAGGATTCAGCAAGTGGGGGACTGAGAGAGAACCCATTCACAGGGAAAGTGGTCAAGTAACTTATTTTCTTTTTAAAGCCCTTGAGTCTTTGTGACTGGTTTCTTCACTGCAGATGTGGCCAATGGCCAAGGATTTAGCAAATGGGGGACTGAGAGAGAACCCGTTCTTAGAGGTGTGTATCTAATTTTTGTGCTTTTATTTGCTGGATCATTACATACGATTGTTCAATGGTTCTGATGATGTCTTTTGACGAAAGTGCTTAACCTTTTTTAGCCATTTGTTACTGTGCTATTTTTATTGTAGTATTAAACATCCTTTTTCATTCTTGGTCTTTGAGTCAATACATCTGGATGTTTTCTTGTGTTGTTTGTTGACAGATGGGAGAAGACTTAAAATAAGAAGGGGTCTTGACGGCAGGGTTATTAAAAGTGCAGGACCATTTACTTCAGAGGTACATTTTCAAAGATATTTTAAATTGTAGATAACCTGAGACATTGCTGATATCTGCTGAGACTAAGTTCTGCAGTTTAGCAAAATGTGCAGAACTACAGCCACCATTATGAGTTTTAGATTTTTGAGTGAGTACTGTGTGTTGGTTTAGCAAGTGATGTTATCTGGGAGATACGTACCAGTTTAATAACTGAATAGTGCGGGGCATCTGTCTGGGGAAATAAGATGGGGTGGTCAGTTATGATATTAGAAAAGGCTTAATGTTTAGAAAATATACATCCATCACCTAATTAATGATCTGTACTGTTCCTTTAAATTACTGGTATACATTGCTTCTATATGTCAGTGGCATAGTTCATGGCAGAAACATATTCATGAGGCAGCCCATTTAGCTGGTTAGCAAATAAAAAAAAAAAATCAAACCTGACTACCTTTTCCATCATAGTCATCACTCATTCTTCTGGCTTGTCGACTGGTAGAATTCAACATGCTGATGTACCCACAGAAATGATTCAAGTCCAGTTTATCTCGCAGCAGTGTTATACCTTTATGAACACTCATGCTTGCACGAGAAAATTCTACAGAAAAGATAAAATGGATAAGACGCAAATCAAAAGTAAAATTATTTGTTTTCACCACAGTTATGTTCAGTACTTAGTTAAATGTAGTTTACATAACGCGACAACACATAAAAACAAAAAATTCAAAAGATCATTTTAACCCTTTTACTACTTACCATTTTCTGAAGACTGTCCTCAAACCACTGTTTTGCCAATTTTTGCTTCCTGAATAGAAATACCTGTATGTCTAAAATATTTTGACATTTTCAAATAATCTTGCCAATATAATTGCCTAAAAATACACTTTGATCATATTCCTATCCTCAAAGTCATAGGGAAAACTGTATCTTAAATTTTGTTGAAAAACGATTTTACCATCATGTGTAAGCCACCACATATAAAAAGAATACAAATATTACTGTTATACACAATACATATTCCTTTCAGACCAGAAGTCACAGCAACAGTATAGATACACACACATACATATGTACATATTGTTTTGACAGCCTTTATATTTGTCTCTCTGAAGAGAAGAGAAAGTTTCACTTCTGCTTCCAAACAAATCTTCTGCAAATATTGCAGTTTTCTCAATTTCAGAAGGGCATTATGACCTGAATATGATGTAACCTAAAATGACAATAGTGCTTTACTGCCTCAAGATATTCTAAAAAACTACATTCAGTCCAAGACATCTGGCCTGTCACCCTTATACAGCATACGGCATGACAAAATAGTAATGAGGGAAACAGAAAAAAGTGTAGTTGGGTTAGAAATACATAATTATAGATGTTTGAATATATTCATAGTTCTAGACATTGCTTCTGCAATTTCCACCTGCAGCAGCCCAGTGTCTGGCCTTAGCTTTACCTTCCTCTCCTGGCGCTGGCTGTCTCCTTCCCATTTGGATGTTAGTGGTACATAAAGGATGTCAGATAATACTTTTTTTTTCTATCTTTCTTACTCTGGCACAGCACAAGAGGACTAAGGGGACTTACCCCCATGGACAAGTACTCACTACAAGGCACCAGTCTTCCTCTCAGTATTCTAGGCTGAGCAAAAGGAAGGAGGCAGCCTGGTAAAGCAATGAGATGGAAGCTAATGGAAATAAGGTGAAAAGAGTGCCAACCTCAACCTCAGGATGCCAAAGCAGGATAAAAGATGGAATGATAAGGTACTGGGACTACAACAATGGATATACTTGAACATCTACAACTGAAGGAAGTTCCAAACACAACTATACTATGTTCTTCATAACAATCACTTCTGAGAAGACTTCCAGAGCATAATGGCCAGTGGGTGGCTTTGATTATGCTGTAAAAGCAGAAGAACTTAGAGAATGGAGGTGGCAAACCCTGTTCTGGCCCTGCATGCTGAACCTAAAATGTAATGCTTAGAGAAGGGTATCGACAGAGAACTAAGTGGGTGTTCTAAAATTGATTGGGTATCTACAACCTGAGGAATAGTGTGACAGCTACTGTGGCTCTACTGAAGCCCCCTTAACTGTGATCTGGTTTTCCATTAAAGTAGTAACAAAACAAACAAAAAATACAGTAGCAAGCCATTTTGATAGAATTTGCTTACCTTTAAGCTTCCCCTCCCTTCCCTTTGCAAAGCAGATAAAGAACTGATCTGATTTGTTTTTTCATTTACATAGTTCTGTCTAAATAAAATCACACCTGTCTATATACATCCAAATCATGTAAGGTGCTTTCCACCTTGTTCTGGGGGGTTGGAAAGAAGACATGGAAGTGAAAAGCTTGAATCAAGGAAAGTTCTGCTACCACTTTGAGGAAGAAAGTAGGGCTGCTACACAGACTGACTATGTCCTTGTGGAAGATCAGAAATGGCTCTTTATACAATGCTTGCAGCTCACACATTATTCTAAAGCAGATGTCACAGCCACCAAAATCAATGTCTTCCAGGAGAGGTACTCCATGAGAACTGAAGCAACAAGGTGCAAAGGGTACCAATTAGATTAATTAATGTATTTATATCTGTGACCAGGACAGTCTAAATAGGCAGGAAAAGTCCCTTTACAGAGGAGGGTCGGGAAGAAAAGCACCAATCAGTGAAAATAAAAACACATTAATATAAAATACAAATAAAATAACGGAGTAAAACATGAACCAAGGGATCATAAAATGTACTTTAATACAAGAGTTAAGCAGTTTTACCACAGCTTCATTAGACCTTAGAAAATCTTGTCCCCATTCCCATTTACATTTAGAATGGCAACAATTAACATCCAGCCAATCAAAAAAGAGAATGCAAGCAATTAAGACATATTAATCAAAAAACAATAATACATAAAAGATATATAAAATAATGAATAAAAATAAGACATACAAAACATAAAAAAACAACAATATCTAAAGACATAAAAGATCAAGTCCTCAGACCACGTCATTATAAGATGGGCCTTAGAGTGAATTTCTTATTCAGCACACTACCTTGATCAGCCCTTAATCTGATGGGCCACCTCACCTCCCTGGTTTTGGTAAAATTTCTTACATCTCTTTCCCGTATATCAGGTTTCACTACATCAATAACTAAAAACCGAAAAACATGTTGTGAACTGGTGTTCATGACATGCTTCGATAAAGCGTTATTTACAGAACCACAGCATATGTTGTATAGATGTTCCCTAACCCTGTCCTTAAGCATTCTATCAGTTTTTCCAATACAGAATACATTACTGTTGCAACACATACCTTGCTATGGAAAACAGTACAACAAAAATAGAGACAGCATACAAACATGGTCTATTATGTACAGTTCTAATAAAACACTACATTTAATTCATAGTTGAGGTCCCATGGTGGAGAAACTTCATTTATCAGTGCTGTAATATACAGTATCCATTTTAGGAACTGTTGACTGGTAAGAGATACTATAAAACAGGTTTTAAAGGCAGGCAAACTGCAATCACCAAAACACGTACCTTCAAAGAGATTTCAAATGATTCTGATTTGTAAAGGTCTGACGTAACTGCGAACTAGTGACACTAACAAGGAAACAGATGGAGAACCTCTTTCATTTTGCCAGGTAGAATTTTCTTATTTTCAGTTTGTTAGCCCCACTCATTATATTTAACGCATCTTGATTCCTCTGAAAACACATGCTTGACTGGGATGAGTGCTATATCATCCATTCTTTCAGTTTTATCGTTCTGAGTCTGGGGTGTAGTAACAGCCATTTCTTCTGTGTTAAGATATACATTTGATGAGTTAATAGAATTGCCTCTACTCCTGCCAGACTTACCAGGAAGGAGAACCAGTACAGTATGTGCCAAAAGGGGACATGGAGAAACAGACCTGAACATGGAATGGAAAATGCATTTATTTTTCATGCTCCTAGAGCTGCTGCCCTTCAGCAAAACTACTTGAGACATTTGCTCTCCGAAGAAGCAAAAAGGTCTACTTCTGGCACAGGAAGATGAGTAGTTCTTGACAGAGATTTGTCCAATGGACAACAGTGCAAAGCAGATGTGGCTTTCAGTGATCATTCAGTGCTGCACTTTTCACCACTATTGGGTGACCATTACATTGGCATATATAATTTAGGAGCTCTTTCCCCACATGGGGGGGGGGGGGGTGCAGGAGGGCTTGACACTGCAAAAAAAAAATAGGTAATTTGCTGAAAGTGTCTTTCAATGATATTTTCTGAATTTTGGCAACTGGGCAAACATAGTTCAATCTATAAACATGAACTCTAATGGCAAACATCACATATAGGTCCGATTCAAGAACTCTTCGCTGCTTAGCATCTGTACAGGAGGGTCTGAATGTCACCCACTTTTCCTGTTTGCTAAACCTTTTTTTCTTCAGCTGGACGTAAGATGTCCCATAGGTAGGTCATGACTCCTAAGCAACTTCCAAGTTTGCACTGCCAGGCTGCAAAGTATATAACAGTAATAATGTAAATTTTCTAGAATATTTAAAACAGTTTCAGAGTTATGTATAGGACCATAACTCTAAAATGGTTTTTAATATTCTAGAAAATTTTTAAGAGTCATACATTATATACCTCAGTTGTAGAATGCATTTAGCTGAAAATCTATATAATGCAATATTTCAGACTGTAGCACAGAAAAACATATGAACATCTGCATTTGGTACCCATGCATAACAGATCATGTCATTCTACTTGAGTTCATAAAAAGATTTTCAGGGCAGTTGTACATAAAATTCACCCAGTACTGCAATTTTACCTTGAAAGATTAAAATGTAGCTCAATCCAGAACTTAACCTCAGCACTTTACCTGATTTAGACCAGGGTATGCAATAACTGGAAAAAAATATACATTTCTGGAGAAATATATATGATTTTTACTTATGATGTAATGAAAAGTTAGTAAAGATATCATGGGCTAGTAATGTACAGTTTAGCCTGGGAAGACGTCACACCAATCTCTCTACTAAAAATCAAACACAAAGCAAAATTTTAGACTGTGGCAGTGAAGCGCTCCATTTTGTACCTATACTAATAGGCCATATTTCAATTCACCTTTGAGAGCTTTAAACAAAAAAAAAAAAAAAACAAATCCCAGAATTATAACAGAATACTAGGTACAAAATGTCCTTAAGACTACAATTCAACACACACTAACTTAACTGTGGAACACTAGATCTGACTCCACTACATTTGGCTGCTTCAGATTATCGATTGAGCTGCAGCACATTATGACTGAAAAAAATCCCTTTCTTAAAGTAGTACACATGATCTTTACTTCTGACATAATGATAAATGTTGTTTGGGACAAACTAAGTTGTCCCAGTCCCACAAGCAAGGGGTAAGGAGGGGGTTATAGATATTAGTAGGAGTCTTTGCATGTAGGTTAGATAGTGAGATTGTAGTGGTGGTTAAAGAGAAAGGGAGAGGTTAATGGAAGTGATGTAGGGGAGGGAGGGACTTAGAATAGGATGAAGTGGTAGGGCTTAGGGGAAGTAGTTACATTCTGGTGTGAGTTGGTGGTGAAATAACAGCTAGCTCACATCCAGATGACCTGTAGGTATTGTGGATGCAGGAAGGCCTTGGACAGTGGTGGGAGAGGGGTGACAGATTAAGTGAGTTTTTTTTTTCCTTCCTCCTCCTCCCCCGGGGTGTTGGGGGCTAGCGTGGTGAATGTGGGGGGTATGGAATTGGGGAGTCTTGGGAAGGGGCAGGAATTTGTGGCTGAAAGAGGAGTGGTATGTGTGGTTAGCAGATAGTGTTGATTGATTCCCTGGTGGTCCAGTGGGCGTGGGGTTGCTGAGCAGGCTCGCTTTGGTCTGGTGGTGGCTCCGGTTTATCCACTGGGTTCATCACTGCCTCGGTAATCCAAACAGGAGAGAGATAGGGCCATGAGTTCGGGTGGCAGCCAGGTGGCTTTGTGGCCTGGTCGGCATCCTTCCTGGTGGTCGCGGGAGATGGTTATGGTTCTGGTGGTATTGATTGCTTTGTTAGCATTGGGGGTTCCGGTTAGTGGATCTCTTTGTGCTCCTTGGTGGGTTTGAGGATCTTTTTGTGCTCCCTGGTGGGTTCATGCGGCTCTTTGGCCATTCTGCGGTCTGGTCGGGCCTCTGGCTTCACGCATGCGTATTTCAAGTAATGGCCGTTACGGCCCATGCCGGCAATGTGCTTGCTGAACTGTTAGAGTTGGGGACAGTGGCTGGAGGAGCATGCAATTATTTATTGGAAATTAAAATGTGTCCTTAATGTGCCATGTTAAATAAGAATTTGTTACAGGAAATATTCTCCTTTATTGAAACACTCTCTGGGGGTGGGGGTGGGGGGGAGGATGGAAAAATGTTCTAATTGACGTTTAGCTGAAGATTTAAACATGTGTACAAGGCAAATGCATAGAAAGTAGCCTCTCATGACAGTAGAATAATTGCTGCTTTATGTCGACCAGTGTAAAATAAAAATGCCTGAAATAACCTACAAGTGCTGTAGTGCAAAGGTAGACTTCGTTGTGAACAGGCCTTCTAACAGTTCTTGCATATGAGTACTGTTTACTCTGTACATTTGCAACTAGTGTCTGTTATGCCAGATGCAGAGTACTTCAGGAAGAGAGTTTTAAGCTGTGCACTTTTCATTTGCCCATGACCTTTTGATACTTCCATCTGATATTTCAGGAGCACATCAAATATTTCAGATAACTGTTGCTCAAAAATACAAGGGCTTGAAGATAAAATTGGTAGTGCACTATTGGAGTCAGGTCAAAAAAAAAAGGAGACTGAGACAGAACAAACTCAAACCAAGTATAACTGAAAGCTCTGAGTTAAATAATTGATGCAGGAGTTATGTATTGTGATACTCTGTGGCAAAACATTGTTGTTGGATCAATGTAGGAAATGGAAATGTGGGTATTTTGTTTATTTATACCAACTATTTTCTGTGAGAGTCAATGGCTGCAGTTTGGTTTAGCTGAAGTTTGTAATACAGTCCTTGGGAGGGGTTTTGCTTACCTGAAGGGTAAAGGTAGGTAGATGAGTTAGATGAGGGAGGTAGCGCAAAGGGTAAGGTAACAGAAACAAGGGTTTTGGGGAGGAATAAGGAAGTTTGGCTCGTGGAGTAACATTAATGTTATGTGTTTATTTTCTTAGATGGCTAACTTACCAGGATTATGTCAGTAGTGGCAAGCCATTGTGGCCCTGGCTGAGGAGTTATTTCAGGAGGTGGCGACGTCCGAGTTGGTACCAGAACCGGAACAAGCTCCAGGTCAGAAGAGGTGGCGCACCACAGCTAGAACCCCAGCTCCAGGGAAAAGACAGCAGACAGGGAAGCAGGCGATTGCAGTTGATACAGCAGCTCCCAGTACATCGCAAGATGAAGGTGCAGGTAATGGTTTTACTTCAGCAGTGTTAGCTGGGGAACTGAATGTTGAGGATTCTGGGGGGGGGGGATGAAGAAGAACTGTTAGGTGGGGATCTCAGGGGGGATCGCAAGCTCTAGAGTGTGTTCAGAGGGGGCTGGCACAGGGGGTCAGGTATACTGTTGGAGATGCGACTGGGGTGAGTGTAGGCTCCAAGTCAGTTCGGTTTTGGACTCGGGGTGGGCTCTGACTTTGGGTTGTAGCCAGGGGACTGGTTAGCCACCCAATCTTCAGGACAAGTGGCAAGAGTGTTTTTTCTGACTCCGCACATTCCAGGGACGGTGAAAGAAAAAATTTGGAAAGGTGAGTATGTGGATTTGTTTGAGTTGATCGATGTGGAAGGGGTCCAGTGGCTAGTGGAAGCAGAGTCGTCTAATAGCAGGGACTTGCTGGCGGCTTAACAGCGTTGGGGAAGAAGAGGGTAGGTAAGCTTCACCCTAGGACATGGGATAATTGGGTGGTCGGCTTTATTTACTATATGGCTGTGTTCCTGGAAAAGGATGGGTCATTGGTCTTGCCTCTTCTGGGATATTTCCTTACCATTCAGGAGGTGCAACAATTAAGGCTGGGGAATGCGTGGCGTTGGTATGATCAGCGTTTCCACAAACAGAAGGCGGTGGACCAGTCACTGCGTTGGGAGGTGCATCATCCGGATATATGGTTAGCTACAATGATGTATAGTTATGGTGGGTTTAACAGGAGGGTGAGCGGGGGAGAAATAGCGGGTTTGTGTTGGTCTTTCAATAGTGTTGCTTGTTCTTGGGTGGGGTGCAAATTTTCACACACTTGTTTAAGATGTGGAGGGAGACATTCGGTCATTGGTTGTGGTCGGCATGACCTTTCCGCGTGGAACCCTAATGTTATAACTCATGAGGGTGGATTTCTTGCTCTGCAGGGGTTTCAACCGGCCCAGGGTAGGGGTAAGTTTTGTGGGCCCGGGGACTTTGGTTCTTTAGAGGCAATAGGGGAAGGTGTGCCATTCCCCATTAAGGTGGAGGTCCTGCGGGGTATGCTATGTCAGTTTCCTGGCCTTGCGATCAAGACTGAGTTATTACAAAGGTTTCAATGGGGGTTTCCTATAAAGTCCACTGTGGGAGGGGGTGGGGGGGTTTGCAAGAACCTGTGATCAGTTCAAGGTAAAGAGGACATCTTGGAGGTTTTGGTAGAGAAGGATTGTCGGGCGGGGCGTTTATTGGGTCCTTTTGACAGTCAGCCTTTCAGCAGTTACAATGTGTCACCCTTGAGGTTAGTGCCGAAGAAATGGGCTGGGGAATTCAGAATGATACATCACTTGTCACATTCGGAAGGGAATTCAGTGAATGATTTTATTGCGGATGAGGAGGTCAGGGTGCATTATGCCTCCTTGGATGATGCTGTGAAAGTGATCAGGGAATTTCAGGAGCCATGGCTGGTTAAAGTTGACATTGAGTCTGCCTTTCGCTTGTGCCTATTAGGAGTGAGGATTGACCATTACTGGGGATGAGGGTAGGGGATAAGTACTACTTTGATAAAGCTATGCCTATGGGTTGTTCAGTGGCATGTGCAACCTTTGAGAATTTCAATACAGTATTACACTGGATTTGGCAGCAGAGAGTGGGAAAGCAAAAGGCAGTGCATTATTTAGATGATTTTCTGCTGGTGGGTGAAGGAAGGGCAGGAGCACAGGAGGGGTTGTGGGAGTTTACGAGCATGTGCAAGGAGTTGGGTGTACCATTGGCTCAGCATAAAATGGAAGGTCCGGCAAGAGCCTTAGAATTTTTAGGATTAATGGTAGAACCAGAGCGAGGACTGTTTTATCTACCCGAGGATAAGATAGAGAGGCTCAGTACGGCTATACGTTTCGTGCTTGGCAAGGATAAGATAAGGATCCGATCAGTCATGGAGTTGTTGGGGCTTTTGAATTTTGCCTGTCGAGCTGTGCACCCACGGCGACCCTTTTGTAGATCATTGGCTTATATGTTGAAAGGGGGTCGGAGTAAACACCACTGGGTTAGAGTGGCCAAACTGGTGTGGGAGGACTTGGTGTTGTGGGATGGTTTTGTGCAACAATTTAATGGGATTTCATTCTGGCAGTCTGACTGGGTGGGGACAGGAGGAACTTCAGTTGTTTATGGATGCAGCTGGGGGTGTTGGTATGGGGGCCTACTTTGGAGGTCGGTGGTTTGCAGCTGAATGGCCTCAGGATTGGAATGAGGAATGGAGGCATGATGTGGCCTTTCTAGAATTGATGCCTGTATAGGCAACTTCCATGATGTGGAAGGAGCATTTGAGGGACAAATGAGTAGTTTTTCATTCCAACAATATGGCTGTGGTGCGGGTATTACAAAAGAAGGTGGCTAAGTCGCGTTTGTTGTTGTTGGTATTACGTAAATTGGTTTTGCAGAGCTTGTTAATACATTTTTCCTTTACTGGAGTGCACGTGTCTGGTATAAAGAATGATATTGCTGACAGCTTGTCCCGATTTCAGTTTTGCAGGTTTCAAGGGTTGGCTCCATGGGTGGAGGAAGTACCAGAAACCCTGCCGGAGGAGGTGTGGAATCTTGGGTTGAGGTAGCAAAATGGTTGGTGTGGCATTCCTGGGCTCCTTACGAGGCAGGCTTATGGTACATCTCTTTCTGATTTTAATCAGCTTGTTTTGCAGCTGCCAGAAGAGGAAGGGGTGTGGTTGGAAGTATTATTGTTGCAATATGCAGCTCGTGCTTGGGGGCTAGGTAAGGCTTTGCAGACAGTCAAGGTGAATTTGGCTGCTATTAGCATTTTCGCTAAGGTGGCAGGGTTGCAAGATTTTACTAAGTCCTGGACATTAGGTCAGATGTTGAGAGGTTGGGGGGAGAGCGGTGGTGGAACGTAGGGACATTCGATGGCCTCTTACGAGGGTGGTATTGAAAGTTTTGTTGAGAGGGCTAGAGTTATTACAAGGTGGGTATTTGGATTACTTCATGTGGGGCACGCTGGGTACATGGTGGTATTTTGGTGCATTCCATGTTTCTGAGTTGTTAGATTCATTATGTTGGAAGGATATTATCATAGGAGAGGGAGAGGTTACCACTGCATTAAGGAAGAGTAAGACAGATCAATTGGGTGGGGGATTTATGGTGGTGATTAAGCCTGACAGAAATCCTAGCCTTTGTCCAGTAACGTGGGCCAAAGAATTCAAAAGGAGGCAGATGGGCAGTGTAGATGAGTTAATATTTTGTTCGGTGGATGGGAAGGTGGTGTCGAGTAGTAGATTCATATGTTTGGTTAGTAGGGTTTTAAGTTGTATGGCATTTCCAGTGGATAGGTTGGCAAGTCACTCTTTTAGAACTGGCAGGGCTTCAGATTTATCTAGAGAGGGTAGTTCCATTGAAATTATTAAAGAGATTGGGGAGGTGGTCATCAAATGCATTTTTATCATATATTAGATAAGGTTGTTGGACTGATTAATAACTTTCTTTTCTTTTTTCTTTTAGGGAAGCAGATTATCATCTTGGGGCATTCGTATATCCACTGGGTGGAGAAGCGTGCGTTAGTCAGGGAATATGGGAAAATTTGGGTTTATTACATTTAGGGTGGACAGTGACTTGGCATGGGGTTAGAGATCTTAGGTGGGATAGGTTGCTGCATGAATTTGAGAAGGTTAAATTGAAGGTGGGGTGTCCTTGAATATTAGTAATTCATTTAGGGGGCAACAATTTGGGCATTCTTTCCAAGAAGCGATTAGTGGATATTATTCTACAGGACTTGTTGAGATTACAGACATTGTACTCAGGTATGGAAATTGTTTGGTCAGAGCTGACCCCTCGTTTGTGTTGGAGGAATGCTTACAGTTATAGGGCGATTGAAGGGGTCAGGAGGTTCGTCAATCAAAGATTGGCTAGGCAATTAAGAACTTTGAGGATGCATACCATTGAACACAGAGATTTTGGGGATGGAGAGGAGGTCTGGTATCAAACGAATGGAGTGCATCTTAATGAGGTGTGATTGTACCTGTTTAATCTGCATTTAAAGCTGTTTTTAGAGGGTATGGTGGAGGCTAAGGTTTAGGAAGGGGAACAGCCTGGGGATCAGGCTGGTGGCGGAAAAGAGGGACAGGATTGTCCTCTTCTGTTCCCTCTCTAAGGAAGATGGTTATTCATTGGTTAATGGCTGATTGGTCAGGAGGTGAGCAAGTATCCTGCTTACTTAAGTGTGGTGGGTGAGTAGATACGTTGCCCCAGTGGAGGCGGTATCAGGGTGAGTAGATACGCTGCCCTGAGGTATAATAGTCAAGGGTGAGTAGTTACGCTGCCCTGAGATTGTTGCTGATGAAGATAATTAATGCTATTTTGTGTGCATACAGTTTATTATACAATAATATTCAAAAAAGGTAATCAAATGGCTTTATGTGTCTGGCGTGGTTTATTTACAGGGGGGCCGAGACAAATGTAGTTTGGGACAAACTAAGTTGTCCCGGTCTCACGAGCAAGGGGTAAGGGGGGGGGGGGCGTTATAGATGTTAGAAGTAAGTAGGAGTCTTTGCATGTAGGTTAGATAGTGGGATTGTAGTGGTGAAAAAGTTAAAGAGAAAGGGAGAGGTTAAGGGAAGTGATGTAGGGGAGGGAGGGACTTAGAAAAGGATGAAGTGGTAGGGCTTAGGGGAAGTAGTTACATTTTGGTGCGAGTTGGAGGCCTTCCCACCCTCCCTTTTGATTTGGGAGGAAAGAATTTGGCCAGTTTAAGGCGGAGAAGAAGGACAGGATTGCCCTCTTCTGTTCCCCCTCTAAGGAAGGTGGTTATTCATTGGTTAATGGTTATTTGGTCAGGAGGTGAGCAGGTACGCTAACTATTTAAGTGTGGTGGGTGAGTAGGTACGCTGCCCTGGTGCAGGAGGTATCAGCGTGAGTAGATACGCTGCCCAGAGGTATAATAGTCCAGGGTGAGTAGTTACGCTGCCCTGAGATTGTTGCTGATGAAGGTAATTGATGTTGTTTTGTGTGCATAAAGTTCATTATACATTAATATTCAATAAAAGGTCGTCAAATGGCTTTATATGTCTGGCGTGGTTTATTTAAAGGGGGGCCGGGACCTAGAGACATTCTGAATTCTGCATCCTGAGAAAACATCATAATCCTCTCCTACAAAAACTAGGTATAGTGTAAAATGCCAGACATTGATAATAAAAGGCTTAAAAAAACTCCTTGCTCGTGGTATCATGTATAAAAGGCAATATGTTAATTACCCAACTGAAAGTTCATAACAAAATGTCCATGAAATATAACAATAAAAAAATGATTTGTTCCAGAGAACCTCTCAAATGTATGCCTAACAACTAACTATAAAAAGAAGTTATGTCTTACCATAACGTTCCATCTGTGTTGTTGATCTTCGTTCAGTCATAAGCTGATAGTCCAGACTGAAAAAGATTTCAGAGATATTCCAATACTACAGGAGCTGAGAAAGGATCCATACGTTTTTCTCTTAACCATATGGTAAATCTTTTCCACTTGCTGAGATATGTTAGTCTGGTGGAAGATTTATGAGAGACAATAAGTATGTCACGCACTGAGGAAGAAAGGTCATGCTGCCTGGCAATCACAGGAAGTAGAGGAGCCAAGCTGTGAGCTTCAGGCTGGTCAAGTTGGGGTAAATCAGGTTCTGTGGTAGAGAGATCAAGTCTAGTGTTGGACTATGAATCCACGGTCGATCTAGCAGGTGAGGCCATAGAAAGGGAAACCAGATTTGTCAAGGCCAATATGGCGCCATGAGGATTACTTTGCTCTTCAACTGGCGGGCTTTCTTAAGAAATTGGGGAGAGAGGAGGAAATGCATAAAGTAGACCCGAGAGCCAATCGTGAACTAGAGCATCCCTGGGTGACTGTCCCTGAGGGGGAATCAGGGCGAGGTAGTTGCTGCATTTGTGGTTGGTTGGGGAAGCAAAGAGGTGGCAGCAAGGATAGCCCCAGTGGTTGAAAATCTCTGCTGCTGTTAGAGGATTGAGAGACCACTCATGAAGTTGGAGAATGCACCTGCTCTGTTTGTCTGCTATCACGGTGGAGCTCCTGGGAATGTGCATTGCTATCAGAAAGTGGTTGGTAGCTATCACCCAATGCCATATCCTCATGCCCTCCCGACATAGTGGGTATGGTTTGATTCTGCTTTGTTTGTTGATGTACCAGACTACTGACGTTGTCTGACTGTATTGCAATAGTCCCTGACAGAAGGATGGAGTGGAATGCTTGCAATGTTAGAAGCACCGCCCTCAGTTTTAGGACATTGATATGCAGATGGACCTCTAGTTCTGACCAGAGTGCCTTGGACTATCTTTCCCTGAAACAGCCCCCCCACCCCATCAGGGAGGCATCTGTAGTCACTGTAGCCTTGGGCTGATGGGGGGGGGGGGGGTGAAGAGACGAGACCACTGTAGAGAGTTCTGCGAAATCCACCAGATTAAATCCTGTTTGCACCTTTGAGTCTGTGCAATTTCTTGTGTCTATAAAAAAAACAATAAACTCTAGAGACTGAGAAGGGGTAAGATAGGACTTCTGCCAGTTTATGGAAATGCCTAGGCTTTGTGCTGTGTGAAGAGAGTATGCCAGGGCTTCTTCCAGTAGAAGCCTGGTGGGGGGTGGTAATGAGCCAGTCATCTAGATACAGAAACACCTGGAATCCTTGAAGTCGCAGGTGGGCTGTGATGACTGCCATGCACTTGGTGAACACTCTGGGGGCTGTAGAGAGTCTGAAGGGCAGTCCTCGAAACTGGTTATGACTGGCTCCTGCACGGAAGCGAAGAAATCTTCTCAATGGTTTACATGGTAATACACATCCTGAAGATCTAAAGAGCACATCCAATCATCTTTTTCCAACAGTGGAAGGATAGACTGTACCGTGACCATCCGGAATTTCTGTACCTTTACAAATTTAACAGTCTGTGATCCAAAATTGGTCTCCAGTCCCCGGTCTTTTTTGGCACTAAAAAGAGTCTTGAATAGAATCTGGATCCTATCTGGTCTGAGGGGACTATTTGTATGACTCTTTTATTTTTATTTTTTTTTGTAGTAGCTTTGATATCTGTAGTGCTGCTTCTTTCCTTTAGTTTCTGAGGGGAACAGGACAAAGATTGAAGGGGATGGATGTGATAGCCTCCGGTGATTATCCATTGTACCCAAGAATCTGTGGTTATGATTTGCCAGGCAGAAGGGTACAAGGAGAAATGCCCACCACTGCTTCCAGAGGTAAACAGCTGGGCCACCCTTCAGGAGCGCTGGTAGGGTTGACCAGATAAAGAATCCCTGGAACCCTGGTATCATGGAATTTGTCAACTCTTGAAGGACCAGGGCAGGTCCCAAGGTTGAACAGGTTCTCTGAATGGAGGTTTTAGTTGAGCTATGCCCTTCAGGAAGGTCTTACAAAGTCTGTGTGACATTAAGGAAGAGCCCTGGAAGCCATTATGAAAATTAGAAATTGCAGCCAAATGAACATGAACTGTGGAGGCTGCTACCCCTGATTTAAAAAGGTCTGAAAGATATTCTAGTACAATAGGAACAGGTACTGAAAAAGGGTCCATTTGTTTATCTTGTAGCCAGAGAGAAAACCTCTTCCATTTGCTGCGGTAGAGTAGTCTGGTGGATGATCTACGAAAGGCAATTAGAATGTTACGCACAGGGGAAGATAGGTCATGCTGCCTGACAATCATTGGAAGTGGAGAAACCAAGCTGTCAGATTCAGGCTGGAAAGGTTTGGATGAACCAGGTTCTGTGGGTGAGAGATCAACTCTGGAGTTGGATTGAGAATCCATGGTCGATCTAACAAATGAGGCCACAGGAATGGAAACCAAACTTGTCAAGGCTAATATAGGGCAATGAGGATCACTTTGCTCTTCAACCAACGTGCTTTCTTGAGGAACAGGGGAATGAGGGGTAATGGAGGATAGGCATATAGACCCAAGGGCCAATCGTGGACTACAGCATCTCTCGGTAAGTGTCCCCAAGGGGGGATCAGGGCAAAGTAGTTGCTACACTTCCTATTGGGCGGGGATGCAAATAGATCGCAGCAAGGCTGACCCCAGCGGTCGAAAATCTTCGCCTCCACAAGGGGATTGAGAGACCACTCATGACACTGTAGAAAGCATCTGCTCAATTTGTCCGCTATCACGTTGGGAGTTCCCGGGAATCTGCATCGCTATCAGAACATGGTTGGAGGCTATTGCCCATTGCCAAATTCTCATGGCCTCTCGACAGAGTGGGTATGATCAGGTTCCCCCTTATTTGTTGATGTACCAGACTACTGCCATGTTGTCTGAGTGAATTGCAATAGTCCCTGATGGAAGGAATGACTGGAATGCTTATAAAGCTAATAGCACTGCCCTCAGTTCTAGGACATTGATATGCAGATGGGCCTCCATCTGTGACCAAGTGTCTTGGAGTGTCCTTCCCTGAAACAGTCTCCCCCACCCCATCAGGGAGGCATCCGTGGTCACTGTGGCATTGGGTTGATGAGGGATGAAGGGGCGAGACCACTGGTGAGGGTTGTTTGACATCCACCAGAGCAAGTCCTGTTTGCAAATGTTGGTTATTCGAATCGGAAAAGATAAGGGATGCTGGGATGGGTACCACTGAATAAGAAGCAGCCATTGAAGAAGCCTCATGTGTAGCCTTGCTAGGGGAACTATGGTGATGGAGGCTGCCATCAATCCCAGCAGTTGAAGAACGGATTGAGTTGAGGCTAGATTTTGTGACAGTATTGCCTGAACCTGTTGCTTGATCCTCTGAATTCTGTGATCTGGTAGGGAGGCTGTACAAGTCATTGTGTCCAGAATCACTCTAATGACTGATTCGGAGTAAGGTGCGACTTCTTCCAGTTTACCGATATTCTGAGCTGCTGAGCAGTACCAAGACTGTAAGTCAAAGCCTGATCCAGTAGATCTTGTTGGGGCAGTAATGAGCCAGTCGTCTAGGTAAGGAAACACCTGGAATCCTTGACACCACAGATTAGCTGTGACTACAGCCATGCACTTTGTGAACACTCTGGGGTCTGTAGAGAGTCCAAAGGGCAGTACACGGAATTGGTAATGACTGGCTCCTGTCCAGAAGCAAAGATATCTTCTTGAGTGCCTTTCCAACTTTATGTAGTAGTACGCGTCTTGAAGATCTTTGGAGTACATCCAATCGTCTTTTTCCAAAAGTGGAAGAATAGACTGAACCGTGACCATCTGGAATTTTTCTGTCTTTACGAATTTGTTTAGGACGCTGAGATCCAGAATTGGTCTCCAGTCCCCGTTTTATTTTGGCACCAAAAAGCATCTTGAGTAGAAGCCGGATCCTGTCTGGTCTGGGGGGACCGTTTGGATGACTCTTTTTTGAAGCAGCTTTGAAACCTCTATAGCTGCGGCCTCCCTTTGACTGGGTGGCACGTCGGGTAAGCTTTTGGCTAAGGTGGGAGTGGATAATAATTGAATATGGTATCCTCTGGTGATGATCTTTTGTACCCAGCATCTGTGGCTATGGTTTGCCAGGTGGAAGAGTACAAAGAAAAATGACCCCCAACAGCTTCCAGAGGAAAGCAATCGGGCCGCTCCCTAGGAGCACTGATAGGGCTGCCCAGAGAAGTATCCTCTGGAGCCCCAGTTTCACAAACCTCCCCTGCCCTGAAAGGGGCGTCTTCCATTAGAGTTCCCCCTTCTGACTCTGGGGGGAAAACTCGGCCTGAGTGTCATAGAAAGGACCCTGGGACTTTTTGTGCCACATTTTCCCACTCTTCTGATTCCTAGAATAGAACCGCTGAGGAGAAGATAAACGGATACCAGCAGCAGATATGGTGTTACCATCTTGTTCACATCTGGTCAATGTATCTTTTACCTTGGATGCAAACAAAGTAGTGGTCTCAATAGGGGCATTAAGGAAGGAAGCCTTGAAGGGTTCCACAAAATCACAAATGTGCATCCAGGCATGGCATCTCATGACTATGCCTGCACCCGCAGCTCTTGCCACTCCCTCAGTAGCATAGGATATCAAATGCATTGAGGAATTGGAAACTGATTCTAGGGTCGCTAACTGAGAGGCCACTTTGTCGTGGACCTCATCAGAAACTGCTCCTGCCAGGGACTCAGAGAGTTCGGACACCAAGTCCCTCTGTAGCCTTGTGAAATGTGCCAGGTAGTTCAAGGACCTAACAGCAAAGGTCGATGATGCAAAGACTCGTTTCCCTAATCCATCCACCACCCGGGATTCATTATTTGGTGGGTGAACAGTCTGGCTCTCCTCTGCCAGTTCATTTTTTGTAGCGGCTGCCACTACCACGGATCTACAGGGAGACTTTTCGACCAATGAGTGCACTCTTCTGAGGGAGAAAGGATTTTGTCTGGCCTACGAGGTATGGCTTCCACAGAGTCCGGTGCCTTCCACGCACGCTGCACAATGAACTTGATGAGCTCATTGGCAGGTGGGATAACCCAGGAGGTCGGGGGTCAGGCGCAAAAAGGGTTAGAGGATTTCCATTCACCTCATTGTTTTAAAATTTCGAGGATGTCACCAAAGGAAACCTCGTCAGAAGGTGAACGTGGGGACACCTCCCCATCATCGTAGTATGTGTCTTCGGTCAATGACTCCTCCATGGAATCCATGTGTTTACTTTTACACGTAGTCTTGCATTGAGCTTCGTCAGTGGGAGACTCTGGGGAAGACTGTAAAGATGGAGTTTTCCAGGAGGGGGCCTGAGAATCTTGCGCTTGATGTGCGGGGGTTGTGATTTGAGACAGCTGAGGCTCAGAGGAAGTAATAGTCCTCGACAAAGGCGACCAAAGAGCAATGGCCAATGTCCTTCCCAAGGACTGTAGGGTCGGTCCGCCCGAGGAGGAATGCGTCAGCGTCTCCACAGAGGTCGAAGGAGAATAGGTAGGAGTCTGTGGAGAAGGGTGATCAACTTCAGAGGAGAGAGGCACTTTTGAAGGGGCAGGTATTCCCCTGGCCAAAAGCAGCTGGTCTATAAGACGTACCACATCATGTTCAGAAAGGCTTCTGGTAGACCTCATTGAAAACCCAGAAGGCGATTTGGGCCTGTCCAAAAAAGGGCTAGTGCAACCACTGACAAGGGATGTCAAAAAGGGGGTTGCCTGCACCGAAACCATCGGTGCCCAAAAAGCCTGCACTGAAGTAATTGTCGGTGTTGAAGGGGTCTGCGCCAAGAAAACTGTCAGTGCCAAGGGGGTCTGCACTGAGAAAAATGTCGGTGCCGAGGGGGTCTGCGCCAAGAAAACTGTCGTCGCTGAGGGGGTTTGCGCCGAGAAAACTGTAGGTACCACAGGCATCTGTGCCAAGAAAACTGTAGACACCAAAGGCGTCTGCACCAAGAAAACTGTAGGTACCAAAGGCGTCTGTGCAGAGGCTTCCATCAGTGCCAAAGATGACTGCGCCGATATATCCATCTGTGCCGAGGAGGTCTGCACCAAACTAGTCGGTACCAAGAAGGATGATGTCTGCACCAACAGCAATGGTGTAGAAGGACCAGCAGATATAATCGGTGACAGAGTCAAGTAAGACAGAGCCGAAGCAACAGGCACCGACGACTCTGACAATTTAGCCTTTTTATGTCTCACTTCCTTAGGGTCTCCAGAGGGAGATGATGGAAGGGACTTAGACCTTTTAAGTTGATTGGAAGTAGGAGAAAAATCCTGTGACCCAGAAATAGCCATGCAGAAAGTGGTCTTAAGGGGACCCTTTAGTACTAGTTTATTTTTACGTTCATTCAAGGTCCTGGCAGAAAACCCTTAACAAATCTGACAGGGTGGTGTCTGTGTAAGATGAGGCACACCCAAACAGTAAACACACAAGTCATGCGTGTCACAGTGAGGCAATTTATGTCCACACTCAGAACACCTCTTAAAACCTGTATTCCCTTTCTTCTCAGACATTATATCTACACAAAAAAATAAAATTTAAAATAGATACTTTAGCCACCTATACACTAGTAGTAAGAAAAGACTACCAACATTGGTAGTAGAGATACCACAAAGGTACAAAAGGTAGATAATAAGAAAAAAACTATTTAATAAAGTCAAAAAATTAACAAATCTTTAAGAAAAATCTGAAAAATTATCTAAAAAATACACTTAGCTTCGGAGCCCAAAAGGATGTGGATGTCAATTCCAATGGTTCTGTCAGTTTTAACTTTTGAGTCTCGGTTCGAAGGGTCTCCAGCGGGAGATGATGGAAGAGACCTCAAGGATGTCTCAGCATGACTTTTTTTTTTTTTTTTTGTGGGGCTTCAAAGGAGGCGATGGAACCTCTGCCCCAGAGATAGCCTCACTGAAGGAAGCTTTTAGGAGGCCCTTTAAAATCACTTATTTTTCCTCTCATTCAAGGTAAGAGTAGAAAATTCTTACATATCCCACACGGAAGGTCAACAGTGAGGTGGGAGACACCCAAACAGTAAACACACAAAACATGTGCATCTAAACACCTTTTAAAAATCAGGACTTCCTTTTTTTTTGTCAGACGTCATTATTCAAAGAAGAAAGAAAGAAGAAGAAATTACCAACAATGGTATGAAAGAGGCTAGCAAAGAGGGTAAGGAAGAAGAGATTACCAGTGATGGTAACAAGGTTACCTAAAAAGGTAAAAAATATTTTGAAATACTGAAAAATAATGCAACAGGGTAAGATAAAGACTTCGCTATTAATAAAACTGAGTAAATTGTTGAAATATCGGATAAAATATTGAACAAATATACTTAGCTCAAGAGAAGTGGCTTGACATGGCTGTTAGGCAATGTGGCAAATGAGATCTGAGGTAACAGGGAGAGGGGCATGCTGGATAACATCTTAGCTCGAGAGTTTTTGGCTGACACAAGCTTTGCATACGGCCGGCTCGGTTCTGAGGACGGAACCGATTACCCATCAGTAATCACTGAACAAAGATTAACAACATCAGATACTATGTTCCAGTCCCTGTGATGCTGTCTGTATCAAAACCTTTGCTACTTTTAAATGTATGACCTTCAAGTATGACACTTCCTTCATTCAGCACTATTGATGAGAAAAATTTGCTGTTTGGAATTAACATACCCCATGGATGAAAGAATAGGTAATTTTAAGCTCTGATGACAGAACACTACCGTGTTGCTGGGATAGCAATACTTTGTCCAGAGACAGAAGAAGAGGTGACTGTGAGCAGGTTTGTATAAATGAAATGAACCAAAGCTGTCATGGTCAAGCTTGGACTACAAGAGTCAGTTTTGCTTTTTGAATCAAAGGCAATGGAGGGAAAGCACACATCGTATCTTCAATCCAAGGACAGAAAAAGGCATCCTGCTTCCAAGCATTGGTTGGTAAAACTGAATCCTGGAAGCTGTGTGCTAAGATAAGCAGCAATCCACTTTGGAGAAGCAAAAAGGTGCTATAGAGGGCAGTATCACAGTAATAAGCTGCCACTCATGAGCTATGAGACTTATCCGTTGATGGAATATGTCATCACAATCTGTTGCTCTGGATGACAATGATGGACTGCCAACTGCCAAATTAACACTATTTCACTGAACAGCTGATAAAAATGAGTGCACCACAATTAGTTAATGCACTGCATCTCTACAGAACTGTATGTGCTAATCTGGAACTGTAATAATGCATATACACAGCTAATATCAAATTATATGACAGTTTGATATATGGAAGGAACTTCCAGTCTGTGCCAGAAATCCTGGCCAATACAAAGTGCCTGGCATAACATTCTGTAAATGCTTCAAGCTTTACACACAGTACAACAACCCTTTACAAAATCCCTGTGCCCTCCCCTGCTCCTGGGTCACTACAGGGAAACCAGAGTATCAGTTTTTTTATGCTCACAACCAAACTGTTCTTCCATGACTGTAGCACCATGCATACCACATTTACATTACATTTTCAGGAAAAAAACAATCTATTTTGTCCTTAAGTGCATTTAATCATACTACATCCCCTCTGTCACTAGCTTCCCCTTCCTCTACCTGTACCATGCCCTACTGAATGTATCTGTGGATTCCCTCACAACCACCTGAAAAAAGTTACTCATTCTATGTATCTACTATCCTTTTCCAGAAGAAAAACATTATGACGTCCAGGGAGTAGTTACTATCTGCTGTCTGGGCCCCCTTTTCTCTTTCTGTCTTACCCACTTAGGATAATCCCTTCACCTCTCCTTCAAACAGTCAGTGTTATTTTCCATCTCTTCTGGTCCCAAGAAAACTCCTGTAGTGATCATCTTCCCTGCTATCCCATATATACTTGTGGTGACTTTTATCTGGATTCTTTCCAAGAGCAGGAGCTGGCCGTCTGGCACTTGCGAACTGCTTCTGCTTCGGGCACCGCGCGGCAAGAAAGACTGAAGAAAATGGCGTCGGCTACCTCTTTTATACCCCTGCCGCACTGACGTCAGGGAAGAAGTGACGACAACCGACACCGGACCAAGGCTTTGGAATTCAGGCCAACTGCGGGACCGCCTGACGGCAGATAACCCAAGTGTGATGACTGCAGCAGCATAGCACAATGAACATCTGCATGATGCTTTAACCTTTCACTGCTTTACGTTAAAGATACACATACACACACACACACACACACACACACACACACAGCAACTTTTTTTTTTACAAGAGTGCCAATGCTAAAAGCAGAGAGGTACTACATTTCTGACAAGTTTTTGCATCCTTCACCAGTACAGCTTAAGATGGTTCATAAGTGGCATATCAGTTGACAGAAGGAGGGAAGCCTGACAGAAAGAATGACCCCCATGTTAAACAATGAAGGAATGATGCTGTCTTCTACACAAGTCCTCTCTGAGAAAAACATTTTGCACAAATCCACTCCGATACAAGTAACCATGACTCACGGAGTAGGTCACAGAAGAACACCGTCACATTGATCTGCCACACATCTGATAAGGGACTTGGATGAAAGATGGAAAGCCAAGATGGACAGGCTTTGGCAAGAAGGATAACATCCTAGAATGCAACTGGTCACCACTCTGCTGACCCGTGATAGTAAAAAAGGATTTCAGTGTGAGCTGGCATGCTAGCCAAGGAGTGGAGGCTTCAGTGGAAATGGGAAGCTACAGAACAGTGGTTTAAGCAGAAAGAGTAAGACTTAAACCACAAGGACCATATGGGCTACCTCTCAAAGTTCTTAAAAATCTAGTCAGTGTGCAGGCAAGGCCCCTTTCAGAGATCTTCAACAGGTCACTCTGCTGATGCTAGTGCAGACGTTTCTGAGAACTAGAAGACAGCAAGTGTACTTCCCTTGTACAATGAGGGAGGGAAGGAAGGAAGGAAACGTCTAGGAAATTAAACACATTTTTTGCTTAACAGCAGTTACAATGAAAGTCATGGACAGAAATCATGGAAGCAGCAAGGAGGATTAGAAAAACAATCCTCTACACAAAAACAAATGGAGATTCATGGTCTAAAAAGGACTGTCCTTCAAACTTGATTCAGTCTTGTGTCTCAGTTATGAGTAAAAATGATGGAAATACATACAGACATGCTCTAGTTGAACATCATCAAGGTCTCTGACTCAGTTCCACAAAGGATGCTATGGAAAACTGGAGGGTTGTGGTAGGATCAGGACTGAGGAACTAGACAACTGTAAGCCAAAATGGTATGACACAGAGGGTTATGAGGAGAGGTATGATGTTAGCAATTAAGGAAGTGGTTAAAGGAGTATCATAGGGCTCTTTCTTGGGTCTAGTACTCTTCAGTGAGTTTGCGTCAAACATGTGTGAAGGGACAGAGAAGATCAACCCCTTTGCTGATGACATAAGGTTAGGTACAGCAGTGACAGAGAAGAAGCTCAACCCCTTCGCTGATGACATAAGGTTAGCTACAGCAGTGAAGCCTGGAGAAGGGTTTAAAGAATGATTTGGAATGGCCGAACATCACTTTGGCTACAACAGCCCTCGCACTGGCATGAAGCATCAGTGAAAGAGAAGAACTAATAAATCTGGTGCAGTTCATCACATTTGCATTATACAGACGGTAAAAAGACAGTGACAGAAGCAAATGGAATGTTGGGATATGCTATCAAAGAGACAAAGTCCAAAAGTAGAGAGATACATGGCCCTACTGAAGCCACACCTTGAGTAAGATACAGTTCTGAACTCCATACAATGAAATGGACATCAGAACATTGGGAGGAATCCAACACAAAACCATTAGAAAAAATCAACGAGATGGAGAGGGAGTGACACATCCAGAAAAGTACAGTTGTGTACACTTACCATAAATGTAGATGTTCGAGTGTATTCACTGTTACATTTGGGTTATCTGCTTGCAGTAACCCTCAGTCAGCCTGATTAACAAAGTCTTGGGTCCTGCTTCAGTTGCTGTCCCTTCTTCCATGACGTCAGGTCGTCAGGGGTATAAAACATGCAGCGACGCCATTACATCAGTTTTTCTTGCCCCAGATGTCAGGTGCCCCCCTAATGGGAAGCAATTAAATCTATAATACAAGGATATACCTCCAACAAAAAAGCAAATACACCAAAAAGCTTTTTGAGCATAGTAAGTGAGAGTAGAGGTACAGCCAAAGGAAGAAAGGGGGCTGGAGGGAGGGTAACCAAGACTACAACAGTGAATACACTCGAACATCTACATTTATGGTAAGTGTACACAACTGTACTATGTTCTTTGTGTTTTGCTGTTGCAGTCATTACATTTGGGTAGATTCCCAAAGCTAAGTTTAGGTGGAGGAATTTAAATAGAATTAGGACCAGCTATAAGGCCCTGCAAGACTGCAGAGGCAAAACCAGCTCTGGATTTAGAGAAAATTGGCAAATCATAATGCTTGATGAAAGTATGTACAGAACTCCAGGTAGCAGCTTCTAGGATGTCCCTTGTAGGGACACCCCTGAGAAAGGCTGTAGAGGGTAGATGCAGCCCTAGTTGAATGGGGTCTGATGCCCTGTGGGATAGGTTTTCCATGGTGCTTATAGCAGAAATGAATGCAGTGGCCTATCCATTTTGAAATGGTTTGCTTTGAAATACCTTTCTCCTCTGTCCCTGTAGCAAATGCCACCAGGAGTTGATCAGATTTCCTTTGAGGTTTAGTTCTGTCCAAGTAGAATCTAAGTTGTCTGTGCACATCTAAGGAGTGCAATATCCATTCTCCTTTGTTCTGTGGGTTAGGAAAGAAGGTAAGCAAATGAATGGACTAATTAAGAGCCACACTGGACACCACCTTGGACATGAAGGAGGGATAGGTTCTGAGGGACACCCTGTCCACATGAAAGATGATGATAGGCTCCACTGCCATAAGGGCCTGTAATTCAGATACCAATCTTGCAGAAGTGATTGCTAAACGGAAAGCTGTTTTCCAGGAAAGGAATTTTAAATCTGCTGTAGCAGCTGGTTCGAAAGGAGGAAGAGTGAGTTTCTCCAATACAAAGTTAAGGTCCCAGGCAGGAGTTGGCGCTCTCCTGGGTGGCCTTAAATTTTTGGCCCCTCTGAGGAACTGCTTGAGCAGTGGGTGAGAGAAGAGGGGAGATTCTGTGCTATTATGAGCTGAAATGGCTGAGGCATGAATTTTGATGGAGGAAAAGAACAAGCCCTTATGAAGCATCTCAGTCAAATATTGTAGAATCTGAGGTAAATTGGGCACTGCTGCTGCACTCATCCCTTGAGATTGGTTCCACGTACAAAATCTTTTCCATTTTGCAGCATAAGATTTTCTAGTACTAAGCCTCCTAGCCTCTAAAATGATATCCATCACTGATTTGCTGAGGGGTGGTAACGGGAAAGATTAGGTAATTAGCCAGGCTGCTAGGTTCAGGGTTTGCAGCTGAGGGTGCAGAATCTGGTTCTCCTGCTGAGACAACAGGGAAGGAGTCTGAGGCAAGTGCCATGGGGCCAAGCATGACACACTGTGCAGGAGGGGGTGCCAGTGTTGTCGTGGCCAGTCTGGTGCAATTAAGATTATCCTTGGCTTGTCCTGTTTGATCTTTAGTAGTACTTTGGAGAGCAGAGGCAGAGGAGGAAAAGCATAAACTGTTTTTTCCATCTGAAGGATAGAGCATCCACTTTCCAAGCTAGTTTGTGGGGAATCCTTGTGCAAAATTTGTCCAATTGATGGTTCTGGGGGGAGGCAAACAGGTCTATATCTAGGCTCCCCCATTTGCTTGTCAACATGTTGAAAATCATTGGTTCCAGTTTATACTCGTGTGGGTCCATGAGGTTTCTGCTTGGTCCATCTGCTAGTGTATTTAGTTTTCCTGGCAGGAACTGAGCTTGTAGATTCACTTGGTAGCTCATGGCTGTGTTCCACAATGCCATGGCTAGTCTGCAGAGGGGGTAAGAATGGGTACCCCCCTGCTTGTTTATGTACCACATGACCGTGGTGTTGTCCTTCTTTACCATTAGTTGTCCTGGAAGAATGTGGTCCTTGAAGGCTGTCAGAGCATTCTGAACAGCTAACATTTCCTTTTGATTTATGGGTAGGTGCATTTGACTTGGGTTCCACTTGCTCTGAATGCACTTCCCTGCCAGGTGAGCCCCCACCCCATGCATAGTCTGATGCATCTGTTGTCAAGGTTTGGGTGGCAGGGGGTAGTGTGAATGATAGTCCCTTGTTTTGGTGGCAGGCCTCTGCCCACCAAAGGAACTCTAGGCATAGGCAAGGTATGATAGGAATCATTGCTTCTAGATCCTGTGAATGTTGACACCATTGGCTTTTGAGATACCATTGCAATTTCCTCATATGCAGTCTTGCATATGGAATTAGAAGAATGCAGGAGGCCATGAACCCCAAGGCTTGCAGTATTTGCCTTGCAGATAACTGGGCTTTTGTGGCCACTTGTTTGAAGTAGGTTGTCAAAAGAATCCGTTTCTCTGGCGTGAGGAAAGCCATCTGGAAAGTTGTATTCAAGCTTTCTCCCAGGAATATAATTTGTTGACAGGGTACCAGGTGTGATTTCTTTTAGTTTATGGTGTATCCCAGACAAGTCAGTACCCTCTGAACAAAGGCCAGATGATTCAAAAGTGTGTCCTGACTTTCTGCCTGAATTAGACAATTGTCCAGGTATGGGTATATTTGAATATTTCTTTGCCTACAAAATGCAATGACTGTGGTTAGACACTTTGTGAATACCCTGGGCGCAGTAGATAAGCAGTGCAGAGAACTAATAATGCATGTAGCCTGCTTTGAAGCGTAGGTATCTCCTGCAAGACTCCCTGATAGGGATGTGCAGTTATGCTTCCTTTAAGTCTAGTGTTGCCAGCCATGCATCTTTGCCTAGCATAGGAAGCAGCTGGTGAAGAGTCAGCATCTTGAATTTTGGAATCACCAGAAAGGTATTTAGAGTAGAAAGGTCCAGGACAGGACGTCATATATTGCCTTTTCTGGGTACCAGAAAAAGTCTTGAATAGAAACCTTGTCCCTTTTCCTCTTCTGCTACCAACTGAAAAGCCCCCATGCTTAAGAGAGAGAGTACTTGATTTTGGGCTTTTGCCCACTGATCTAGGGGTAGATCTGGCCACCCGCTTGGTGTTGATAAGGTGTGGAAGTGAAATCTGTATCCTTGGGACACTATATTTAAAACCCATTTGTCCTGGGTAATGACTTCCCAGTTTTTGGCCTGCAGACCAAGGTTCCTCCTAAAGGAGCATTCAGTTGGGAAGTGCTTGGAAATTTTAAAAGCAAGTCATCGAGACAGTTTCCCACAGGGAAAGTCTTACTACTCCCTGATTTGGGTGTGGAAACCCCCCACTGTTTAGTCTTGTGTGTCTCCTGGGACTGAAACCTGGGATTTCTGCTGTGTCTGGATTTGGCTTGAGAAGACCTGGAAGGGGCTGGAAAGGACCAATTCTTAGAGGGCCAGTGCCTACTAAATCTAGGAGGCTGAACTTGTAAGAAATCTTTAACAGTTTGCATAGAATTAGCTGTATCTTCCATCTTTATAAGAACTTCCTCAGCCTTGTTGCCAAACAGGCAGTCCTGATTCAAGGGAGCATCCAACAATTTAGCTTTAACATGATCAGGCAAAAATTTCTCCTTAATCAAGCATGTCTTCTGAGCACAGACCCAGTAACAGCAGCCCTGCAAGAGGCCTCTAATGAATCAAATCCACATAGCAAAGTATGTTTTCCAACCTGTTCAGCAGAATGCATTAAATCCTGTAATTCTTTATTTTCCACACAGTCGGGAATCAACATCATTTTCTGTTTAAGCAATCCAATAACATGTTGCTGATACTTTAACATATGAAACTGGCAGTTTAAAGCCCTAATGGCCAAGGTTGTAGAAGTGTAAACCTTCTTACCCCATCTATCCAGCGCCCTAGAGTCTCTATCAGAAGGGGTAGGATATTTAGCAGTAGAAGCCTTAATGCCCTTGGCCCCTGTGAAATAGTCTCTGGATCTGCAATAGGATTTTTAAAAAGGAACTTGTGTGACTCGGGGAGCCTGTAATATCTGTCTTTTCTGGGAGCAGGAGGCAAAGAATCAGGGGCCAAACTTGATTCTGAAAAAGCATCAACAACAATGTCTAGTACAGGAGGAATAGCTAAGGGCCTATGCTGAGGCAGGAGTAAGAAATCCCTAAGCATCTTTTTTGAATCAGAAAAATCCTGGCTTTCTCACCTCTCAGAAAGGACAGAAAGTATTTTCTCTACTCCAACAAACTGGAAGTCATATCCTTCAATACTCCTCCAACCTTCCTTTAACAAATTAGTACTCCTCTTGTCACTCAAACTAAACGACTACCAGACAATATGCATTGCACCTGCCTGCATTACACCAAATCAAGTGGCACGCAACTCTGATATTCTTGAAAATATTCTGTTCTGGTTGGCATCCTCTTTAAAAAAAGAAGTTATGTATTCACCATAACATTGCATGTTTGTTGTCCATCTTGCCATTCATTCTTACTGGATGGGTTCTGAGCCACTCCTCGTCTCTGACTTGGCTGAATACACTAGCTCGAAGTCTCTAACTTGGCTCGTGGCAGAACAGGTAGCCCATCATGCAGTGGTGTATTTCCCCAGATCTTGTTTGCTGCCAATCATAATTAATCTGTCTAAATTAATAATGAGACATCAGGTACAGAAATAAAGAAAATACAAAGAAGCTCCTTTAGTAAGGAAGGAAACCTCACCTCTGGGTCCTCTAGGAGTCCTTGGCTGGTGGGAGGGTCGTAAGAATGAATGGCGAGATGGGCAACAAACATGGAACATTGTGGTAAGTACATAACTTTGTTATGTTTTGTCCTATCTTGTCTTCATTCTTACTGGATGGGACAGCGTCCCTAGCACCATTTCCCCTGGGTGGCTCACGGGAGAATACTTTTGAGCACAGTGGAAGCAAAGGAAGCCCTGTCCCTGGGGGTCAAATCAACTTTGTAATCAGTAATAAACGTATAGGGACTTGCCTACATCGCAGCAGCACAAATGCTGTCCATTCACAATCTGGCTAGGTAAGCAGAGGATGTTGCTAACGCTCTAATTGAGTGGCCTCTAACTTTGAATGGTAAATTCCTGTTATTTGAGGTGTACATAAAGGTAATGCAATTTGAGAGCCAATTTGAAAGCATAATTTTTGAAACTGGCATGCCCTTTTTTGCTTCAGAAAAGCAAATGAACAATTGATCTGTTTTCCTGAAATCTTTAGTTCTATGTAGATAAAATCTAAGTTGTCTATGCACATCCAATTGAAGTTTGTACTCTCCCTTGTTGCTATGATTGGGAGAAAACACTAGGAGCTCAACAGATTGATTTAGATCGGTCTGGGAACAAACTTTTGGCACGGAGGATGGATTAGTACGTACAGATACTCTCTTTATGGAAAATCAAATATGGTGGCTTGATTGATAGAGCTTGCAACTCCAAGACTCTTCTTGCAGATATAATGGTTACTAGGAAAATAGTTTTCCAATAAAGGAATTTGAGATCACAAGATGATGACGGCTCAAAAGGAGGTAATGTTAGGCGAGTCAGGACAAAATTCAAATCCCATGGAGAGAGAGGTTCTTTCATGGGAGGTCTCAATAAACAAATGCCTTTTAAACATGCTTTACACAATTTGTGTGACATCAGGTTAGGAGTATATTCACCAATATGGAAATTAGTCCGGTATGGGGCAATGAGAATCAGCCTGCTTCCCAAGGATTTTGCTTTCTGGATGACTTTAGGTATGAGGGGAAGGGAGGAAAAGCATACAGAAGTCCCGAGGGCCAATTGTGAACGAGTGCGTTTCTCAGTGTCTCCCCCAGAGGGGGGATTACGGCAAAGTAGCTGCTGCATTTGGTATTCGTGGGAGTGGCAAAAAGATCGCAGCAAGGCTGGCCCCACTTTCGGAAAATCTCCACCGCTATGTTTTAGTTCAGAGACCACTCGTGAGGCAGTAAATTCTCCCTGCTGAGCTTGTCCGCTGTCACACTGGATTTCCCCGGGATATGCATTGCTACTAGAAAACGTTGGGAAGAGATTGTCCATTGCCATACTCTCAGTGCCTCTCGACAAAAGGGGTATGATCTGGTTCCTCCTTGTATGTTTATGTACCAGACTACCGACATGTTGTCTGACTGGATTGCAATCATTCCTAGTGGAAGAGAGTCCTGGAGTGCCTGCAACGCTAGAAGCACTGCTCTCATCTCAGGAACACTGATGTGCAGATGGGCTTCGTGTTCTTGCCATGTGCCTTGGACAGTCCTTCCCAGATAATGCCCTCCCACCACCCTAAATGGGAGGCGTCCCTGGTCACTGTAGCTACAGGTTGTTGTGGCACAAAGAGTTACCCGATGGTCACATGGTCAGACCAAAGCCACCATAGGAGATCTCTCTTGCATGAGTCTGGGATTCTGACTTGGTGAGACATGGGAAGTTCTTGTAATGACCACTGAGCAAATAGGAGCCACTGAAGAATTCTCATATGCATTCTGGCTACGGGAACTAAGGTGGTCATTGAAGCCATAGCTCCTAGGACTTTCAAAATTGTCTTTGCCTTCAGTTTGTTTCTAGGTAGAAGGTTGGCTATTTGTTGTCTGAGACCAGAAACCCTGTCTGGAGGAAGTCATGTCATCATGGAGATGGTGTCTATGAATGTAATATGCTGACAGGGCAACAAGGCAGATTTTTGTAAACTGACTGTAATCCCTAACCGAGAACAAGTTTGAAGAGTGGTGTCTCTCGCCTGCGGAAGTAGATGCTTGGTGGTGGCAGTTAGGAGCCAGTCATCTAGGTACGGAAACACTTGTAATCCTAGACATTTCAAGTGAGCCATAACTACTGCCATGTATTTGGTGAACACTCTGGGGCTGTAGTGAGACCAAAGGGCAGAGCTCGTTTTATAGTCTTGTCACTTTTAGAGGAAGGGGACCTACTAGAAAAAGAAGTGCTCTGTAGGGCCTCATCAAAAGAAGGTTTCAGGAGCCCTTTGAGAATCAGCTTGTTCTTTCTTTCCTGCAAGACACGGGAATTGGAAGAATGACAGAACGTGCAAGTCTCTTGGAGGTGAATGGCCCCCAAACAATAAACACAAATGTTATACCCATCAGTGATGGAGATCGTCTGAGAACATTTCTGACACTTCTTAAAACCCGAAGGCTTAGGTTCCTTCTCTCTACTTTCCTTTGACATTTTAAGAAGGAAACAGCACTAGTATAACAAACAGTAAAGCCTAAAACAAACCTCTTCAAGAAAACTAACACACGCAAAATATTTAAAAGTTAGATAAATACTATAACAACACAGCAAATCTAATAAGAAAAGGAACAAGGTGAACAGCTCTTTCCTCTAAGTTAAATGGACACTAGACCCTCTAACTTAAAACAGACCTAGTAGAGCTGTGATCGAGAGAGACACAGAACAGGTAATTAGTTCTCTAACTAAAACGAGCTAATATACACAGAAAGGGAATACAAACTAATTAACTAATACTACTATAACCACTAAATACACCACTATAAAAAATGACGGTAAAAAAAAGAAAAAGGCCTTGCGACTAACGACGGCCAACAAACAATCACACAATAGCAAGATTATACTGCACTCATAACTACAGAACCACTAACTAAATTACTAATAAGTAATATTAATCCTAAATAAAATGAAAAATATAAGTTTTTAAAGAACTTAGCCACGGCCAAGGAGACAGCATCCAAACTCGTAAAGCAGCAAATGAGATCTGGGGAATTACACCACTGCATGATGGGATACCTATTCTGCCACGAGCCAAGTTAGAGACTTTGAGCTAGTGTATCGGCCAAGTGCTCCGAATCCATCCAGTAAGAATGAAGGTGAGACAGGACAACATAACATCATGACATTGTAATTTTAGTCACATCAAACACTGACTGGTCTAATATATCTACACTAAAGCCACTCAAGACTAGTCAACCATCTATAAATCTACTTGGCCTGATCCAATTAATAACTGGTACTATCAAAGTTAACAAAATGTTTAACAGACACAGTATCCCAGACTAAGTATTAACTACTGACAGTAACAATGCCCTCAGTGTAGGAAACCTCCCAGACTCAATTAGTGATCATCATATAAACCAGATCTAACACCAACTTCTCTAATACCTGTAGCTCTCTGTTACAACAATGTAATGGGAACCCTCTAAAACACCTTCCCAAAGATGAAGCAATAAAATGATTTAATGATACTTTTCTAAACATTCTAGTCTGGATTGCCTTACAAAGGGAAAAAAAATAGGACCACACCAGATCTACGGCTGTCCACAAGAACTAAACAAATTATGAATCAGAGAGATAAGGCCTGGAAAGAATGGAAGAAACACAACTGCACATCTGCATTTCAAACTTACAGAGCCCTTAGAAATAAAGTAAAAATGTTAATACACAACATAAAGAAAAATTACTAGCATAACCTCCATTCATCCATCCATCCACAAACCCTTTTTCCCATTTTTGCACATGGGGTCAGGGTGTCACTTCAACAGTGAAAATAGCTAACCTCCAATTGACTAATTAAATGAATACCATTCTTTTCTGCAAAGGTAGCAAACACTATTGAGACCAAGTAAAACCTCACACAAGACCCCTTTCCAAATGAGATGAATTGCAATATTGCTTGTAAAATGAATTACTACTTTCTCCAAACTGACACCTCCCAACTCCATCTGAATAACTGTTCCACTCCTGTTGCTACCTCTGACTCTGGTATGACAGTTCTTCCCACAGATACATTCACTCAAACAGGTGGCCAGACTTCCCATAATAAATTAATCTTACATCTTATCCTCATTAACCATATCAAAGAAAAACTCCTGAAAAAAGTAAGACCCACCACTAACTTTCTCCCTGCCCAACTCCCACCTGAATATCTTAGCACTACAGCCAATTATGTGTTTTTTCCCAATATCAATACTCACTGCTAGATCCATCAGTATTATGGACCTAAATTATGGAAGCAATCTTACATTACTCCAGTTCATAAAGGAAGTAACTACTTTAACTTTTAAAATTTAGACCAACAGCCATTCTGGCCCCTTTTCAAAATTCTAGAAAATGTATACATAAACAGCTATTACTTCATTTAACTTACAGTACTTAAAACAGCCTCTTATCTCCTACTCAACATGGTTTTAGGCCAGGCACAGAACAGATACCACTATCATATCTTTCCAAAATACTCTACATCCACACCTTAACCAAAATTAACTAACTTCTGTAATATTCCTTGACCTGTCCAATGCCATCATCACTGTTTCACACAATCTAAATAATCAAAAGACTCACCCAGTTTCACTTATCCTGCTCACTCTTCAATTGCTTCACAACTTACCTCTCTCGGTAGATCTCAGAATGCACTTTGGAATGACTCCACATTTACCCAAACATAGCGGGTGTCCCCAAGGGTCTATTCTCGGTCATCCATTGTAAAACTTATTCACCAATAACTTTCACATAATGACTGACATTTACCCAAACATAGCAGGTGTCCCCAAGAGTCTATTCTCAGTCATCCATTGTAAAACTTATTCACCTAATAACTTTCACATAATGGCTGGTATTCGGGCCTAAATTCAATATGCTGATGACCTTAATCTGTCATGCCAACACCCCTGAACAGCTCCATTTTCAAACTTAATGCTCTTTAATAAACTGGAACACAGGCTCGAGAAATCACAACTCATACTGAATGCTCCCACCCTTCAACAAAAAGAAAAAAAAACTAAAATAATCATCTTCTCCCCAGGTTTACCCCAAAGAACTAGCAAATATTGTCAAATATTGCCAAAACCAGAAATAACAAAATAACTTTAGAACAGATTTATCAAATCAAGCTAGTATCTGACATTATGCATTAATATCTAAAGTTCATCTAGCACATTAAGTACTTAGTGGCCAAAACTAACCAAAAACTTTGTATGCCATACAAAATAAAATCCTGCCTAACACATGAAGCATCTTGCTCCCTTATCGAATAGATGCATCACCCAGTGTCAAAAACCTCTACTCCATAACCTAAGAAAGACTTAAAATAAAATCTTCAAATTTTCATTTAACGTACCTAATAAAACACCCCATAGTAAAGCACTCTAACATCTCCAGTGGCTTGAACTTCATAACATCTGAACTACTCCCAACTGTACACTGCACCCAACATTTTAGTCAAACCAAATATTGTCCAGCTATTAGCAATATCCTTACTAAATGTACATGAAAAAAGAAAGAATAGTTGTGTAAGAACTTACCATAACCTTAGATGTCCTTCTCTTCCATGTTGCAGTATTCATGACAGTAGGGAGTTGCCGCCTGCATCGCCACCGTCCGGCCAGTATACCAAAGTCTTTGTTGCAAGAGGGTACGTGTGAAATCCCTTACCAGGGTCATAAACCAAGGTTGGGTATAAAAGTGACATCTGCACACACCCTCATCAGAACTGTTTTGCCGCATACAGTAGTACTCCTGTGGATTTACCAAGGGGGTCCAAGTAGGAGACCCTTAAGCTTACATGTAGGCCAGGCCCAGGGCAGTAGGTTGGCTGTGTAGAGGAGAGTTGAGACTGGGGAAGATTATGACTATATACCCACAGGTAGTTCATGTATTTGTGGTCAGTAAGAAACAGAGGGTAGATGGGTGGGACTGAATACTGCAACATGGAAGGGAAGGACATCTAAGGTTATGGTAAGTTTTTACAAAACTATTCTATGTCCTTCTATTCACCCTTCTATTCTCATGTTGCAGTACTCATAACAGTAGGGAGAGTGCCAGAGCGTTAAGTATTAACCTTGGTGGAGGAAAGGTTTCCGTGATCAACTAAAGCCTTCTCTTGCTCGAGATACCATGTCCAGTTTGTAGTGCTTGGTGAAGGTGTGTACTGAGGTCCAAGTGGCTGCTTCTAAAATGGAAGTATAGTCCATGCCTTTGAAAAAGGCAGTAGAGGAGGCAGCTGCCCTGGTAGAGTGAGGTTTAACATGACCTTGCAAGGATTTCCCATGATGGGAGTAGCACAAAGAAACGGATTTGGAGATCCATGCAGAAATGGTCTGTTTTGCGACAGCCTTCCCTAGGGCTCTGGGATAGAAGGAAATAAATAACTGGTCAGATTTCCTAATAGACTTAGTTATGTCTGAGTAATATCTGAGTTGTCTGTGTACATCCAGGGAACGTAGGGTCCTTTCTGAGGAGTTTTGTGGATGAGGGTAGAAAACTGGTAGGTTAACGGTTTGATTTAATGAAAGCTCATTAACAACCTTGGGCATGAAGGAAGAGTTAGTCCTGAGAGCCACTCTGTCCTTGTGGAAAACAAGTTAAGGAGAGGTGGCCATAAGGGCTTGTATCTCTGAGACCATCCTGGCAGAGGTAAGGGCCACTAGCAGAACTGTTTTCAGGGTGCACAGCTTCAGGGAAACTGAGTGAACTGGTTCAAAAGGAGGTAAGGTTAATTTTTCTAAAATGAAATTTAGGTCCCAAGGAGGGGGAATGGGTCTTCTGGGGGTCTGATGTGGAAAACTCCTTTCAGAAAAAGCTTGACTTCCAGTCTGGATGCCAGAGGGGGTGAAATGGGCAGATACCCAGAAATGGTAGACAAGTGGACTTTAACTGAAGACTAGGTTAGCCCTGCGTGAAGTAGCTCACACAAATAAGATAGAACCCTTGGTATCAGAGTAGTAAGAGGGTCCAGGTTATTCCTTTGACACCACTTGCAGAATCTGTGCCACTTTGATACATAGTTTCTCCTAGTACTAGGTTTTCTGGCCTCCTGCAGAACACTGAGTACGTCCTCTGAATATAGGTGTCTGTAAGGGATTAGAATCCTGTCACCCATAAGGTCAATTTCAGGTTGTTCACCTGTGGGTGGAGTAGGGGTCCCTTGTCCTGTGTGAGTAGGTCTAATCAGTGGGGTAACCTGTGGTGATTGCCCTTGGTTACTAAGTGTAGGAGAGGGAACCAATGCTGTCTTGGCCAATATGGGTCATTAGTAGGATTTTGGGTTTGTCCTTCTGAATTTTCAGGAAGACTTTCTGAATTAGCATGAAAGGAGGGAAGGTGTAAAGGTACATTCCCTCCCAAGAAAAGGAGAATGTGTCCACTTTCCAAGCTTGTGGGTGTGAATCCTTTGTGCAGCAGCTTGGCATCTGCTTGTTCCTGTGGATTCTATGGAATACCCCACCTGTGTATCAGGTCCAGGAAAACCGAGGTTCTGCTGAGTGTGTCTGCCATAACATTCTCCATTGAGGGGATATACACTGCTATCAGGTGGACCTGGAGGAAAGTGGCTAAGTTCCAAATCTGAATGGCCAAGCTGGATAGTGGGTAGGACCTGGTCCCCCCTTGCTTGTTGATATACCACAGGACAGTCATATTGTCTGTGACCATTTGCCTTGAACTGTGAATTGCTGTTGGTTTGTTAATAGCACTGCACCCCACCTGAGGTCTGAGCATCTGTGGAGACCTGTTGCTGTGGGGCTGGAACTTGAAGGTGGGTTCCTAGGTTGAGTTTCAGTGCTGAGACCCACCACTGAATTTCTTTTTTTAAGGTCAGGAACAGTGGAAGAGGTGAGTCCATGGGTTGGGAGTGTTGGCTCCACAGGTTTTTAAGACCCACTGGATTTTGTGCACGTGGAGTCTTGCCAGAGGTAACATGTGTATGAGGGATGCCATGTGGCCTTGTATTCTCAGGAATCCCTGAGCTGTCAAGGAGGACTGGGTAAGGATATGACTGAAGTATATGCAGAGGTCCTTGATCCTTTGGGGTGGGATGAAGGCTTTCATGCAGTCTGTTCTGATTCTGCATCCCAAGAAAACCAAATCCTGTGAGGGGGGGGGGGGGGTTAAGTGTGATTTTTCTAGATTTATGGTGAACCCTAATTGAGTTACGATGGAAGACACCTGTTGTAGGTGAAGGAGCAGAACTTGGTAGTCTTGATGAAGGATGAGCAAGTCATCTAGGTATGGGTATATCAGTATACCCTGGGTCCAGCAGTGAGCAATGAAGGGGGCTAGGCACTTTGTAAACACTCATGGGGCAGTAAAGAGACCAAAAAGAAAGGCAAAGAATTGAAAATGAGAGGAGCCTACTGCAAATCTGAGGAATTTCCTGTAATTTAGATGAACAGGAATGTGGAGATAGGCATCCTTCAGGTCTACGGCTACCATGAATGCCTGTGGAGGAATTAGTGGTAATAGAAGGGGTAAGGTGATAATTTTGAAGCTGGGAACATGGAAAAAGAGGTTTAGGAAGGATAAGTCTATGACTGGTCTCCAAAGGCCGTCTTTTCTTGGTACAAGAAACATCCTGGAGTAAAAAAGTACAGTTGTGTACACTTGCAATAAATGTAGATGTTCGAGTGTATTCACTGTTGCAGTCATCACATTTGGGGCTATCCTTGCCAGGGTAGCCCTCGGCAGGCCCGAATACCAGACACTTAGTATTTCTGCGTCGGTTGCTGTCGCTTGAGGACTGACGTCAGGTCGTCAGTAGTATAAAGTAAGGCAGCCAACGCCATTACATCAGTATTTCTTACCCTAACCTGTCAGGAGCCCCCAAAGTAGGAGGCCAGGTTCTGGTGGAAGAACCCCATCAGTGGAAAATAAATACCAATATGTCCCTTGTAAGGAAAGGAGAACAACAAGGAAGAATGCTAACAAAAAGAGAAAGAGAAAAAAGGGGGATGGCGGGAGGGAAACCAGGACTGCAACAGTGAATACACTCGAACATCTACATTTATGGTAAGTGTACACAACTGTACTATGTTCTTTGTGCTTCACTACTGCAGTCATCACATTTGGGTTGATTCCCAAAGCGGAGGAAATGGGTGGAGGCAGTCAAGGAAGCTAAGGGCTGGCTAGGATGCCCTGCAAGACTATGGAGGCAAACCCTGCCCTGGATTTGGAGAAGAGAGGCAGGTGGTAATGCTTGGTGTGAACAGATGTCCAGGTGGCAGCCTCCAAGATGTCCTTGGTGGGGACCCCTCTGAGGAAAGCTGCAGAGGTAGAGGCTGCTCTGGTGGAGTGTGTCCTGACCCCCTTGGGGGGAGGCTTACCAGGCTGTTTGTAGCAGAAATGATTGCAGTGTGCTATCCATTTGGAAATGGTTTGCTTGGAGATGGCTTTGCCTTCTGCCCCTGTAGTAAAGCTAACCAGCAATTGATCAGACTTTCTGAAGGATTTATTCCTCTCCAGATAGGATCTGAGCTGTCTGTGCACAACTAGAGAGTGAAGAATCCTTTCCCCCTTGTTCTAGGGATTAGAAAAGAAGGTGAGCAAATTAAAGGATTGGTTGAGAGCCACACTGGACACCACCTTGGGCATGAAGGATGGGTTAGTTCTGAGGGATACCCGGTCTGCATGGAAGATGATGAAGGGCTCCACAGCCATGAGTGCTTGCAGACTCTTCTGGCTGAAGTGATGGCCAGAAGGAATGCTGTCTTCCAGGAGAGAAATTTTAGCTCTGCAGAAGAAGCTGGTACAAAAGGAGGCAGAGTGAGCTTTTTCCAAGACAAAGTTAAGGTCCCAAGCTGGTGTTGGTGTCCTTCTGGGGGCCCTCAAATTGCTAGCCTCTCTGAGGGACTGTTTGATCAAAGGGTGTGAGAAAAGGGGCTGCTCAGTGGGAAAATGAGCAAAAATAGCAGAGGCATGAATTTTTATAGAGAAGAAAAAGAGACCACTGTGTAGTAGGTCAGCTAAGTAATCCAGGATAAGAGGGATGGAGGACTGCGCCGTATTGGCCTCATTAGCCTGTATCCAGGTGCAGAACCTTTTCCATTTATCTGCATAAGACTTTCTGGTGCTAGGGCATCTGGCCTCTCGGATAACATCCAGAACCTGTTTACTGAGGATGGCAGATTAGTTCAGGGGGGTTCCTATTAAGTGATCGAAGATGCATTCTTTCAAATACGCCTTGTTCGAACTGAAAAGAATGAAAAGGCAAAATAGCGAAGTGGCTTTTAAGCAAATTCTTTTCCTGGGAAAGAATTTGCTTGGCCACTTCGTTGCTTTGCCGTTTTCGGCACTGTTGTGTGATCTTGTAGTTGGTATATTTAAGTAGGGGCGGTGTGGGGGCCCCCCACTTTATGTATTGTTTTAATTTTTTTTTTGTTTTGCTTTGGAACAGCAATTTTTTTCCCTGGGATTGTAAGCTTTCACTTACATAGGGTCGATAAATCAGCATTCACTTTTTTAAGTGTTCGCTGATTTAATATAGACCAGGTTCAGGGTTAGGGAATAAGCCACGCTGCCAAATTGAGTGTCTGCAATTGGGGATGCATGAATTCCCCTTCCCTCTGGGTAAGGAGTTTTGGAATCTGAGGAAGATGTCATGGAGGCAGCAAGGACAGGCTGCGCAGCAAGAGGTACCAGTGTTGTCGAGGCCAGTCTGGAGCTATAAGAATGGTCCTTGGTTTTTCCTCCCTTATTTTGAGCAGTACCCTGGGGATGAGAGGTAGGGGAGGAAAGGCACAGACCAAGAGGTTGACCCAGGGGAAGGACAGGGCATCCACTTTCCAAGCCATGCAGTGATGCTCCCTGGTGCAGAATTTGCTGAGCTGATGGTTGGTGTGGGAGGCAAAGAGGTCGAACATTGGGGTTCCCCATTTCTGAGTTATTAGGGTGAAGGTACTTCTATTGAGCTGCCACTCATGTGGGTTCAGAAGGTTTCTGCTTAATTGGTCTGCCAGGGAGTTGAGAAAGCTGGTAGGTATTGTGCTAACAGGTGTAGTTACATGGAAGAGGCTGTGAGTCAAAGGTTGATGGCCAGCCTGCATAGAGGGTAGGACTGAGTCCCTCCCTGCTTGTTGATGTACCACATCACAGTGGTGTTGTCTGTTTTGATTATGAGAACCCCTTGGGGAGAGAAGGGGCTTGAAAGCTATCAAGGCATGCTGCATAGCCATCATCTCTTTTTGAATGATGTGCAGGGGGATTTGCTGTGGGCTCCACTGGCCCTGTATGCACCTGCCATCCAGGTGTGCACCCCAAGCATAATCTGATGCATCTGTGGTGAGGGCCTGGGAAGCAGGGTGTGGGGAGAAGGGCAGTCCCTTGTTGTAAGAGCATGCTGTTGCCCACCAAAGAAATTCCCTTCTGAGGCAAGGGAATTATAGGTAGAAGAGTTTCCAGGTCTTGAGAGTGTTGACACCAAAGGCTTTTTAAGTACCACTGAAGTTTCCTCATGTGCAGTCTGGCATATGGAATGAGGAGTATGCAAGATGCAATGAACCCCCAAGGTTTGCAGGGTTTTCTTTGCAGAAAGATGGGGCCTGGTGGCCAGTTGAGAGAAGTAGGCTGTCAGAAAAATTTGTTTCTCTGGTGTAAGGTATGCCATATGGGATGCTGTGTCCAGACTTGCTCCCAGGAAGATTATCCTTTGGGTGAGCATCTGTTTTGACTTCTTTTCATTGATTGTGCACCCTAGGGAGGTTAGTAGGGTCTTTCCAAAGTCCAGGTGCTTGAGCAGCTTTTCCTGACTGTCTGCCTGAATAAAGCATTCATCTAAGTAGGTGTAAATTTGAATATTTCTTTGTCTGCAAAAGGCAAAGGCTGGAGCCAGGCATTTTGTGAAAACTTTGGGAGCAGTAGATAAGCCAAAGGGAAGCACAGAGAACTGAAAGTGTTGAGATCCTGCCCTGAAGCGGATATATTTCCTGAATGATTCCCTGCTAGGAATGTGGAGGTAGGCCTCTTTTAGATCTAGGGTGGCTAGCCAAGAGTCCTTGGATAGCATGGGCAGCAGCTGCTGGAGGGTGAGCATTTTGAATTTTGGGATCACCAGGAAGGTGATTAGAATGGATAGATCGAGGATGGGGCGCTAGGTGCTCTCTTTTCTGGGCACCAGAAAAGGATTGGAGTAGAAGCCTTGGCCTATCTGTTCTGCAGGAAAGTGTTCTACTGCCCTCAAAGACAGCAGGGAATGAATTTGCTTTTGAGCCTCTGCCCACTGATTTGGTGGTAGATCTGGGAACCCTTCTGGAGTTGGAAGGGTGTGGAAGGAGAATTTGTATCCCTGAGATACAATGTTCAGGACCCATTGGACCTTGGTAATGGTGGCCCAGGTGCTTGAGTGAAAGGACAGTTTTCCTCCTAGGGGTAAGTGAAGGTAGGCAGAGGGGAGGTCAGGAGGAGGTGAGTCATTCTGAGTTCTTACCATACTGGGGTGGCTTAGAACTCCCTGGCTTTGAAGTGGAGGTAGTCCACTGCTTAGATTTCTGCATTCCCTGGGGCTGCTGTCGGGGGGTGGGGGGCTGTTTCCACGGGGCCTAGGCTGGGCCTGTTTACTCAGTGTAGGAAAGTACCAGTGCTTGGAGGGACAATGCCTGCTGAACCTAGGGGGCTGGTCCTGTAAGAAATCTTTAACCGTTTGCATAGATTTTGCTTTTTCTTCCATCTTTTTTACGACCTCTTCAGCCTTAGTGCCAAATAAGCTATCTTTGTTCAAAGGGGCATCCAACAATTTAGATTTGACATGGTCTGGTAGAGGTTGTTCCTTAAGCCATGCATGTCTTCTAATGACAGATCCAGTGACTGCTGCCCTGCAAGAAGCTTCTAGGGCATCAGAACCACAGTGCAAAGTCTGTTTAGTTACTCAACTTGCTGAATGCATTAAGTCTTGTAAATCTTTAGATTCTGTCCAAGCAGGAAAGGAAGACATTTTTTGTTTAAGTAGTTCCAAGGAATATTGCTGATATTTAAGCATATGGAACTGACAATTTAGTGCCCTGATAGCAAGAGCAGCTGAGGTGTATATGTTTTTACCCCATCTGTCCAATGCCCTGGAATCCCTGTCAGAGGGGGTGGGATTGTTAGCAGAGGTTGCTTTAATCCCTTTTGGCCCTTGAGAAATGACCTCAGGGTCAGCTGTTGGATTTTTAAAGAGATATTTGTGTGAGTCAGGGACTCTGTAGTACCTGTTTGGTTTTCTGGGAGCAGGAGATAGGGCATCAGGTGTCAAGCTGGATTTAAGGAAAAAATCATCCACCATATCCAGGACTGGGGGGGATGGCCAAGGGTCTGTGTTGTGGAAGATCTAGGAATTCCCTGAGTCGCTTTTTAAACTGAGGGTTGTCCTGACTCTCCCATTGGAAATACTCCCTTAAAGTATGCAGGGTTTCCCCAAAGGAAAAATCCTCTGGGGGAGAGGCTGAAGGAATGGATTCCTCTGCATCAGAATCCTCATAAGTGGAGAGGGGTTGTATGTCTTCATAGTCAGATGCATCACATTCATCTGACTCTTGTACAGACAAAACTACTGGGGACAAATCTCTTTTCTTTTTAGTGGGTGTAGCTCGGCTTCCCCTAATCAGCCTGATAAGGTCTTCTGCCATTTTAAGCGTTTGAGACGGGGCAAGGTAGCAGGCACCTGAGAGTGGGTAGTTGGTTTCTTGGGTGTGGTTCGAACCCTGGGCCTAACTCGGTTGTTTTAGAAAGAACGGTAGTCGCAAAAGAAGACATTGGCTTGTGTTGAGATTCGGTGGTGCGAACGACTACCTTGGAAGCCGGTGCCTGCTCAGCGGCTCCGGATCCATCCAAGGTAGAGACGACCACAGGATCCTTAGTTGTAGACTAGTTTTGTGGCATACCGGACTCTGAAAGGGTCTTGGCAGTGGTCTGTGAATCTACTGAAGCAGACATCAGGGGGCTGCGAAAGCACCTCACTGAGTACCGGAGGACTGACAACTAGCTTAATGGAAGCATCGTCGGTAGGTTTGGACCTGTGCGGTCTGTCTTTATCTTTACGTTTTTTCGGAAGATCTGCTGTTGGATGGCTTACCGAAGCCATATCAGAATTTGAGAACTGTAAATGAAAATATCTGGCTACAAAAAGGGCCCGACGATGGACAGTTCTGGCGTTGAACAAAGCACAGAAGTGACAATGGGGAACGTCGTGGTCTGGGCCTAGACAAGTAATGCAGTAAGAGTGGAAGTCTCGGTGTGGTATTTGCTTTCCACAGGCGAGACAATTATTAACTTTTTCTGACATTGGTTAGTGCAAGAAAAAAGGATCCCCAATGGAGTACTTGGCTTTAGAAGACTTTAACTTCAATTCGAAAACGAAATCTCAGGTAGCGGCCGACCGGCACTCGTGCAAACTGCTTTGGGCTCCAAGGCAAGAAAGACTGATGTAAAGGCATCGCCTGCCTTACTTTATGCTACTGACAACCTAATATCAGTCCTCAAGCGACAGCAACCAATGCAGAAATACTACGTCTCTGGTATTCGGGGCGGCCAAGGGCTACCCTGGCAGGATAACCCCAAATGTGATGACTGCAACACTGAAACACGAAGAACATTCTGTGTTTCTTTGTGGGGTGGGCACCTGTTCTATGGTGCCCTGAGTTAGGAGTTGTTGAATGATGGTCAGGAATTTGTGGGTTTGGTTTCTTGGTGGTTTAGGGATACCTTGGAAAGGTGGGAGCATCCACCAGGTCATGAAATATCCTCTCTGAATGATGGAGACGACCCATTGTTCTGCTGTTATTCTTCACCAGGAGGGTCGGGAGAGGGTGAGGCGAAGGGATAAGGGTGTTTCTGGATGCAAGGGGGGGGGGGTGAGTCACAGTGGAGGTTGTCTGGATTGGTCAGACTGGCTCCGAAAGGATGTAGTGGAGGAGCTGGTGGGAAATCTGGGAATAGAACTTTTCCTGGGCTATCTACATCCCTTTGATGGAGGGGCTGAGTGAAAAGACTGCCTTCTAACAAAGGAGGGCTTCTGTGGGTAATTCCTATGGTATCTAGGAATAGGGGATAACAAAAGATGTTTGAGGTTCTGTAATTCTTTTATCCTTTCTTGAAGGATTTAAGAAGCTCAGCAGAAGCCTGTCCAAAAAGGGCCTTACTGTCCAAGGGTGCATCCAGTAATTTTATCTGAACATCCACAGGGAGAGGCTGAAGCTTTACCCAGGAATATCATCTTAGTACCAATCCTGAAGCAGCTGATTTAGGTTTCCACAGCATCGTAACTGCACTTAATGGAGTGCCTGGTCACTTGGGATGCTGTGGAGAGAAGGGAATTCAGTTGGGCGTTTATAGGGGAATCCTGTACCTCAGAGAGAAGGGTAGAGGCTATGGAAATGGTATCTAAAACATACCTAGCCATGTGTGTTTCGTAGTTCAAGGCCCTAATAGCCAGAGTAGAGGAGATATACACCTTTTACCTCAGTCTGTCCATAAAGTTGCTTTCTTTATCTGTTGGGTAAAGGGCAGCAGAAGGTAATTGCCTTGAAGGTTTGTCTGCAGAAACAGCTATAACAGTTGGATCTGCTGGTGGGTTTCTTAACAGAAACTGGGTGTCCTGGGGACCTTATAGAATCGGTCTGGTCGTTTAGCTGCTGGAGGTTGTGAGTCAGGAGACTGGGAAGCAGCCAGAAAGGCATCCTGAAAGGCAGGTAGTAAGAGAGGTACAGCAGAAGGAGACAGTTGCTCTATTTGCAAAAGGTCAAAATACCTTTTCCTGGAGTCAGAGACCTCTCAAGCCTGCCACTTAAAATGTTCCCTCATGAGGGAGATAGTGTCCCCGAAGGTAAATTCTTCTCCTAAGGATTCAGGAGAAATAGAATCCTCCTCCTCTGCAGTTATGAAATCCTTAGGGAACTCTATTTGGGTTTCATAAGAAAAGGATTCCTCAGAAGAGGAGTAGTCTTCCTCAGATACATGCAAGGGTGGTTGAGGTGAGAGAGTAGGGGGACGCTGTTGTGTCTGTAGGGCCTGAAAGGCCTTAAACAGAATTCGAGAGAACACTTCCCAACCAGGCACCGGTTGCGGTTCAGGGTGCTTAGTTTTTTTGTTTCTTTTTCAAGGGAGCTGTGGGTGAAGAAAGCATGGAGGTGGATGTTTGCTTGGTAGGAATAGGAGGAGCAGGGCTTTCCGACTGTGCGAGTCATGGCTTGCCTCAGCCATCAGACTTTGATGGGTGAATTGCCTCAGTGGACGTACACGTGGTTTCTGGCATCCCAGCTTCCATTAAGGTTCCCGAGCCTGCTTTGGTAACAGTTGTCTGTGCGGATTCCAGGCTTTCAAGCCCCTCTAGAACCTGCTTGGACACCTGAGGTGCAGCTTGGGATTCCGGCCTGAATTTCTTGGCCTTTTTCCTCGGCGGATGGGCAAACTCCACCTTCCATACCGAGCACTAAGTGACGTAGCCTTTGAGTCTCTAAATACAACTTCAGTCCCACTAAGTGGAGAGTTTTGCGGATGAACAATTTGGAAATAGGGCAGGATGTATAATCGTGGGCCTTGCCTAAGCAAAAATTCACTTCTCTTGCATGTCCTTGTGAGGAATTTGTCTCCCACAAGCATGCATTCCCTTTCTAGCGGACATGCAAGTCTAAACTGTAATCAAAGTAAAGAAAAAAACAAACAGGGCACTTATCTGTATTGGTCGAAGAAGCGGCCATCTGGTCTTGAATGAAATCATATTCAGTCGTCTGAAGAAACGCAATCTGCTTGTGGAACTGGCAAATGGGAGTCTGACATTCACGGCAGCAGAAAAATTCTGATGAGGGTACGTGCAGATGTCACTTTTATACTCAATGTCAGTTTATGACCCTGGTAAGGGATGTCACATGTACCCTCCTACAACAAAGACTTTGATATACTACCCGGACGGTAGTGTTGCAGGCAGCAACTCCCTACTGTTACGAATACTGCAACATGAGAAGAGAAGAACATCAAAGATTACAGCAGCTAAACCAGACACTACTTACCAAATCTCATAACCACTAAGGTAACACTGTATATTCAGTCTGCTTATCTAAACTTTGGAACTCAAGCCCTCCAGCCCTTACAGAAAAATCTAATGCAAATATCTCAACTGAGACAAAAACAATACTTGGCAACCAAAGGTCATGTAATTCCATGAAGTAAAGCTTTTAACCCATAAATCCGTCCGTATTACTTCATTTACATTCTTTCTCCGCTCATAGGTTCATAGGCATGTGCTAGGCTACCTGCCCTTGCAGGCCATTTTAAGCCCAGGTAATTTCTCTTTTTGTGCTCAAAATGTTGTTGTTGTGTCTTTCGGCTTTTCCCGGTTAGGGGTCGCCACAGCGGAACTCCGGTCCGCTAATGATTGGTAGTTGTTTTTTTCGTGCTGAGTTACCAGCCCTGATGCACAACCTTCAATGAAGGTACGCCCATTCGCGCATGTCTTCACACAGAAGACGCTCTAGCTGAGAATCGAACCGGACAGCGTCTTACTGTGAGGTGACAACGCTACCGCAGCACCACCACCGTGGGTTTAATCTTTCCCATTTGGTTATAGACAGGCCTTACCCACTCCATGATCGATAATTATACATTACCCCTAATAAGAATAAGTGGGATCATACCATAAATAATTTGAGGGACCCATGCAAGGGATAAAGCATTTAGGATCTGCCTCTATCCATTAGTAGTACAGGGGGCAGTTCTGAGGTAAATTTTCTGTTTCCTTTTCATAGATCTAAGTTGCATTTGAAAATGGACAGGGATGAACTTTGGATTATATGGATGAGGTGTCTGTTCCACAGCAGTGGTATCCTCTGGGAAATGTTCTTGTTCCACCAAACCATTCTGATGATGTTGAACAAGTTTAGATTCCTAGACCAAGTATTTCTGATGCCATTTTACTTGCTGATGTATGTTAAATCCATCAGTATTGGGTCAGAGGATGCCTTATATGCCATACACAGGTCACTTCTTAGCAGCCAGTAGGATACTGGGTACAGTGAAAGGGCTTTGAGTCGGTACATGTAGGACATAAGTTATGTCACTTTCCACATACGTTCCCAAATCCCAAAAAATGGATCAACTTTTAGGGGAGTATTGTCAATCTATTGTAGTTCCCTGGGGTTGATGAGTTCTCACAGGATACAATAATGCATTTTTTGGCATTTAGTTTCGGACCATGATTTTGACACCAGTTATTTATTTGAGACAAACCTTTGCTGCGGGATGATTAAGTCATTTGAGAATTTAATGACTGCTCCTAGCTTACAGTCATTTGCAAACTTAGTCAGCCAGAGCCCTTAGGAATTGATTTTTACTTCGGAAAAGTAGATGCCAAACAGAAGAGGTCCAGCACAGAACCCTGGGGTACTCCATTGATGACTGGTCTCTTTGTGGAGGTAACTTCCCATATTTTGATTATCTGTATCCTGTTAGCCAGTTGGCAATCCAGTAAGTGACATGGGGGGGTTATATTCCCAATTTATTTAGTTTTTCTATTATGCCTGAGTGGGAAATGTGTCAAAAGCTTTGGCTAATCAAAGTTTGTGGTCTGTACAGTTTTGCCTTCATTCATTGCTTTGGTGACATTTTAAAAAAAAAATCCACCAGGTTGACTATGTATGACCTGACCTTGAAGAATCCAAAACGAGATAGTTCCAGAGTTTAACCGTTCCCTAAGTCCTGATTATTTATTTTTTTCATGGCACTTAATAAATTTACCATTTTATCTCAGTTCATTTATTAACCTCTTTCCTACCTCTCTATTTCTTTCATCCCTCCTACTCCCATCCGTTCTCTTACAACCTTACTACTCTCATCTTTCCTCACTCCTCTTTCCTTCTATTTATCACATCACTCTCCAATATTTCTCCATTACATCTCCTCCTCTTTTCTCCACGCTTCATTGTATAACACTATTCTACACCTTGTTATGCTTCTTACTCTTTTCTTCTATTGCTTTTGTTTTTATTCTTTCTTCCTTTCTCATCTTCTCTTTTTTCAGGGGTCGTATTCTAAATCAAGCTAAATTTGACATATATTTGTTATTTAATTTTTTGCACCTTTTAGTTTCAATGATATGCCAAAACTTTATCCTTGTATACATTTTCTGCACTTTAAACTGTCATATTATAGCTTTGTACTCTTGTTTGCTTTATCTTTCCAAGTATCTGCTCTTTGAATGTTGAGTCTTTCGGCTTTTCCCGGTTAGGAGTCGCCACAGCGGGACTCCGGTCCGCTAATGATTGGCAGTAGATTTTTCCGCACCGAGTTGCCGGCCCTGATGCACAATCTTCAAAGAAGGTATGCCCATTCACGCATGTCTCCACACAGAAGACACTCTAGCTGAGAATCAAACAGGACAACGTCTTACTGTGAGGCGACAATGCTACCGCAGCACCACCACCGCAGTTATCTGCTCTTTGAATAATGTTGTTAAAATCTGTTTACTTTGAATCTTTAAGTGGAGCTTTTCTCAATGGGACTTGCCTGAAAATTGCCCAGATGAACTAACCTAGTTAACTACTTAATAAGTAAAATAGATAGATAAGGTCATACAACAAATACTAAAGTACTACTGTTGGCATTTCATTGATGAAACAGTTTGAAACAACTCTTAATAAATTATTTTATCTAACATTTAGAAAATGAATGTTCCTTTTTTTTTTCGAGTCATTCTCAATTTTATCACTTTTGGAGGCTTTCGCTTTTTATCTTTACAGCTTTCAGGGACAACTGCTGGAGATTTTGCCATGGAATTATCTTCTTCGGTCTTCATTACGTCATTTTTCTTCATTTCAGAATACTTCCCTGACATAGATTTTCCTTTTACCTCTAAGCAAACGATGAAAGGGCATTTTAACCCCCTTCTGAAGGGAGCATTACCATTTTTCCCAAAGCTCACATTTGTTTAAAGCATGCTCCATACAGAGATTCCATACATTTAGTTGTTGTTGTTGCGTCTTTCGGCTTATCCCGGTTAGGGGTCGCCACAGTGGAACTCCGGTCCGCTAATGTTTGGTAGTGGATTTTCACGTGCCGAGTTACCAGCCCTGACGCACAACCTTCGACGAAGACACGCCCATTCACGCATGCCTCCACACAGAAGACGCTCTAGCTGAGAATCGAACGCGACAACATGTTGCTGTGAGGTGACAACATACATTTAGTATGATGCAAAATATGAGTACTACCATAGCAATTTCTTTTTTCTGTGGATAAACAAGTTTACTACAAGCACTCGTGTGCTTTATGCTCGCTGCCACTTGCTCACATAGGCAAGTGCTCGAACTCCCACTGACTTAATCTTCCATAATCCTACCAGAACCCTTACTCTAACCATAAAATCCACTTCCTGCTCTCTCCTCACAGCTACTTGCCCAAACTCATAGAGCATGAGCAGCAGTCTACACAAGCCATAACATGCTCAGGTTCCTAGCTCTCTGAAACACTGTTTTATGAGCATTTGGGATGTGAGTGCCTATAGTAAACCCTACAGAAATGGATATAACATTAATGCAAATGCCTGCAATGGGGAGAGACTGGAGCCTTAACCAATAAAGTGGTTGGGTTTCATTATGTATGAAATTCTCCTTGAAATCCTTGAAGCTGTAGTTTATTCTCTTAATCAACTCTTTGCAAGAATTACCGGTCAGAAAAACTACAAAATAAATTTCAAACCTGATCAAACTTAAAAATATTCTCTCTGTCTCTCCCTCTCTCTTGTTTATTGATGTGAATTACTGTTTACAAAAGTCTTCAAGGTTTACAGAAATGTCTCTTGTGCTCACTTAAAAGGAATGTAATTGATAATGTCATTTCACATCTATTAATACAATATAATGTGAAAGGATTTGGCCACAATTATCAAATACAAGCATAACTTGCAAACTTTTTCATCAAAATGATTGTGACACAATGAACGATGAGTCAGCAAAGTGTGTGATATGCTGAACCTTGAAAACGGAAATAAAAAGCAATGTAAAATTGAGTGAAGCAATACTTTTAATGTCATCAGAAATTATGAATACATTATTCTAAGTGGGCAGGGTGGAAAATTTCCCTTTCTCTGTAGTGCAGAAGATTCTGATAACCAAACTGAACACCACCCCTCTTATTATGTGCAATTTGAGAGTTATAAGCACAAGCAAAGTGAAAACTAAAAACAATAGTAGCACTCTGGCAGTTGAAATAAGCAGAAAATTATAATATAACAGGACAGAAAATTACTTCTTAACTTGCATATCTGCAGTTTCCTTGCTGGTACAATAGTGGAAGATTTTACCTATAAAATGTAATGCTACATCATGAATGAACAGTGCGTTTTGTGAAAAAACATTGAGAAATTTACTCAAACACAAACAGTGGACCACTTATTTGCACGGTCAGTGAATTTGTTAATCTCACACTAAGGAAACTACTGGTTGCTACAACCCATGACTGAACTGATTCTCTTCGAAGTTGTTAAAAGTTTCTTCAATACCTACCATTCTTTAGCTCTGCTTCATCAAATGGGAAAGGTACGTGAACAGTGTCACCAGGGCCATATATACCGTATCCCTGCAGATCAAAAAAGGTTCAACTGTAAAGTCGTATAAAGGAAAACCAAAAAATAACAAAGCAAAACATCAATGAAAATAATTTACTGTTTTCACCGGTAGAGGTGTCAACATGCCCATGCACTCAGCTATGCTAATCAGAAACTATCAGACTCAACCTATTCCTCCTCCTGAAAAAATATTACTCAGAGCAGTATTATACCATAAACAAACAACTTTCGAGTGAATACAATCATTTCAGTGCAATTCCTACTGCCATATTCCTATAGAATATTAACTTTGTGCCTTATTACTCAACTAAAGAAATTACCTGAAACAGGTACAGAGGGAAAGTAGAAGGCACCAGTATAGAACACTGCTAGACATCTCCAAGCCTGTGAACCTCTCAATTTCTTAGAGAAAAAAATCTGGACAAAGCCTAAAATGATGGGGGGACAAATAGGGACAGATTTTAAATACTGCTGTTACAAATTTAGAAAGTTGATAGAATACTGGGTTTTGCATTAACATGAATTTTCTGAAGGATGTGGAGTCTTAAACTCAAATATTTGTCATTATTTAATAAATTCAATCCTCAGCTATTTGCCAGAAAGGTACAGATTTCAGGAGGATCCCACCAAAAATATGAGGCAAAAATGTGGACATTCTGAGAAAATCTGTAGAGTTGAGAGGTATGAACACTTACACCCTAGCAGGTCTTCTTTATAACATGTTTTAAGACTCTGACATTAGATTTTGAAAAAAAGAAGTTATGAAAGGTGCAAAGGGAAAAAAAAGTTTCTGATGAATGATGAATACAATTCAGAACAACTACAGCAACACTGCAGAAAATAATGAGGGGGTTGGGGAAATAAAGAAAGAGAAAGTACACTTATGCAAGTCTACTCATCGTAAGTTGGACTATGTAATGTGGCAGGATAAAGCATTGACAATAACTCAGATGAACAAGGTTTAATTAGTTGGGTGGGCAACCTGAAGACCAGATATGGGTGAAGAGGAAGACGAGGCCAGGGTCCACTAACCTCTCACAGGGAAAAAGGTAGAGAGGTGAACGCCTGGGAACACATTCTCTGAGAGAGTGGAAAGCCAACAGTGGGTGTTTGCCTGAAGAGGGTGGGGCATCTGCAGGCTTATGTCTCTCATAGAAGTGACTGTACTATACGCTGTCTATTACCTGCTCAATGACAGAGGAGTAACTGGGCATGCATAGGGAGGCAGGTAGGGCATACATCAAAAACTCAGATTCCTTGAGAAAATGACAGCACTAATTATAACATGCTCACCCCTAGGAGAATGAATGTGCTGAAGAGCACATGCCCTGGGGGGACAAAGTGCAGCAGCTAGTAAGCTCGATGATTAGAAGCGGACTGGGTAAAAAGTGTATGAAAAAAGTATACTTGCAGTAACAGCAGATGTTATTGGATCACCGCCTCCAAAGATTATATGTTATTTACTGGTATTAAATCTAGGCAGACATCAGCAGCTCAACATCCCTAGTGGCTTGTGAATGACTGTCTGTTGTTTCAGCCACTACCTGGAGCCCAGCTACAAAACAGAATGCACATAAACTGTATTCTTTCTTTTTGTTGAAGTAAATTAACAGACCAGAAGATGCAGAAACCAGGAAAACTTATATGAAACAGATTAATAAAAATAACCGGTGTGTATGAACAAAAGGACTACTATGCATGTCCATCTACAATTATAAATATTGTTTAAAAACAAAGTGGCTTGATCTTTATAATATTATAATATATACCAGTAACTTCTAGAGTTAATAAGTAGGACAGAACTAACTATAGATAAGATCTCCTCCTACCGAATAACTGGTTTGAAAAAAACAGAACTGATATGAATCAAAATAGACATATTAACCACAAAAAGGGACTTGGGTTTAGTAGCTCACAAAAGTTATAATTGGTATAATTCTGTCCCAGACAAATGGCATACAGTAAACAGAAACTACCACTCCTTGAAACAGGCCAAACCTTCAATTCTCTCTCAATAAATGGCTTGACTAGATGCTAGATATGCACTTCCACTTAAAACAAAAAACAGTAGTATCAAAACTCTTTTCTAAGTAGAAAAATAAACCACTTCCTCTCCGTAGAAGGAAGAGCTTCTGATGGAAAAATAATACTTCTCCAACTGTTGAAATGTGGACTCCCTCTACTTGCTGTCTCCTCTAAAAAGAATCTGCCCTTATACAAACATCCTCAAATAGACAATGCAAATTCATAACACTTGTGCCAAAAAGAGGTCCTCACTATTCAGTTTTTGCTAGAGCCAAATAGCTGCCAGTATAGCAAAAAAGCGACCCACTTTCTTAAGGAAGAGATACAGTTAATTAGTTTGCCTCAATGGTTTATACCCTTTCAATATGGCACATCAGTCTTCTATATATTCACTAATTTCTGTTCTCATGTTTAGAAAAAAAGACTGGCAGTTGTATAACTTAGTTAAGAGAAACTTTGGAAATTTCACTAGACCAAAGAGAGGGGTTTGTTCAAAGTGACATTCTATTATTGTAGAAGATTGTGTAGGGTACTTTATAACTCAAAGTCTGCACTTCACAAATCATTTTGAGTTAACTGCTACCAAGAAGCATTTTCCGAGAGAGAAAAACTTTAGACATGTTGAATAAGCTCCAAGGAATGAAAGTTAGTTCTCAGTCACCAGATTTCAAATCCCAGGCAATAGCTTCAGAATATCTTGGAGGACTCTAAAGGATAACTTTCAATAGTTGTTTTAGAGCATCATGAGATGCAATAGGGCGATATATATATAGTTATACAAGCAGCAACAGTATGAAAATTAACTTTTACAGATGAATACGAAGATTCAGCACAGCATAATGCAACATACTAACATAATGCAAGATCTGAGAAAATTAACTTGATGATAGGTACATTCATTGATCTTTTCAATAAAAAAAATGATCAATTCAGATAAGTGTGGTTTTCTCTGAGTGCCCTTTTACCTTCTTTGAGGAAAAACTAGAAACTCTGAAGAGAAAAAGAAAATTATGCAGTTGGCATAATGACAGATCTGGAAAAGCAGGTCCATCCTCTATAATTATAGGACTAATGTCATTAAGTATTAAGCATCTCTGTGTCTTAAACTTTCCTAGGCTGTTAAACCAATCCTCTTTACCAGAATGCACTGTCATGCAAAGTGGAGAAAAAAATAAAAACAAACTTCCACACCAAGTCAGTAAAAAGAAGGAGGGAAGCAGAGAGTGTATGTTAACAAGGATAGACCTTTTCATCAGGTCTATTTTTATAGCAAGTGTGAAAAGCTGTAACACACTGGAAACATGTAGCAAGCAATATTTAAAGGAAGTGCTGAAATTATATTAAAAATAAATTTGTTGTGGAAATGTACTGCAATCAGAAACAGAAACAAACTTTGCTGTGCAAACATCTGTGGTGCTTGAAGTCAAAAGCAAATCCTGTCTGGGACATGAACAGATAGAAACTGCTAACTAGTTGCTGGATTTTTCCAGCTGAGCATGCAGACAGAGACATAGTTGTCTGTACGAACTTTGAGATCCTGTTCAGATCCTGAAAACAAACAGGAGCTAGGACAAAATACATTAATACATTTTTATGTAAAATTAGAATGCTTCTAGACTAGGTACAGAGTTTGCTGCTTGTCTCGTGCCTACTCATAACCTAGCCTTCTTCTAGAAGATTATTCCTGTTTGCTTACTTGTACTTCGAGAGAAATACCTTCTCTTACTTACTTCAAGAAAAAAGTTTTACAACTTAATTTTAAATACTTGCAGATGGTGATTTGTTTGGTTACGTTATGTATATTGAATCTGGTATAATGAACACAGTTTGGCATCTGCCTATCAACACAATTACTGCATGGAGTTAAATTATAAGATTCTATGTAATATCTAAAAAGTGGTATAAATTATGGGTTGCTAGTACTTTTTGTTACTGGTTTGAGTTTGCAATATTAAACTGAATGGTTGCAGCCTTTTAGTGAATTGTTGAAAAGGATGTTGGTACTATTATTTACCCCTGCTCCTGGAAAACTGTGTGTGTGGGTCTCAGGACATTGGAAGAATTGATTGAGACAGTACTATACTGGAATTAACTGGAAACAACTGAAATGAGACTGGCCAAGTCTTGTGTACTTTTCAGAATGAATTCTTCAAACATTGTAGTTTATTTAATACGGCTTTATTAGATGCTCACAATATCCATATACTGTCTTTATTAACTGTACTGATGAACAATAACACTTTATAGAAATGCTGGATAGTAATAACAGTGCTGCTAAATATATTCAAAGTTTCTGCACGTCTTCTGATTGTTCTGAATAATGTAAACTGAAACAGTCTTTATCTGACCTATCTTCTGCACTCAGGCTCGAGTGTCTGTATTGTAGCTTAATCTCTTCTGTATGTCAGGTTGAACTGACTGACTTCCCTAACTGTATCTTAAGTATATTTTCAAAACCCTGTAATGTTTACACACCTATTTAGCTTTGGTAACCTTAGTTTCCAGGTCTGGTTTTACATGTGCTTAATCTAACATTCCATTAAGGAACATTCTGTAGCTGACAAGATTGCATCTTTCCCTTGAGAAAAGAACATTCTGTATTTCTGTAATTTCTGCACATTTCATGCTTATCTTTCCTTTCTAATAAACTGTCTTTCTCTGAAACTGAATGCATAGATGTCTGACTCCATATTTTCAGGCCTTATTCTACCTAAATGTACTATAGTGTATTTAGTGAGAATATGGCGCAGCAGTTAGCATTGTCGCCTCACAGCAAGAGGTTCTCTGATTCGATTCTCGGCTGGAGCACCTTCTGTGCTGCGTTTGCATGTCCTCCCCATGGTCGAGTGAATTTAAAGACATGCAGGTAGGTGCGAGTGTATGTGGGTATGCCTTCTTTGAAGGCTGGGCACCGGGCTGGCAACTCGACACTGTAAAAGTTCAATGCCAATCATTAGCAGACCGGAGTTCCACTGTGGCAACTTCTTACCGGGAAAGCCGAAAGACAGTTACCCTAGCTCTAACATCCCCTTGATTCTTTCCTTGAGAAAGAGAACAGAAAAAGAGCAGTCTGTAGCCTTTTATTGGGAACTGTTACAGCTTATTCTTAACTGTATTTTCTAAAATGTCTGACACTACATATTTTACCTTTTAGTCTGCATAATGCCTAATAACTACTTTAAAATGGTAGACCTTAATCTAACAGTTACCCCTGAGGCCCCTGATGAAAGTTTACAGGGACCTACTTTTGAAGTTACCTTACATTTGTACTGCTAACTATTGTATACAGCTTTATGCTACCTGGCTCATAATCTGAAAATAAATTTTCTTTATTTGGTAAATAAACCTGCAATTTTAATTTTGACCACCAGATGTCACATGAGCTTTTATAACCTGTTTGGATTGAAGTATTTTAACTTTATGATTAAATTATACCTAGGCAATTTTTTTTATCTGGTGAATAAACTTGCAATTTTAATTTTGACCACTAGGCTTGAAGTCTGTTAACTTTATGATTTAATTTCTATATTACCTAAATTCATAGTTTTTAGAGTCTTTAAGCCTAAATTCTGATGTATGAGTGATATATGCAAGACCTGTACATTATTCTGAGAATGAGTATATTTTAATTCTGTGGCTTTTGAAGCTGATTAGAAACTGCCATACACATTCTTAAGTTAGACAGAGTACGAACTGTTAACCCTACCTATTTTTGTCCCTCTCTGTATGCTGTAATAACATTTTGTTTTTTACTTTATGAATTGGTGCCTTAGTGTACTATGATGCCGCTTTCTTAAGGCAAATAAAACATTTTCCTGTTGTTTACAGATTAAAATCTTTAAACATTGTACTGTTTGTTTTTATTGTATAGCCTATCAAGCATGGCGGCTATTCTCTGAAGACTAACTGAAATCAGCACTAAAGAGAGAACTCTGTAACTGGTATTGAAGCAAAATTACCATATCCTGTATTAACTTGTGTCTATAAATTTTCATTTAGATTTGCTAATAATGCTACTTACCTTTTTTAACTGTTATGTGCTGTAATAGATGTTTGCCTTCTAAAATTTGTGTCTGAAATATTCTATGAATATTTATGTGCTACAATAGTTTACTAAAACATACACTTTCTGTATTTCAGGTTACCTTTGCATTTTCTGTTAGTGTCTTTTTTAACTTTCTGACTAATATACAATAATTATGTAAAGTGTACTGTAACATGTAAATTAACAAATTAAGCCTGCCCTGTTTTGCCTTGAGTACACTGAATAACTATTGCTACATATTATTTAGATAACTTATTTAAAGTAGTCTGTAATAAATAATTCTGTCACTTTACCCTTAACTAATGACCGAATAATGTGAAGGATGATGTAGTAGAAATGTATGATGTAATAAGCCTGTTACAAATAAGTATGTCACTTTACCCTTAAATACATAATGTAATTTTGTTACTTTACCCTTAACACTAATGAATAATGTGAAGTAACTGAATATTATTTTTATATTCTGAAATTTGACTGAAATGTACTATAATGAACACACAAATGAGTATGAATGTCCTACTCTGAATTTTGACTGAAATTAACATTAGTATGATACATATTTATACTGAACATTTAAAATAGCTGTGTATATTCTGTAAACTAACTAAACGAATACTAAAAGAAACTGAACACAGATAAACGTAGAACTGAAAACTGGTAAATGTTATATTCTGAAATCTAAACTATTAGCATCTTTTCCTGTCAGTATTGCCTGAGCACAGACAGACTGAAAACTAGTACTGTTATACAATTGTCTGAAGACATGAGAACATTTTGACAGTATTACATGAACACAGATAAAAAATGAACCGAAATCTGTTTTCCTGTCAGTATTGTCTGAACATAGATCAACTGAAAACTAGTACTGCTGTACAACTGTCTGGCAATGCGAGAACATTTTGTCAGTGTTACCTGAACACAGATAAACTGAAATCTGTTATTGTTATATTCTAGAGACTAAACTATTAATATCTTTTGTCAGTATTGCCTGAACATAGATAAAAACATAAACTGAAACTAGTACTGTTATTTATTTATTTAGTTAAGTTTGATGACCGGGGAAGTCCACTGGGCCAAGAAGAGCCCATTTTCAGTGGAGGCCTGGGTAGGAAAGCTTCACAATAATCGCAAGCTACATTTCACATGTTACAAAAGGACATAGTTCATACAGCTAATGAAACATTTACAGATAAGCTCCATGATATTTGCAGTTAGCTTGTCATAATGTTACAAAAATGAAAAGACATAATTCAATACAGAAATTTCAACATTTACATAAAGTGAATATTTTTGTTATAAACTTAATTGTAGGTTTAACATTTCAAAATATATAGCCATTAGTAGAGGTTAGGAAAATATTATGCATGGAGAGGGTAATAGTATATTTGAGATTGGAGAGTATAGCACAATAGATATTAGAGAGATAATTAGTTTTTAGTAGGGGTGGAAATTGTTTTGGGTGGGATAAAGTAATAGTAGAGGTAGTTGGATGAGTCAGTGCGAGATGGAATGAGGGGGGAGGGGGTTAAGTTGGAGCGTGGCAAGGGCATTCCCATTTGGAAGAAAGATGACAGAGTAGCTGAGATTTGAAATTTGTATGGTTAGATAGGTTGCGCAGGTGTGTGGGGAGAGAGTTCTACTGTTTAGCTAAGGTGTGGGACAGCAGTAGATGGCCAAGAGGTCATACAGATTTGTGGACCTGAAGGAAGTTTTGTTTTTTGGATCTGAGTGAGCAGTTGGGAATGTAAGGTTTTAAGGAAGTAGCAAGAGCTGGGCAGTTGGCAGGTTTAAAGATGAGCTTGTGGGCAATGGTGAGTTGTAGGTAACTGAGGTAGTTCAAGCCAGTTGAGGGTGAGGAAGGAGTGGCAGTGGTGGGATGAGTTTTTTTTGAATTGGTTGCAAATTTGGAGATCTTGTGGTAGCAGGATTCAAGTTTGGACCGAAGGTCAAGATGGAGATTGGTGAAAAGAGGGGCAACATACATAAGGGAGGGGAGTAGGAAGGTGGATGCAAGGGTTTGACGGGTAGAGGGGCTTAGGACGCGGTTGTGCCTGTAGAGGAGACCTAACTTTTGGTGGATTTTCTTGATTGTGGAATGGATGCGGGTGTCAAATTTTAGTTCTTCATCAATAATGATGCCAAGAAGCTTGGTGTTGGGAATAATTTCAAGGAGGGTGTTGTTTTGGCTAAGTATGGTGAATGTGGATTTGTCAATGTAGTTTTTGGTAGGGGAAAAAAACATTAGTTTAGTTTTATTTGCATTTAGTGCCAGACGGTTAGACTGCATCCAGGTTTCTGTTTTGGAGGAGGCTAGCTGGGTTTTTGCTAAGAGCTTGGAGGGGGAGAAGACTGAGCAGATGATTGTTGAGTCATCTCCATATCGGATGATAGATGAGTCTGGGATGGATTGGCGAAAGTTGTCAATGAATAGGTTGAAGAGAAGAGGGCCAACAACAGAACCTTGTGGGACACCTGTGGGTGTGGGAAGGAAGGGTGAGATTGAAGTTTTCCATTGGACAGCTTGTTGGTGGTTGGACAAGTAACTTGAAAACCAGGCAATGGTAGTAGGAGAGAGGTGTAGGGTGGAGAGTTGGGATATAAGTAGGGTGTGGGAGATGGTGTCAAAGGCCTTTGACAGATCTAGGAATAGTGTAGATATGAACTTGCCTGAGTTGCGTTTGAGGTTTATGGTTTCAAGAAAGGAAAGCAGGGCAGTCATTGTGCTGTGGCCAGGGCAGAAGCTGTGTTGGGCAGGGATGAGGAGATTGTTTAGTGTTAATTGCACCATGAGTTGTGCTTGTATTGTTTTCGCTAGTATTTTAGAAAGAGGGGAAAGGATGGCAATAGGCCTGAAGTTGGTGGTATCTGTATTTTTGCCACCTTTGTGGAGGGGGATGATGTAAGCATGGCACCAGATAGAAGGGATGTATGATTCTTGTATGAATCTATTTATAAGAATAGAGATGGGATAGGCAATGCTGTCTACAGATTGTTTGAGGAAGGTGGGTGGAAGGTTGCCGGATGCATTGCGACAGGGTTTGAGTTTGAGGAGAAGTCTTTTTCTAGTGCTTGTGGGATGAACTTGAGGCAGAAGGATGTGGAGGAAGATCGATGATTGGGGCAAGAGGGGGTGGGAAGGAGGCTGATAGGTTAGCTATGCAGTCTATGAAGAATGAGTTGAACTGGCTGGCTGTTTAAAGGTTGGATAGGTTGGGGTCTGGGCAGGGGTTTTCTTTGTTGCCAGGATGCAGCATGGATGAGGTGGAGTCCCAGAATTGTTTTGGATTTGTTGAGTGCAAGGATTGGAGTTTGGAGTAGTGGGCTTTGTGGTCTTTAATTATTCATTTATTTTTTTTGGCGGAGTTTCGTAGTTGCTTATACTCTAGGAGGGTGTTAGGGTTTTTATGTTTTTGATATTATTTCCATTTTTAGTCCCTTTGGTGGAAGGCTAGTCTAGTATCTTTTGATAACCATGGGCAGGGATTGGTTTTGATGAGTTTGGTTTGAGAGGGGGCTTGCTGATTGAGAAGGGTTAGGAATGAGTGGTTAAAGTAGGAAACGGCATCATCTAGAGGAAGGGGTTTAGAGGGGACCAGTCAGTATGCTTTCAGCATTCAGAGAAAGTTAGAGGGTTGAAAGAGGAGAGGTTGTGGGTTTGGATGTAGTGATGTTGTTTATGGAGTGGAGATGGGAGAAGGTCGGCGAAGGCTGGTAGGTGATTGCTGAGAGGATCAGGTAATGTTCCGGCTTTGATGATGAGGTTTGGGTGAGTTGTTAGGATCCAGTCAATGGTGGTACCATGTTTATTGGATCTGGTTGGTTATATAAGTGTCTGAAACATACATACATACTTGTTTTAACTGATAAACTGAAAACTAGTACTGCAAAATAACTGTCTGAAAATATACATACTTGCTTTAACTCATACATTTTAACTTTAAACAAACATTGAAGAAATAATTGAAACACACAGTCAACTTCTGCACCACAGCTCTTGCCAAATTTTACTCTGCATTGTTTCAGTCACTGATGAGGTATTGGAAGGACTGCTTTAATGTCCCACTGTTCTTTTTATAGTTAGGTACTTTAAACCTCTTCTTTTCATTTCTTGTGCAAGGCTGGGTGGCTGAAGTTTTTGATTGTGTTTAGTATCAAGTCCTTAAAATAACATTTGCATCTTTGACAATTATAAACTGATAGCACTGCTTATTGTCTTGACCTTATTTACATTTTTCTGCATGAAATAAACATTTGCTACTAATAAACTCTTGCAGTTCTATAAGCAAAATGATAACCTCAAATGAAACTAAAGTAGTAATGTAACACTGTGCATTTCTGCACCTATATAATATCCTATATAATATTAATTTTAACTGTTGAACTTTTTACATTTTCTCTCGTGACCCTTAGATTTTAACATATTGTTCTGTGATCTCCACCCACTGTCTCACCATAACCGTTTCTTTAGCTGACATCATTTAACTTTTCAGTACTATTGAATGCTTTAACATATTGTTCTGTGATCTCCACCCACTGTCTCACCATAACCGTTTCTTTAGCTGACATCATTTAACTTTTCAGCACTACTGAATGCTGCAAGAATTTATCATTACTGTCTACAATTTTCTTGGATAAATAGTAAAACCTGTAAATGCATTAAATTGATCTTTACCACACTGCATTATGACAAACAATACTGCCTTTAATTTAACTTGCTAAGCTGGCTGTAATCTGATCTGATGTGTTTGGTAAACTGCCATTTCTGTATGAAATATTTATAGTCAAACTGATTACATAAACACATTTATTACCAGATTTAAATTTATCTGATTTTATAAGTTCGTCTGTTCTTTATAAGAGTTGAACTTGTGGCTTTAATGACACATATGATATACTGTTTTTATGCATGACTGCTTTTTTTGTCTCCATCTGTATTAAGCCATTGTTTATGCAATGCAACACTTTAATACAAAGGTCTTAACTGACTACTAAACAAAACAATGTTGTTGTTGTGTCTTTCGGCTTTTCCCGGTTAGGGGTCTCCACAGCGGAGCTCCGGTCCGCTAATAATTGGTAGTTGATTTTTACGTGCCGAGTTACCAGCCCTGACGCACAACCTTCAATGAAGGTATGCCCATTCACGCATGTCTCCACGCAGAAGACGCTCTAGCTGAGAATCGAACCGGACAGCAGCTTACTGTGAGGTGACAACGCTACCGCAGCACCACCACCGCGGGTCTACTAAACAAAACAATAACACAACAAGTTAATTTGCCAAATCTGTAATTGTAAACCCTTTATCCTGCGAATTAACTTGACTATCATTTCTGATATAGCTTACACAATTGTATATGTATACGGTTACCCCTTTTTTCTAACTGGCCACACCCAATATGTTTTTCTGAGCACTTTAGCTGTGTCAGCTGAACTGGAATTTATTTTATCTTTAACCCACAAATCTGCATATTTCTGTCATAACCAATTCTTTAAAATCGGTACAACTGCACAAACTACTGCATGCAAATTCTTACAAGTGTCATCTGTGTGTACTACTACACATTCTGTAGCATTTTTATTTTTCCATAAAAACTTGTTACTGAAGTCTAAAACAACATATAACTCTGATGTCATGTTTATACCTAGTACAGAGCTGTTACACATTGAACTGTTAGCTGCTGTAATCTTTGACCTTTTAAATTCTGACAAGACTGCATTCATGTCCTCTAATAAAGGTGTATTTGTAACTGAAGTTGACTTGTCTGTATTAATCAGTACATTACTTCATAATGTTCCTGTAAACACTGAAATATCGTCATTTCTTTTAACCTTAGACAATGACAAATAAATGCTTTGGTTTGCTGCTGCACTGCCACACCCTTTATAGATAGCTATAGAATGCGTTTTTTCCTTTACTTTGCTTTGAAACAGTACCAATTTTATGTTGCGCTGAAATCTGTTTTTTACTTATGCTCAAATTTACTTTACCAAAATCTGCACTCTGATTCCTCTTATTCCCCCCTTAGTGCAATGTTTGCAGTTGCTTCTGAAAATAAGAAACTAGATGAAGTAATGTGAACTTGAGACACTGCCTGCATGTTATGTAAGTTGACTGTGTTGACATTTGTATGTTTAATACTGCAACATGATTCTGTATTTTAAATTACATGTAAACAAGAACTTATTACATTCTGAACATTTGTACTTGAAACAGTACCACAACTTAACTCTGTATGTTGAATTGTATGTGCTGAAGCACTTACACAAGAATTTGTGTCTGAAAATGCACTGATAGAAAAAGACTCATTATGTGAATGTTTTTCTGTAGCCTGCTTCTGTGAGTTAATCCTTTTGCATTTAGACATATAGACATATTTAACATTCTTGAATTAATAACATTTAACTTTAAAAGAAAATGTCTGGAACACAGTTTTTTAGACTGCTTTATCCAGGTTTTAATTTTAAACCAAAGATTTACTGATGCCCTAAATGTAGAAGTATTACTTGACATGTTTATACAACAGGTATGCAAATTACTTTTACTGATGAATTTAAACTTTTTTAAGCTGTTAACTAAAAAGTACATATTAAGTCTTACATAACATTATGATCCTGGAAGAATGTGCCCTGTCGTCTGTAGCTTTCTAAATCTTTGTCTTGCTTCTTGGCTGTGTGATGTCACACTGGAACTTGAAAGTTTGTGGAGATAGCTGTTAACTGGATAATATATTTTATGTTCTGAAGGAACACTGCCAAAGTTTGTTGATTTAGTGCTGGTCTGCTGAAGTTCTTTGAGGATTTTTCTGAAGCAAACACTGGTGCTGTGCAATTTGTTTAATAGCTGCAATTACTGTATGTTAAGGTTGTTTGCCCTGTCCATTTTCTGCATGACATTTACATCGGGAAGATTAGTGTTATCTTACCAAAAGGTCTGCTATGTAATGAGAAACTGTAGTGCCATCTTTTTTTGGCTTATTCGGGATGGAATTTACAGTTTTAAGTTATGGAAAAATACTAGTGTGCTGCTGAAGAATCTGTTATGAAACATTTGCTGTCACCGTAAACTGTAAATGAAACCTTGAAGTTAAGCTGGCTGCTGCACTAAAAACTGTACTTGAAAGGGTTAATTACTGCAGCTGTTCTGAAGTGTTGCTGATAAGGTTGCTTTGAATACTTGCTCTATAGAACACATGTAGTTTAACGAAACATGGAGTGCTGCACTAAAAACTATACTGGAAAGGGTTACTCTCTACAGCTGTGTATGCCAAAGTTCTGAAGAAGTGTTTTACATGTAGCACTGATAAGGTTGCTTGGACTGAAAACACTGCTATTTCGTAGATCACATGTAGTCTGAGTTACTTTAACTATTTTACCCCATTCATAGTGGCTCACCATTGTAAGAATTGATTATACTGTAGTACACTGTAATTAACTGGAAACAACTGAAATGAGACTGGAACTAATGTCTTTATCTATTAATTACACAAACTCGTACTGAACAGGTGCCAGTCTTTCCTTTATGGGCCAAGTCTTCTGTACTTTTTAGAAAGAATTCTCCAAACACTGTAGTTTATTTAATAAGGCTTTATTAAATGTTCACAATATCCAAATGCTGTCTTCATTAACAGTGCTGATAAACAATAACAGTCTGTAGAAATGCTGGAATGCTGGTTAGTAATAACAGTGCTGCTAAATATATCTAAAGTTTCTGCACATATCTTCTGATTGTTCTGAATAATGTAAACTGAAACAGTCTTTATTTGACCTGTCTTCACCACTCAGTCTCGAGTGTCTATATTGTAGCTTAATCTTTGCTGTATGTCAGGTCGAACTAACTGATTTTCCTAACTGTATCTCAAAAGTATATTTTCAAAACCCTGTAATGCTTTACACACCTCTTTACCCTTGATAATCTTAGTTTCCAGGCCTGGTCTTACACATGATTAATCTAACAGTCCAATAAGGAACATTCTGTAACTGGCAAGACTGTATCTTTCCCTTGAGAAAAGAACATTCTGTATTTCTGTATTTTCTGCACATTTCATGCGTATCTTTCCTTTCTAATAAACTGTCTTTCTCTGAAACTGAATGCATACATGTCGGACTCCATATTTTCAGGCCTTATTCTACCTAAATTTACTACAGTGAATTTATTGAAAATACCCTAACTCTAACATTCCCTTGATTCTTCTCTTAAGAAAGAGAACAGAAAAAGAACAGTCTGTGGCCTTTCCTTGGGAACTGTTATCTCTCATGTTTGACCAGCAAGGTTATTCTTCACTGTCTTTTCTAAAATGTCTGACACTACATATTTTACCTTTTAGTCTGCATAATGCCTAATAACTACTTTAAAATGAAAGTCCCTAATCTAATAGATATATAGATAGATACAGATATAGATACACACACATATACATATAAAAAAGATGCAGCTATAGATATGGCTATACACACATATACATATAAAACACTTTTGACATGTTGAGATGCCCCCACCCCTGATTCCTTCACATGTCGGGTATTTCAGGCATCTCCCACTGGAAGAAGGCCATAAAGCAGACACAGGACATGGAGAATTCCATCTTTCATCCTTACTGGGAATGTATGCAAATTCCAAAGATGAGTTGTAGAATGGTGCTGGGGATGGGGAAGTCTAGTTTATACTACTCAGATTTCTGAACCTGTTATCATGAAAAGCACTTTAGAAAAAAAAAGTGATACTGCTAATGTTTTCCATGGTTTCCTGATAAACTTAGTATGTGAGCAGCACTACTTCATCAGTCAGTGCTGTCTGACAGAAAACATATGTATGTATGTATATGTGTATATATATATATATATATATTTCAAAGTACCTATATAAGACCTTACATATAAACAGCAATGCATATGCAAATAACTTAAGTAACAGATTTGGCAACACATCTTGTCAGCTTTAAAAATATAGTCTATATAAATATGCAAACGGAACATGAGTTTACACATTCAACTCACTAACATAATGTAACAACCTGTTAAAAAATAAATTAATTAAAGCTGTCACTTTCATAAAATAAATTCATACTTTAACAGCAAATACCATCCTCCCTGTAAACTCTTAAAAGAAGTTGTCTTTTTGTTAGACAAACAATACCTTCAAAGCAAAAAACAATTCTAAGGCCCAAGTACTTAAGAATCAGAATAAAGGAAGAGACACTAGGTCTTTCCTAAATTCATTTGTACTCCCCACTTCTATATAAGTTGTCTGAACTTAAGCAGAAGGTGTTAGCCCTTATTCTACTGGCTTTACTGAAAACCAGCAGCTAAATGTTGTAAATGGGTATAGCTGTTAACCCTTTAACAGCAAATCCTGAGTTATTTCTGCACCAATGGAAAAGGACTTAATCACTGGGTACAAATATAACCCTGTTTTAGCAAATTACTTCTTTATTTTATTGTTATTTATTTAAAAAATGTTACTGTGACATTTTCATTTTCACAATCTAACATCAAGGGGTATGCAGAAGATAGATATCTTTTTGAGGTAAGGAGGCAGGTTACATATGGAAGCACAGGGCAGTTACATGATGTGTCTTAGAGGCACTGACATGTGTCTATAAACATGATGAAATTTATTACTGAGGGTACTGTACCTTTCATTGTCTTCACACTGTTGTTGTATCTTTTGGCTTTTCCCGGTTAGGGGTCGCCACAGCGGAACTCCGGTCCTCTAATGATTGGAGTAGATTTTTACGTACCGACTTGCCAGGCCTGACGCACAACCTTCAACGAAGGTACGTCCATTCACGCATGTCTCCACACACAGAAGACGCTTTAGCTGAAAATCGAACAGGACAACGTCTTACTGTGAGGCGACAACGCTACCGCAGCACCACCACCGCAGCTCATTGTCTTCACACTAACATTGGAAATGTGCACAAAAACTAGCTATCTTGCTCTAGGAAGCAGGTTATACGTGAAAGCAGATGGCAATTATATAATTCAAGTAAAACAATTATTCATATGTCTTGCTTGGGGGGACAATATGTGTGCTCCCGAAGATCAGGTTGAAATACATTGTTTTCTTTTAATCTTTTACTTTCAGCACAAACATTAGAGGTGAACACAGAGAGTAGTTTAAATTTTCAAGGTAGAATTGAGAAGGCACACTATTTCCAAAAGCACAGGGTAGTTATACGATCATTTCAGAAAAAAATTTATATGGCCTGTCAAGAGGCAGTAATGTGCCTTAACAACAACAACTTGAAATACATTACTACGGCCATTATGCATTTCATTTTTTTTTTTCAATGAAAAAATAAAATCAGAAGTGTACACAGTATGGCAGGCCGTGTATGAAAACTAAGGGCATTTACAGCATTACTTGTGAATGTCTACTGATATGTTTTTTGGGGGGCTACTGCTTGTTTCAGAGCAAAGTGACTACAATACTTTGCAATTTCATCACAGTCAAAAGAGATATACCTACTTAAAAGGGGCACATTTCAATACATTTCACTGAGAAAAGTATGTGCAAAAGGACATAAAGCTAGATGTAGTGTTTTTAGAAAGAGTGACAATGCAACTCATGTTTTGGTTTTCAAATTACTTTACTGTAACAATTTCATATAAAAGTATAATTACATTTCACTGTTGCCATATAAGAATGAAAAAAAAATATTTCTTTGTTCACTACTACTCTGTTCCTGAAAGTAAAGTTTTCCAACAACTGAAATGTTATTACAAAAAGAAAGGAAAACAATACTGGGAATTGTGACTTGGTACTCAAAAATTCATTGTGAAGCTACTCTTGTTACTTCTGCACCTAAAAGCACAACCTAAACACAATTTATAACTGAATACCAGCTATGCTGTGTAAGAAGGTTTTCTGGAAAATATCAAACTGCTTCAGATTTACTATTATAGTTAGTTACCTACACATCTCTGCTATGCTCTTCATTAAATCACTGTTTTATTGGAAAGGCTCACTCAGACTCTGTTACACTTTGCTGTGAGGGAAAGGTTGGTTTGCTTTTTATTTATTGTATTTTGTATTGGTTTATTGCCTTTTTATATTTTGAGTGCTGTGATTTGTTTTCTTTACCTTGTGTTTTGCTTGTGTTCTGCTTTTAACTGCATATTAAAACTTCAAAAGACACCACAGCTATGTTTCTTGTGAGTCAGGCAGAAATTAGAACTGATCAATTAAGGACTCATACACAAGACAGAAGAGGCCACTTAAGGTTAATTATTTGTGAAATGAGGGGTGGAGCTAGTAACTAAACCTTCTATTTAAGCGGTAAAATAAAACATTTCAGAGCTTTATTGGAAAGGCTCACCCATACTCTGCTACACTTTGCTGTGAGGGAAAGGTTGGTTTGCTTTTTATTTGTTGTATTTTGTATTGGTTTATTGCCTTTTTATATTTTGAGTGCTGTGATTTGTTTTCTTTACCTTGTGTTTTCCTTGTGTTCTGCTTTTAACTGCATATTAAAACTTCAAAAGACACCACAGCTCTGTTTCTTGTGAGTCAGGCAGAAATTTTCCCCACCCTGTCACTGTTGTGTTCTTAAATACCACTGTCTTTCTAGCTGCCTGCCTCTTATGTTAATTTGACCATATAGCTCACTTCCTCTCTGCTTTCACTGGCTTGTATGAGTGAGCACAAAATTATCATTTTGTGAAATCACTCCCCTTCAACTATTTAAATGTATTGGCCATTCTACTGTATTCCATAGTACCGGAATACAAAAGTGATCACCCCCTTTCAATCTATCTTGCTGTTTTAAAAATAGTGACTCTCCACTAAAACTTAACTTTTTAGACAGGCAACACTTAAGTTACCTACTTTCACATTTAACTTCTCTAGTGCACACTGCATTGTTTAGGATAAACCTTTTTTTCTCACCTTATCTTTAAGCATCCCTGTGACTAGCACTTGCTCTAATACTTGTTAGAAAGCACTAGGAAGCTTTAAACTGATACAAGCACTTATTAATAAGGAGAAATTAATCATAGGCACTAAACAGCCTATAATTGCAAAGTACCTTGCTAAGGTAAGTGAGAACAGCTCCTGTACTTTAAAAAAATTAAAAAAGCACCAAACAAGGCATGTCCAAGGGTCAGCTTCTGTTGATTTCTCCTGTCCACCTGGTGAATCTGGGCATACTAGGGCAATGCAGCAATTGCCTCATGTACACAGAAAACCCTCTCCTCCTACCACACAACACTACAACCTGTGAGAGATGCACTTACATAGCCAAACTGGAAGTAATGCTCTCTCCACCCAAGAGTGTGCTAGATAGTCAAGAGGAGAAGGTTAACACCCGCACTACACCTCAAGCAACACATAACCCTTCTAAATTCACACCACCAACACCCACACACAGCAACACTAAATCCACATATGCAGAGGCCCTTACCTCTAACCTGCCCAAGCAACAAGGACCTCCGAAGCTGAAACACAAACAAACACCAATCACAACCAAAGTGTCACATAGCTCACAACACCAGTGTGCCACCCAGCAACATCCCCTAAGGCAAGACAACGTACCTAACACTTTAGTCATAGGGGGCTCTATAGTCAGGCACACTGATGTCCCACTCACCAGGCTGAACAAGGAGAAAATTACAGTGCGCTGCCTGTCGGGTGCCATGCACTCAAGTAATTCCACAACAAGTACAAATACGACTCTGTCATTGTCCATGTTGGAGTGAATGACTTGAGACGTACCTCCCTGGACTACATGAAAAGAGACATGGAAGAACTCTCGGATCATGTGGCCCAGGCAGATATGACCCTAGCCCTGAGTAGCATTCTGCCTTTGCCCAGAATGATACCACAATATAAGGACAAAATGATTGACTTCAACAATTGGCTAAGCTTCTGGTGTAATTCAAAGGGGATCCAGTATCTGTCTGCCTGGGACGACATGATCAAAAGACCATGATGTTTTGCCAGAGATGGTCTGCACCTGTCGCCCCTGGGATTCAGGTCACTGGCTAAGGCTTTTGCCACCCCTACAGTGCCTTTTTAGGCAAACTTCAATGGACAAAACCACCACCGTAACAGGTACAAGCATGTAAAATCCGAAGGTAATGCTACTAAATACTAGAAGTCTAAGCCTCAAAATGCACTCTCTCGAGGCACTCCTAAAAATGAAGAACATTGATATCTGTGCAGTAACCGAGACATGGTTCAAGGCTCCAGAGAGCACCCCTGCAATACCAGGCTACAACTCTTACCACACTTTTCGGCCACCAAACCAGGATCGAAACACTAAAGGTGGAGGGGTGTTCATATTCACCAAGGATATTCACACCACCAGGTTAGTTGCCCAACACAATGCATCTGAAATTCTCCAGGTGCAACTAACACTAGGTAAGACTGCAATCCAAATTGTAGCTTGCTACAGATCCCCCACCATGCCCCAAGATTATCACTACACCTTTCTAAACATACTGGAAAATATTAATATACAACCAAACAACCTAAAACTGGGTGATTTCAACTACCCTGCCATTAACTGGAAAAATCTACTCATGCACCAACACCTTTGCCCAACGATTCTTGGAATTCATAAATTCCAATGCCCTGGATCAACTAATCCGTAGTCCCACCAGGGGCTCCAATATCCTAGACCTGGTCATTACCAACATGGGAAAACGATGCTCCACACCTATGGTCACCCCCTCGTTGGTCAGGTCAGACCATTAGCTAATCAAAACATCCACCCCCCAGTAAGGAAACCTCCATAAAAAGCTTCTCCAAAGCCAACTTCATGCTACTCAAGTCAGAAGTTACAAACTTCATGACACACATGCAGATGGGAACTGAAAGTCCGACTGCTGAGGCCTACACTAAGGCACTGTACGACCACATCCACTCATGCATGAATCATGCCATCCCAAATAGAACCAATATGCTCTCCTCCAAAAAAAGGAAGCCAATCTGGTGGTCCCCTGCCATAAACAAACTTTACAACAAAAGGAAAAAACTGTTGCAGAAAAGAGGAAAATCCCAGGATGTAAAAAACTCCCTTAAAAGCCTCAGTAAGAAGCTGAGATCCCTCATAAAATCCTCCAAAGCTAGTTACGAAAATAAAATTGCCAAAGATTCCAAAGACAACCACAAAGCATTCTACAACTATGTCAAAAATCTAAATGGTAATGCTCAGATCTGCTCTGAGCTACAACAGAATGGTATTAAATATACTGATCCCAAGGATATTGCCAATATCCTGGCAGATCGATTCAGTGCCAACTTCACCCCCCTCTCACCCCCTAAATGGCCCATCTCAACACTGGAAGATTGCCAAATTCCAGTAATAACGGCCACACAGGTAAAAAAAAACGCACTCTCCAAAGCTAAGAATACAGCATCCTTTGGACCAAATGACATCCCGGGCTGTGTACTACATGAACTACAAAATGAACTGGGCACCTCACCCAAGTGTCATGTTTAATCATACCCTCACCTCAGGATTCGTGCCCACTGAGTGGCGCACAGCTACAGTTATCCCACTCCACAAGGAGGGATCCACCTTGGATCACAGGAACTACTGCTCCATCAGTCTGACAAGCCTGATCTGCAAGTCCATGGAACGTATTATCATGGAACTTATAAACAAAGACATTGGCAACCTTAAACCACTGGACCCCACCCAGTTTGGGTTCGTGAAGGGCTGATCTTGTCTCCTGAACCTTACTGACTTCTTCGAATCAGTCTCCAGAGCCATGAACAAGGGTAAGGCAGTCCACACAACCTATCTGGACCTCGCCAAGGCCTCTGACACCATTCCCCACTCTGGAATCATAGATAAACGTACTAAGCTGGGCATTAATCCCTACGTCACTCGATGGGTTGCCAACTGGCTTACTGACAGAACCCACACTGTAAAAGTAGCTGACTCCAAATCCAGCTAAGACAAGTGGAGTACCTCAGGGTTCAGTCCTGGGACCTCTCTTGTTTGGTATCTACTTCTCTGAAGTACAGGCCGACACTAAGGGACTCTGGCTAACAAAGTTCGCAGATGACTGCAAACTGGGAGCCATTATTGAATCCCCAAATGATGTGAATATTCTACAAAAAGGCATTACAGAAACAGACGCTTGGTGCCAGAGCCATGGGCTCAAGCTTAATGCCAAGAAATGTATAGTTATCCCCTTTGGGAAAAAAACATGCACCCGTGAATTATCACATAGGTGGCAGTACACTAAACACCGAAAGTGTGACAAGAGACTTAGGGACACAGGTGGACAGTGGTCTCACCTTCAATAACCACATTACCACAACAGTCAGGAAATCCTTCTATGTGGCACACCTCATCACTAAGAGCTTTTCATCCACAAAAAGGAGGTCATTGTCCCACTGTACTCATCCCTCATTAGACCCATTATAGAATACAATGCTCCATTTGGTATGTACCTCTCAAGACATCTGCAACAACTGGAAAGGCGGCAGAAATACCTCACTAAAAGAATCACAGGCCTAAAGCAGATGCCCTATGCTGACCACCTTAAAAAAACTCCAGCTATACTCTGTCACATATCATCTACTGCGAGGCGATCTCTGCTTAACATACAAGGCCATGTCAAACCCAGAGCTGTTGGACATGCTATACTTAAATAAATCCCAATCTCTCAGAGCCACATGCTCCTGGGATCTAAATCTTTAAATCTTGTCATCACAATAAACAAAACATGGTGGAGGGATAGGTTCCTGACCCAGAGACTCCCCAGACTCTGGAATAGACTGCCCATAAATGTCTCCTCTTTGGCCCCCTTCAAAAGGAACCTTGATGATTGGATGGGAGAAAGAAAATTCACCCCGGGGATCACGTCAGTCACCCTGTTAGACAGGGGTCCAGGGAAGTACATAGTATGGGAAGAAATAGCCAGGGAATTGTTATGGCTAGGCTTGTATAGGCCCTAGGGCCGATAGCCTAGTACCAACCTATGAACCTGCTGCATCATTCTTAACATCTGGGATAACTCCTAGAGCTTGATCAGACTGGATGGAGGAAGAAGGTACACCCTCCATATTTGGGATGACATGAAGGAAAGCCTTAGCAAATCTAGTTCTTGCTCTATACTGAATATTTAGTTTGCAGTGTTTACTGAGTGTGGACTGAGGACCAACAGGCAGTTTTGTGAATGTTTTTAACCCTTGCATGGAATCCCCCAAGGTATTTATTGCTCTGGTAGATTAAGCTTTAACTATTCCTAGTAGTAGTAAGCCACAATTTGTATAATAGAAATGAACTGCACTGCAGATCCATTTGGAATTAGTATGTTTAGACTGATACGCTTACATTTCAAGACAGAATAAAACTGGGCAGAAGTAAAACCTCTCTATAAACATCTAATGAATGAGGAATTCTTTCTCCCTTGTTCTGAGGGTTTGGAAAGAAAGCAGGTAGTTGAATAGACTAAGAGTAAATTCAGAAACTTATCTGACCATGAAAGAAGGATTGGTTTGAAGTCTTATTCTATCCTTATGAAAAACAGGGAGGAATGGACAAAGACGTCTGTAATTAAGAAACTCTTCCAACTTAGAGTAAGGCTACTAGCAATGCAGTTTTCAAAGTCAAAAACTCTGAAGAATTAGCAGCTGTCTTAAAGGGAGGAAGAGTTAGTGTTTCTAATACAGCCTTCAAGTCCCAAGGAGAGGCTACACTTCTCCTTGGTGGGTCAATATGGAAAACACCCTTAAGAAACAGTTTCTCCCAATCAGAGTTAGATAAAGGAGCATCCACTGGCAAACAAGCAGACATAGCTATATGGTGCACCTTGACAGGTCTGTACAATAAGCCAATTCTAAGAAACTCACAGAGATACTGAAGGACAAGGAGCACCCCCTGCCCAACTAGGGTCTTCTCCTCTATTTTGACACCACAAAGAAAACCTTTTCCACTTGGATATTAAAGACTTTCTGTGTAAGGTCTTTTGTAGAATATCCAGATGAACTTCTACTTGAAGCCAATTAAAATCCTATCAATCATACAGTGGGCTTCAAGTGTTGTAGATTGGAATGCACTAGTGACCATTGTCAAGAGTAAGCAAATCTACCAAGAAAGAAAGAGTCTGGTAACAACCCCTGGGCAATTCTTTGAGACATGAGAAGTGATGCTGTCTTGGCCAAAAGAGGGTCAGCAGCAGTATCCTCAGACTGCTCCTTATCTTTTAGGAAAAGGTTGAAAGCCATAACAGTGCCAGTGGCACAGCAAGTAGCACACATGCCTTTGGTGTTGGAAGACCAGAAGCCTGTTGGTTCTATTCACACTTCAGGGAAGCAGATTTCTGATAGTGCAATGCAGCTTTAAGGGGTGCTGCACTCCTGAGTGTGTCATTAATTAAATGAGATGTTAAATGGAGGTCCCATCTACTCAAGTTGCTGATACCTCAGGTGAAGGTAACAGATCACATGGCACCTATAAAAAAGGTGTAGGAGAAGTTCCCTGATTTCCCCTAGTAGTATAAATGCTAAATCAGGTCTCCTCTGAAAAGAAGCCATTAACCAAGTGGGACTAACCTAGACAACAAAGAATAAATAAATAAACAACTAAAAAAACTAACTAAACTATAAGCTTCTCCCTCCAGATTATCAATAAGGCATCTGGTGCCACTGCTTGTTTGCAAGGAGTTCAGGAGTAAAACAGACTTAGTTGACTGTTCTGTATTGATGCAAACAAGTCTATTTGAGAAACCTGAAATGATGGATGAGCTTAAAGAAAATTAGAAGTCATGTGCTTATCATAACTTGGCATCTGTGTTGTCCATTTTCATTCTTCCTCACGGTTCTGTCCCTCGGATCCGACTCAGCCCCATTTTTTCAGACTTGGATACTAGTTTCAAGCTCCACCCTCTACCCATAATGCCCTAAACTCTGTAACTTCCTCAGATCGAGTTTGCTGCCTTATTGCCTACCAGATAAAAAGACAGTATAGATAGAAAGAAATCAGAGGCTCAAACCAGGAATGGAAAGTTTCCTATAAATCCAATAGGTCCTCTAGGAGCCAATGGGTTGGGGGATGGCTGGGAGGGAAGGTGAGGAAGAATGAAAACAGTCAAGACAGATGCCAAGTTATGGTAAGTACATAACTTCTAAATCTGATGTTGTCCTTTTCATTCTTCTTCACTACTGGGTCAGACTGCCCAGCTATGTTACTCTTGGGTGGCCTCAAGGAAGGATATGCTGGAGCACATTTGAACCAAATAAAACTCTACTTCAGGAGACAATGTTCATTTTATAATGTGTCACAAAGGTTTGAGTGTTTGACCAAGTGGCTGCAGCACAAATATCAGTTGATGCTCTGGAGGAGAAACAGATGGTGTAGCCATAGATCTAGTAGAATGGGCTTTAGGAAGGCAAGACTAGTTCAATCCCTTTTTTGAAAATATTAGTCAAATACAGTCCGTAATCCATTTAGCCAATGTAACTTTGGAGACTGCTTGACCTATATGGATTGGTGAGAAAGAAGCAAACAGATGCCATATGCTGCCCGGTTAAAGAAACTCCATCTCTACTCACTGGCATACCGCCTGCTCAGAGGCGATCTGTGCCTGACGTATAAAGCCATGTCCAACCTTGAATTAATGGACATGCTGCACCTCAGAAAATCCAAATCCCATCGAGCTACACGCTCGAGAGACTTGAACCTCAGCACTGAAATAAATAGGACATGCTGGAGGGACAGGTTCATAACCCAGAGGCTCCTTTCACTCTGGAATAAAATCCCAGTCCAGGTTAGGCAGAGTCCCTCATTGACTCTCTTCAAGCGGAATCTTGATGAGTGGATGGGAGATCGTAGGTTTACCCCGGGTATCACTTCTGTGTCACTGTTAGACAGAGGCACAGTATACTAACCTCGAAAAAGGGCATAGCAAAATTAATTTAAAATGAGTGGCGAAAGCCAAACACACTCTGGCTAGGCTTATAAATGCCCTAGGGCAGATAGCCTAGTATGAACCTATAACAGTTGGTCACACTTTCTACACTGTTTTGTTCTATGACAGCAGAACCGCAGAGGTCTATGAACATCATGTAGATGCAAAATATATTCACCCATGTTAGAAAATTTTGGAATGAAGACTGTCAGCTGTACAGACTGGTTTATATTAGTCTCTGTGGCATCCTTAGGAATAAAAGATGGATTAGTATGGAGACATACTCTATCTTTATGAAAAATTAAGTAAAGCAGTTTTGAAGATAAGGCCTGAAGTTCAGTTCAGAAATTCTTCTTACTGATATGACAGCTACCAAAAAAAATGGTTTTCCAAGAAAGGAATTTAATTTCACAATCATTCGCTGGTACAAAGGGTTTTTGAGTTAGTCCTTGAAGAATAATAGTTAGATTCCCAAGGTGGAGTAAGATCTTTTATCAGGGGTCTAAGCAGAAAAATCCCTTTCATGAAAGCCGTACACAATTTAGACGTAGCAAGGGAGCCAAAAACATCTCCTGCATAAACATTGAAAATGGCTGCCCACAGAAGTTTTATAATGGAAAAACTAGCCCCTTCCTTGAAGAGAGAAGTGAGAAAGAGAAGGATGGCTGAAAATGGGGATGAGAAAAGATTGATATTTTCTTTGGATACCAAAATAACATATCTTTCCCATTTGCTTTGGCTTTTTTAGTAGACACTTTTTTGAAAGCTAAAACTATGTCTTGAACAGAGGAACAAGCCTGGACCTTTGTAGATTTACTGGAAAAAGAGATATCATGTGGTCAGTTAGAGGGTGTGTAGATTGGGATGTTGTTTCCCTGATGGATGAGACAGAAGGTCCTGTCTGGGATCCAGAATCGATAAGGAATATTTCAGATGAGACCAAAGAAAGGGGGATAGGAGATATTTCAGATGAGACCAGAGAAAGGGGAACCATACTTGAGGAAGCCAGTAGGGGGCAATGAGGATTACTGAACTCTTCAGCCTTCTGGCTTTCTGCAGAAACATCAGGATCAATGGTACCGGGGATAGCCATAAAGGAGACTGGAGGGCCAATCGTGAAAAACAGCATCCCTCTGGGACTTCCCCAGAGAGGGGATCAGCACAAACTACTTGCTGCACTTGTTGTCTTAGGGAGAAGCAAAGAGGTCACCGCAAGGTTGGCCTCAAAGGCTGAAAATCAGATTTGTCACTGACTGACTGAGGCACCACTTGTGAGGAGTCAGAATGGACCAGATGAGTTTGTCTGCTCGAACGTTGGTTTCCCCAGTATATGCGTTGCAGCAAGAAAGCGGTCTGAAGATACTGCCCATTCCCAGACCCTCATGGGACCTCTGCATAATGGGTAAGAATGGGTTCCTCCTTGTTTGTTGATATACCAGACTACTGACATGCTGTCAGTGTGTATTGAATCTTCCTAAAGGGGAGGCTGCCCTGAAAGGCTTGCAACATTAGAAGAACTGCTTTCATCTCAAGGACACTGACATGCAATCTGGTCTGTGAGGAAGACCACATGCCTTGGACCATCTTTCCCCCTAAATGCCCCCCAGCCCTAGTTGGGAAGCGTCCCTGGTCAATGTGGCTGTGGGAGAGGAAGAAGGAATGGTCTGCCCAGGAACAGGTCATCTGCATGAATCCACCACTGAAGATGTCATCTGCAAATCGGAATTAACTTGCTAGGAACAGATAACTGCTGGTAAAGAACACACCACTGAACATCCAAGGTCTACTGGAGGACTTGCATAAAGAATCTTGCTAAGGGTACTAAGATGATGGCAGCTGACATAGAACACAGAGCATGAAGAAAGTACAGTTTTGTACCTACCATACATGTAGATGTCCGATAGGTATGCATCTGCAGTCATAACATATGGGTTGTCCTGCCTCAGGCAGCCCTTCGGTCGGCCAGATTCCAAAGTCTGGGTCTGGCCTCGGCTGATGTCGCATCTTCCCCGACGTCAGAGCTGCCGGAGTATAAAGGCATCAGCCGACGCCATTTTCCTCAGTGTTTCTTGCCCCAGATGCCAGGTGCCCTCTAGGAAGGCTAAATTTGGATAAAAGTTGAAATTCCAAACAGAATAAAACAATATATATATATATATATATATATATATATATATATATATATATATATATATATATACATACATATATATATATATATATATATATATATATATATATATATATACAGATATACACACAAACAAATACACCATAATAGATTCCCCAGCTAGCTGAAAAGAGGGTAAGCACCCTAGGAATACCACAGAGGGAAGGTGGGTAATCCTGACTGCAGATGCATACCTATCGGACATCTACATTTATGGTAGGTACAAAACTGTACTATGTCCTTCAAGGATGCATCTGCAGTCATAACATATGGGTAGAATACCATAGCCAAACTGGGGGAGGAGGTACTAAGATAAGGATGGTGTAGTTAAGATCCCCTGTAAAACTGCAGTTGCAAAACCTGCTCGGGATCTGGAGTATAAAGGAAGATTGTAATGCTTGGCAAATGTATGCATGGAGCTCCAAGTAGCAGCTTCTAAAATGTCCTTGGTAGCCACCCCTCGTAGGAAAGCTGTAGTGGTGGCAGTGGCTCTTGTGGAGTGAGGTCTGATATTTTCAGGAGCTGTCTTTCCATGAAAAGAGTAGCAGAAACGAATGCAATTTCCTATCCATTTAGAGATTGTCTGTTTGGAAATTGCTTTTCCTTGCACTCCAGTTGCATATGCTACCAGAAGTTGGTCAGTTTTTCTGCTGGTTTTAGTTCTGTCCAGATAGTAGTGTAGTTGTCTGTGTACATCCAAGGTGTGCAGTAGTTTTTCCCCCCTGTTCTGTGGGTTAGGGAAGAATGTAGGCAAATGAATAGCTTGGTTCAAGGATACCCTGGATACCACCTTTGGCATGAACGTAAGGTTGGTTCTCAGAGACACTCTATCCTGGTGAAAAATAAGGAAAGGCTGCACTGCCATTAGTGCCTGTAACTCGGATACTCTTCTTGCTGAAGTGATTGCTAGAAGGAAAGCAGTTTTCCAAGATAAGAACTGTAAGTCTGCTGATGCTGCTGGTTCAAAAGGGGGTAGTGTTAATTTTTCCAGCACAAAATTGAGATCCCATGCAGGTAGAGGGGGTTTCCTTGGAGGTTTTACATTTTTGATCCCTCTTAAAAATTGTCTGAGGAGAGGGTGAGAGAAGATAGGAGGATCCATGTTGTATTCTGCTGAAATTGCTGAAGCATGAATCTTAATGGAGGAATAGGACAGGCCATAGTGGAACAGTTCTGCTAAGTATTCTAGGATGTGAGCTAGGTTTGCCAGTGTGACATTTGTACCCTTTGATGCACTCCAAATAAGGAATCTCTTCCATTTAGCTGAGTATGTCTTTCTTGTGGAGGGCCTACGAGCCTCCATGATTATGTCCTTGACCCTCTGAGATAAGACAGTTTGGTTTTGTTTTAGGCAATTTTCCAGGCAGTCAGCTGCAGAGTTTTCAAGTTTGGATGCAGGGTCTTGAAGTTGTTCTGCATTAGAAGTAGAGGCCATAGGGGTAGAGGCCATGAGTTTGTCCGAGACATGCTTCTCAGTAGCGGATACCAGTGCTGCCTTGCCAGTCTGGAGCTATCAGTATCACCTTTGGCTGTTCCTCTCTGATCTTCAGTAGTACTCTGTACATCAATGGGAGTGGTGGAAAAGCATACACTGTTAGGGCATTCCAGTTGAAAGAGAGGGAGTCCACCTTCCAGGCTTGTGGGTGGTATACTCTTGAGCAGAATTTCCTCAGTTGGTTGTTGAGTGGGGAGGCGAACAGGTCTATCTCTGGCATTCCCCATTTGTTTGTTATGATTTTGAAGATGTCTGGATGCAGCATCCATTCGTGAGCATCCGTGGTAGTTCTGCTTAAGCTGTCTGCTAGTGAATTCTCTTTTCCTGGAACGAATTTGGCCTGCAGTTGGATGTTGAGATTCAGGGCTAGGTTCCACAGATCCATTGCCATCCGGCATAGAGGGTAGAAATGCGTGCCTCCCTGTTTGTTTATGTACCACATGACTGTGGTATTGTCTGTCCTTATCAGCAGATGACCTTGCTGGAGGAATGATTTGAATGCCTCGATTGCATGCTTCACTGCCAGCATCTCCTTTAGGTTTATGTGCAAATTCAGCTGGTCTTGAATCCATAGGCCTTGGATGCACTTGTCTTCCATGTGTGCTCCCCATCCTAGGTCTGAGGCGTCCGTGGTGATGGTCTGCCTTGGTTGTGGTTTTTTGAAAGGCAGCCCTCTGTTGGACTGGCAGGCCTGAGCCCACCACAAGAATTCCTTTTTCAGGCATGGAATGATTGGAATCATGGTTTCTAGACTGTGCCTGTGTTGAGACCATACATTCCTTAGGTACCATTGTAATTTCCTCATATGCAGCCTGGCATGTGGGATCAAGATTATGCAAGATGCCATGTAACCCAGGGCCTGCAGGACTTTCCTTGCAGTGAGCTGAGTTTGTCTTGTCAAAGCCATGAAGTAGACTGGGAGTTGCTTTTGTTTTTCTTCTGTGAGAAAAGCCATCTGAGTTATTGTGTCCAGATCCGCACCCAAAAAGGTTATCCTTTGGGATGGCACTAGTCTTGACTTCTGGATGTTGACTGTGTATCCCAAGGCCTGTAACAGGTGAATGACATAGTTCAAATCCTTTATTAGTCCTGTCCTGTTCTCCGCTTGTATTAGGCAGTCGTCCAGGTATGGGTAGATTTGAATTCCCTGAAGCCTGCAATGAGCAATTACTGATGCCAGGCATTTCGTGAATACTCTGGGCACAGTAGATAAGCCAAAGGGCAATGCTGAGAATTGATAATGCTCTGATCCTGCAAGAAATCTGAGGTGTCTTCTGCAATCTGGTCGTATAGGGACGTGCAGGTATGCCTCCTTGAGATCTAGAGTCACCAGCCAAGACTCCTTGCCCAACATGGGAAGAAGTTGCTGTAGGGTCAGCATTTTGAATTTTGGCACAATGAGATATGTGTTTAGTGCGGACAAGTCGAGAATAGACCTCCATTGGGTTTCTTTTCTTGGTACAAGGAATAGTCTGGAGTAATACCTTTGGCCTTGTTCCATAGATGGTACCCTTTCTATTGCTTTCATCTGAAGTAAATTGTTGATTTGTCTTAAAGCCTCTGGCTTCTGGTTTGGTGGAAGGTTTGGCATTCCGCTCCTTCTTGGTAAAGTGTGGAAATGAAACCTGTATCCTTTGTCTATTGTTTGCAATGTCCATTTGTCTTTTGTAATGCAATGCCAGTTTTTTGAGAATAAAGCCAATTTTCCGCCCAAGGGTGCTTCCAGTTGTTCCCTTGTAGGCGGAGTCAGAGTCAAGTCATTGTGTTTGTCCTGTGGAAGAGGTTGTAGTTGCAGCTGTGGCAGTGCTCCTCTGGTTGGCAGATTGCCACTGACGACCCCTGTAGGCACCCTTTGATTGACCTCTGACTCTTAGGCGTCTATTCCTGCCCCTCTGTGCTTTGGAGGTGTCTGGAAAGGACCAATTTTTTGAAGGCCAGTTTCTGCTGAACCTCGGAGGTTGGACCTGCAGAAAATCCTTAACCGTTTGCACAGATTTTGCTTTTTCTTCCACTTTCTTTAGACTCCCCTGTGCAGGGGAGCCAAATAAACTTTGTTTCTTCATTGGAGCATCTAGGAGTTTAGCCTTGACATGGTCCGGCAAGGATTGCTCTTTTAGCCAGGCATGTCTTCGAATTACTGCCCCAGTCATAGCTGATCTAAATGAAGCTTCCAGTGCATCATAGCCACATTTTAAGAAATGATTACTGACCTGCTGAGAGTTGTGTACCAAATCCTGAAGGGCCTTATGGTCTAAAGGTTCAGGAGAAGAAAGCTTTTTATTCAGCTGATCTAACAAATATTCCTGGTACTGTATCATATGGAATTGACAGTTTAAAGCCCTGGCAGAAAGAGTAGCAGATGTATAAACCTTTTTTCCCCATCTCTCTAATGCTCTTGACTCCCTTTCAGAGGGTAATGGGTTTTTGGCAGTGGCAGCTGCAACACCTTTCGGGCCCAGAGAAATAGTTTCTGGGTCTGCAGCATGGGCTTTGTACAAGTGGAAGTGTGAATCTGGAACCCTGTAGTATCTGTCAGGTTTGGCAGGGGCCGGGGGAAGTGAATCAGGGGCAGAGCTGACATCATTATATGCATCATCGACTACAGTTAGCACAGGTGGTATGGCTAAAGGCCTATGCTGTGGCAAGTGTAAGAAAGTCCTTAGTCTTTTTCTAGAATCAGAGAAATCCTGACCCTGCCATTGAAAGTGTTCCCTCATAGAGTGTAAAGTTTCCCCAAAGGAAAATTCCTCTGGAGGGGAAGCAGAAGGGATAGAGTCTTCTGCATCTGAATCCTCATAAGGTGAGTATGGCCCTTCCTGATGGTCTGACAAATCAGATCCATCCGAGGAGTAGTCAGAGGAGAGAGGTTCAGGGGGTTCAGTCTTGGGCCTTTTGTCAGGAGGAGGTTGGGAGGCCCTGTCTGGGTGAGGTTGGGAACCCCTAATCAGAGAAATAAGGTCCTCAGCAAGACTGAGAATCTGGGAACTTGAGGAAGGTCTCTGAGAAGTTGTTTTTGCAGGTACAGCTTTTGTAATTTTAGCTGCTTTAGCCCTGGAGAAAGCCTTAATAGACATAGAAGCAGGGGGCCTAGCTGCCCCACGTGCAGGAGTGGAAATGTCCAAAGGAATGGTGTCGGACAATTCTTGTGCACTTGCTTCTTCGGTAGGGATTTCTGTAGCCGACTCGGCCGGGGCCTCTCCGGCCTCGGTTGTCGGAGGTACGATTTTTGGCAGAAGGAAGAACCGAGGCCTCGGTTTCAGCCGAAACCGAGACGCTCGCGGTAGGCCTATCCGTGGTTTCAGCTGAAACCGCGGGCCGTGAGTGTCGGTCCTTTTCCTTGCGTTTTTTGGCTAAATGTGTAGTCGGCGTCTCCGACGGCATTTTATATGCAAAAGCGGATCCAAAAAACTCTTCTGCAAACTCCGACCGATGTCTAAGAGTCCGTCGGTTGATGGAGGCATAGGCTAAACAAGCTGATACGTCGTGGTCTGGGCCTAAGCAAGGAAGGCAGTAGGAATGGAAATCCTTATGAGGTATTTGTTTCCCACAAGTTAAACAATTATTTACTTTGTCTGACATCGGCTGAGGCAAGAAAGAGTCCCCAACGGGGTACTTAGCTTTTTAGAAGTCTTCGGTAGCTGAATCTCTGGATCTGACCGACCGGCACTTGCGAACAGCTTCTGCTTCGGGCACCGCGTGGCAAGAAAGACTGAGGAAAATGGCGTCGGCTGATGCCTTTATACCCCAGCAGCTCTGACGTCGGGGAAGATGCAACATCAGCCGACGCCAGACCCAGACTTTGGAATCCGGCCGACCGAAGGACTGACTGAGGCAGGACAACCCATATGTTATGACTGCAGATGCATCCTTGAAGGACATTGAGTCTCACTGACTGAGACGACTCACTGACTGACACGGTACAGAAATGATGTCCGGTACCTGGTTTCTCAACGACATTATGTTATGAGGAGACAAAAAAGCTATCTGGTGTGTTATATCTAGAAAGGCACCAATTAATTCCAACCTCTGAGTGGGGAACAGGTTCGACTTGGTAAGATTTATAGTAATGCCTAGGGAGCTGAAGATCTGGAACAAACAGTCTCTGGCCTGCAGTAGTTGATGCTGGGTTGGGGCAGTCAGAAGCCAGTTGTCCAAATATGGAAACACCTGGAATCCTTTCAGTCTCGGGTGAGCTGCCACTACTGCCATTCATCTGGGGGCTGTGGTGATTCCAAAGGACAGAGCTCTGAATTGGCAATGACTGGTTCCCAGATTGAAGTGTAAATGACTTCTGAAGCATCTGTCTATTTTGATGTGATAGTATGCACCCTGAAGGTCTATCAAGCACATCCAATCATCCCTGCGCAACAGTGTTAGAATGGACTGAACCATAACCATCCAGAACTTTGACATCTTTATATATTGATTTAGAGTACTCAGATCTAGAATGGCTCTTTGGTCCTTCATTTTCTTTGGCACTAAAAAGAAGCGGGACTAAGTTCTGAATCCTCTTTGCTTGGTTGGGACATCTTGGAAGAATCTTTTTTTGCAGCGATTTTTGAATGTCCTATACTGCATGCTCCCCTGACTACGTGGCATGTTAGGGAATTTCTTTTGTTTCACTGGAGGTGGAAAGGAAAAGGGAATGTAATAACTTCTGGATATTATGCTTAGCACCCAGGAATTTGTTGTCAGACTAGTCCAGGCATCTAGGTGTAGGGAACAATGACCCCCCAACTGCCTCCAAAGATGGACAGTCAAGAAGAGCTTCAGGAGTGAAGATAGGACACATCAGAGAAATGTTCTCTGAAGCCCTCATTATGCAGATCCCCTCTACCTCTGGGGTGGGGTCTTCCATTGAAACTTCCTCCTGTGCCTATGAAGTAAAAATCCCTGCGTTGATTCTGAAATATCTTCGAGACTTTTGAAACTAAGTTTTCTTACCACCTTGCTGATTTCTGGAAAAGGGGAGCTGAGTAGTAGAAAACTTGATCCTGATGGCAGGTAGGGTCTTTCCTTCCTGCTTGCTGCAGCTAAGTGTCTTTTTGAAGGCTGTCCCAAAGAAAGAGGAGTCATCGAAAGAGGCACTGACAAAGGACACCGTGAAAGGTTCCACAAAGTCAAAAAGCCTCATCCAGGCATGTCTTCTGACTGAAATACCTGAGATGACTGCCCTTGAGGTACCCTCTGCTGAATTAGAGATAAGTCTCATGGAAAAGTTAGTTACGGATGGGAGAGTAGCCAATTGGGGAGATACTTTCTTGAAGTCCTCACCTGACGTGGTCTCTGCGAGAGAGTTGGATAGCTCCTTGACCAAATCTCTCTACAAACAAGTGAAATGTACCAAGTAATTTAACGATCTCAGCACAAATGGAGCTGGGGTGTAAATGCGCTTACCAAACCTGTCCATTGCTCAAGACTCCCCTGTTTGGTGGCTGGACAGAGAAGCTCTGTTTGGCTAGCTCCTTCTTGGTGGCTGCTGCCACAACCATGGTATCAAAAGAGGCAACAGTGGACCGATTAAGTCTGTCTTTTGAGGGGAATAAGAAATTTATCCAGGCATTCGGGGACTGGCTCTATAGTGTCTGGCTCCTTCCAAGCCCGGTGGGAAACTAGGTCAACAAGTTCATCCGCCGGGGGAGGGGATCATCCAAGACATACACTCACCTGACCCAAAGGCAGGAGCACAGACTCCACACCAGGAGGAGGTTGGGTCATCCAGCCACCTTTCTGCCTAAGAATCTCCAAGATGTCTCCAAAGGAGACATCCTCAGGTGGTGATCAAGGGGATCCTTCTCCTCATCAAAGTTTGTGTATTCTGTGAGTGACTCCACTGGGGAGTAAATGTGCCTCCTTTTGCAATTTTTCTTCTGAGGAACTGTGGGGTGCTCAGGGGAGGTATTGTAAGAAAGGGGAGCTTCCTCGGTGGGGAAGACCTTAGAGGCTCCTCGAGGCAGGCTGTCGAAAGCGAGACTCAGAAGCAAAAGATGTTGGTTCTCTGTGAACAGAGAAAGCTTTTTCCATAATCTGGAAAGCTGATGGACCCGGAGAAACTCTCCCTATCTCCCTCAAAGCCAAAACCATCGAAGAAGCATGGACTGGAACCACCCAGATCCGTGGTCTCCAGAGAATTGGACCCGCGCTGTTGAAGGCTGAAGCTCCAAAAGGAAAGGATGAGTCTGAGAAAGTCGGAACTGAAACCCTCCTCCAACTCTGACACTGAAATCCTGGATCCAAGACTCACTCTGATCCAATGATACTGAAGCACGGCTGGTTAGGGAAGCCTTCAGAGTAGAGGAAGAGAGCTTTCTCAGATCTGATGCCAGGTTTCTCTGGTACCTAGGATCCTGGGACTCTGAAATCAGTTGGATCAGAGAAGGAGACTGAATCAGAGTAGTGGACACACTACTCTGATTCAGAGTAGTGGAGACACTCATGGATCTGAATGGGGACAGAGCTAACAACACCCCAATCTGGATTTGAGTTTCAAGGAACCTTCACATCATCCTGTCCATATCAACATCCAACAGACTCCTGGAAGACCTCAAGTAGGCAACTGATGTAAGCCTGGAGTGTCTGGATGGGGTTTGAAGAAGTTTTGAGGGCAGTGTTGGGGAAACTGCGATAGCAAACTCTGTAATATGAGTCTGATTGCTCAGATGCGAGGTGGAAGAGAATGGCCTAAGAGAGACAGTCACATTAGTGCTGCCTGTAGAATCCTAGGAGCATCTTGGATCTGATGGGGCAGAAGTGGGTCTTGGATCAAAAAAGTTTGGATCCGAGGTCTTTGCAGACTTAGCTGTAGGCTCTGAGGAAGCTCTCTGTGTCTTATGGGAGCATTTCCTTGGATCTGATGACCCAGAATAGGTAACTGAGGGGGTTTCAGCCCCTGACAATGAAGATGAAGCACGTAGCAGTCCTTTTAATATGAGTCTGTTCCTGTGATCAGCAATGGCTCTGGGATTAAATCCCTCATAAATTAGGTAATCTGATCGCAGCTGTTCTGGCCCTAAGCAATACACACATTTACCGTATGCATCAGAATAAGGAGTTTTATACCAATATTACAAGCAGTGCTTGAAGCCAATAGGCTTATCAGACATGATGCAAAAAATGTAATCCACACACAACTTAAAGTCTACAAGTAACAGCTATTCTCCAAGTGCAACTAACACTAGGTAAGACTGCAATCCAAATTTTAGCTTGCTACAGATTCCCCCACCATGCCCCAGGATTGTCACTACACCTTTCTAAACATACTGGAAAATATTAAGATACAACAAAACACCCTAATACTGGGTGATTTCAACTACCCTGCCATTAACTGGGAAAACTACTCGTGTACCAACACCTTTGTCCAACGGTTCTTGGAATTCACAAATTCCAATGCCCTGGATCAACTAATCCTTAGTCCCACCAGGGGCTCCAATATCCTAGACATGGTCATTACCAACATGGGAAATCGATGCTCCACACCTATGGTCACCCCCTCTTTGGTCAGGTCTGACCATAAGCTAATCACCCTTGACATCCACATCCCACACCACCTCCCAGTAAGGAAACCTCTGTAAAAAACTTCTCCAAAGCCAACTTCATGCTACTCAAGTCAGAAGTGACAAACTTTGTGAGACCCATGCAGATGGGAACTGAAAGTTCGACTGCTGAATCCTACACTAAGGCACTGTACGAGCACATCCACTTGTGCATGAATCGTTCCATCCCCGATAGAACCAAGAGGCTCTCCTCCAAAAAAAGGAAGCCAATCTGGTGGTCCCTTGCCATAAACAAACTTTAGAACAAAAGGAAGAAACTGTTGCAGAAAAGAGGAAAATCCCAGGATGCAAAAAACACCCTTACCAGCCTCAGTAAGAAGCTGAGATCCCTCATAAAAACCTCCAAAGCTAGTTACGAAAATAAAATTGCCAAAGATTCCAAAGACAGCAACAAGGCATTCTATAGCTATGTCAAGAATCTAAATGGCAATGCTCAGATCTGCTCTGAGCTACAACAGAATGGTATTAAATGTACTCATCCCACGGATATTGCCAATATCCTTGCAGATCAATTCAGTGCAAACTTCACCCCCCTCTCACCCACTAAAGGGCCCATCTCAATACTGAAAGATTGCCAAATTCCAGTAATAACGGCCACACAGGTAAAAAAACACACTCTCCAAAGCTAAGAATACAGCATCCATGGGACCAGATGACATCCCAGGCTGTGTACTACATGAACTACAAAATGAACTGGCACCTCACCTAAGTGTCATGCTTAATCACAGCCTCACATCAGGCTTTGTGCCCACTGAGTGGCACACAGCTACAGTTATCCCACTCCACAAGGGAGATCCACCTTGGATCCCGGGAACTACCGCCCCATCAGTCTGACAAGCCTAAGTCGCAAGGCCATGGAATGTATTATCATGGAACTAATAAACAAAGACATTGGTAAACTTCAAACACTGGACCCCACGCAGTTTGGGTTTGTGAAGGGCCGATCATGTCTCCTGAACCTGATTGACTTCTTCAAATCAGTCTCCAGAGCCGTGGACATGGGTGAGGTGGTCTACACAGCCTATCTGGACCTCGCCAAGGCCTTCAACACCATCCCCCACTCGGGAATCATAGATAAACTTACTAAGCTGGGCATTAATCCCCACATCACTCAATGGGTTGCCAACTGGCTTACTGACAGAACCCACACTGTAAAAGTAGCCGACTCCAAATCCAGCTCCACACAAGTGGAGTACACCTCAGGGTTCAGTCCTGGGACCGCTCTTGTTTGGCATCTACTTCTCTGAAGTACAGGCCAACACAACGGGACTCTGGCTAATAAAGTTTGCAGATGACTGCAAACTGGGAGCCATTACTGAATCCCCAAATGATGTGGATATTCTACAAAAGGGCCTTACAGAAACATATGCTTGGTGCCAGAGTCATAGGCTCAAGCTCAATGCCAAGAAATGTATAGTTATCCCCTTTGGGAAAAACATGTACCTGTGAATTATCACATAGGTGGCAGTACGATAAACACCGAACGTGTGTTAAGAGACTTAGGGATACAAGTGGACAGTGGTCTCACCTTCGAAAACCACATCGCCACAACAGTCAGGAAATCCTTTTATGTGGCACACCTAATCACTAAGGGCTTTTCATCCAGAAAAAAGGAGGTCATTGTCCTACTGTACTCATCCCTCATTAGACCCATTATAGAATACAACGTCCCGTTTGGTATGTACCTCTCAAGACATCTGCAACAACTGGAAAATACCTCACTAAAAGAATCACAGGCCTAAAGCAGATGCCCTATGCTGACCGTCTAAAAAAACTCCACCTATACTGTGTCACATATCGTCTACTCAGAGGCGATCTCTGCTTAACATACAAGGCCATGTCAAACCCAGAGCTGTTGGACATGCTACACTTAAAGAAATCCCAATCCCTCAGATACACACGCTCCAGGGATCTAAACCTTGTCATCACAATGAACAAAACATGCTGGAGGGGTAGGTTCCTGACCCAGAGACTCCCCAGACTCTGGAACAGACTGCTCATGCATGTCAAGCAGAGCGCCTCTTTGTCCCTCTTCAAAAGGAACCTTGATGATTGGATGGGAGATAGGAAATTCACCCCGGGATCACATCAGTTGCCTTGCTAGACAGGGGTCCAGGAAAGTAAATACTGTGGGAAGAAATAGCCAGGGAATTGTTATGGCTAGGCTTGTATAGGCCCTAGGGCCTATAGCCTAGTACCAACCTATGAACCTATAAGAAAAACAAACACAGCAAAACACACGAAGAAACAGCAACCCTGTCACTAACAACAACAACAAAGGAGAGTAATATATAAATATAAACATTTTTTTTAACAACTCACAATGGAAAACTGAAGGCAAAACAGCCAACCAGTCAGAGAGAAGCAGCAGGAAGGAAGGGTAAATAAATTAGTCCCCAACTCCTGTGAGAGTCTGAAGGGAAGAGCAAAACAGAACTAGAAATAAATTGAGAATAAAAAATATGAAGAAAGAGGCTTGACTTATCGTCACCCAAGGAAAAACTAGAATAAGACCAGGAATCCACATAGTACCAGCTAGGTGGCAAACAAGATGTGAGGAACCTATACAGATTATAGGGTATTATGGGTAGAGGTAGGCGCTCAAGACTAGGATCCAAGTCTGAACAACTGCGTCTGAGTCAGATCTGAGGGTAAGGATCCGTAACCCAATAGTGAGGAAGAATGAAAAGGACATCAGATCTTCTCTTTAACATCCATTCATAAGGATCTGCCCTGGACCTGCTTACAAAATCTGTTAATGTGTTCAGGGAGAGGGGCAGACATAATAGTTAAGGTCTTTATCTGAAAGATGCAAGGTACCTGGTTTTCATTCTGACTTCTAGTAATGAGCTAGGCTTGTGATAGTCTACAGACTGACAGCCTAATATTTAACTATGAACATGTAAACTTAAAATGAGAAAGAAGAGAGACAACTTACAGGATGAATTTGTACAGAATGGCCACCTCCAAATCTGTCAAAGCTAATCTGCAATTGGGGGGGGGGGGGGGTAAGACTTTGTCTTACCTTATTTATGTACAACATAACTGTAGTATTGTTTTGTCACTGTTTGTAGAATACTAGCGGTCAATGGTTGGTGAAACACTTTTGAGACCACTGATAAGGACTTTTCTTTTGCAAGGAGCTCCAGGCACCTTAAATTTTGATTCCTTGAAAGCAAGCTTCACATACAAAGTCTGAGGCATCTGTTGCAATACTCTGTACTAACAGAGGTTGAACAAAGGGCAATCCCAGATTAGAATGTCCTGAACTAGACAAAAATAGCTGTAATTTTTTGACTGAAAGAGTTCAGGTGCTGGGTCCAGAGTGACCCAACATACCACTGGAGTTTCCTCATATGGAGGCTCACATGAGGAACCATGAGAATAGCTGAAGAAATAAAACCCCAAGGCTTTTAGACATTCTCTGGCTAAAGCAGACTGCAAGTCTTTGCATGTTACTGTTTTGTTTGGTGTAAGAAAAGCCATCTGTAGCACTGTCTATTAGTCAACCTAGGATGACCACTTCGGAGGAAGGGATTAGAGAAGATTTCTTTAGAAAGAAGGTTCATGTAGAGTTCTAAAGCCTTTAGTACTTCTGAAATGGATGTTGCTTGAATTAGGAAATTGTCCAGGTAAGAACAGATGTGAATTCCTTAGAGTCTACAAAAAGCTATAACTGTAGCTAAGCATTTTGTGAATATTCTTGGTGCTGTAAAAAGATAACAGAGCAAATAAGCAAACTGATATTGGAAGCACAAGACAGAGATTATTGACTATTTTCTGTGTCTCTTGTGGATTGGAATTGTATATGTAAGCATCTTTAAAATCTAGAATGATCATTTGGGTGCAGAAGAGGCAATGGAGTTTGGAGTATGAGCATTTTCAACTGAGGAATTCCCAAAATTGTGCTGCATCTGAATAGATCTGCAACCGGCCACCAGTCTGCTTATTTCCTGAGGACTATAAACAGTCTTCAATAAAACCCTTTTCCTCAAAGGTGTGGGGGACTTCTATTACTCCTAATAAAATAATATTTGAGGTAATACAGTGGGTAAGACGTTCCTAATCTTTGGGAGCCTGAAGAATATCCGAGATGGTTGGTTTGGAATACCACTGAAGCTTGTAACATCTTCCAATGATGTCTAACGCCCAGGAATCTGAAGTGATTGTTTACTGAAAAGGGAAACAAAGAGAATGTCTGCCAGCAATTTGGGGGAGGGGGACTACTGGCCAGGGTGAGTAAAAGGTAGTGGAAGGAGAGGGGTTCCTTGTACTCTGGTAAAGGCTGGTGCCTTAACCATGCATGGCCAAAGATGACACAGTCAGTGGCAACTGCTCCAGATGCCATATCAATGGTATCACATCCCCATTTCATGGAATGTTTATCAACTCAAGAGGTAGAATGAGGCATCCCTAGAAGTTTTGATCTCAAATCTTGATTAGGAATTTCAGAACTATTATCCACAGTATCTAACATAGGTAGAAGAAATTTAGTTGCATGTGTCTGATAATTAACAGGCCTAAATGAGTTGCAGATATATAATTTTTTTTTTAACAAACCTGGTTTTCCCTATCAATAGATGGATAATTACTAACAGAAAGTAATTTAGTTCATTTTCCAAGTTCACAGAAATAACAGCAGAGATGGGAACAGGGTTTTTATAAAGACATCTGTGAGAATCCTGTACCTTGTTAAATTTGTCTGGCCTTTTAGGAGCACATAGTTTCAAATCTGGGGTTAGGGTATTAGTTAAAAAGGGATCTTCTGAGGCTTCAAACAGTGAAGGAACAGCAACAGATTACATTCTTATGGAGAAGGCAAAATATCTCTTCTGAGTGTCAGACATTTCTCTTTGTTCCCATTTTAAAAAAATTATCTTGGATATAGTGTCCCCAAAAGAAATGTCTTCATTAGGAGAGTCAGGGGAAAGAGCTTCTTCGACATATGACTTATAGTCCGTATGTGAAGGTATCTCAGAAACACAGTCCAAACCCTCTTTCATCACAGTGATCTTCTTCATCTGAAGATGAATACTCTTTTCTTTTAGTAGAAACAGGAGCAGGAATAAATTGTCTTGGCTGTAGGGCTTTACTAGCCTTTAACAGCCTAAGAGCTAAACCAAACCAGTCAATTTGAGGGATTAGAGGAAGATACTATAAAAGAAATTTGCCCAGGAGTAGAAAGAGGAGGAAATATGTTTTGCTTTCTCCTGTATATTCCACGGAACATCCCTCCTTAGATTTAGGAGGTGAGGGCAGACTTCTACTCTGAAATCTTCAATTTCTTCTCTGATGAGAACTCAATGAACAACCCCCTCACATTCTATTACGACAATTCTAGATTCGAAGGAAGTCTTCTGCAGATGGCCAAAGTGAAAAAAAAAGGATGATGGGAAGCAAATGGATGTGCATCTGTCCCTGGCCATAACAATCTCCACAGGGTGTGCTAGAGGACTTGGTAGACATTGACACAGATGGTTCAGGTGCAGCAAAAGTGCCCCACCAGATTCACTCATATTTGACCAAGCAGAAGAAGCAGAGGTCCAATCATAACAGTTTTAGGAGCAAGACCTTCACAAACCTGACAGTGCTTAAAGTTGTGTTCTTTCCCAAAACAGAATAAACAGCTAGTGCGGCAGCTTTGATAAGCAATTTGCCTAATGCACTCTCACTTCCCTTTGCCACTGCAAATTCTATAATACAGAAAGAAAGAATCCCAAGGCAGTACTTACCTGCTTGACGTTCAGGGACTATAACTGATGGAATGGAGAAACTGTTTGCAGTGTTGACTGATGTCAGTAAAAAAGTTCTGATTTAAAGTGGAACCTGTGTGTTGAGAGAGAGCCTTACAAGACTATCTGCAAATATATAGAGCTGAGTATATTTTTCTGTATTATTCTGTATTATAGAGATAAATTGTTGCTTAGATATCTGTTGTCTTACTGTTCTGCAAATATACAGAGATCAGTATATATTTTTTTGGTTTTATAATTTGCACTCTGATTCCCCACATCTCTGTTGAAACTGTCTTCCCCACCCCCACCCCTCATTTTGGTTTCTATTGCTTGTGTGTTGTTAACTCAAGGTTCCCTTAATTTGAACTGTTAATAGCAGCAGTCTGCATTTAAAGTGGAACCTGTGTGTTGAGAGACAGCCTTACAAGACTATCTGCAAATATATAGAGCCGAGTATATTTTTCTGCATTATTCTGCATTATAGAGCTAAATTGTTCCTTAGATATCTGTTGTCTTACTGTTCTGCAAATATACAGAGATCAGTATATATTTTTTTGATTTTATAATTTGCACTCTGATTCCTCACATCTCTGCTGAAACTGTCTTCCCCACCCCCCCTCATTTGGTTTCTATTGCTTGTGTGTTGTTAACTCAAGGTTCCCTTAATTTGAACTGTTAATAGCAGCAGTCTGCATTTAAAGTGGAACCTGTGTGTTGAGAGACAGCCTTACAAGACTATCTGCAAATATATAGAGCTGAGTATATTTTTCTGTATTGTTCTGTATTATAGAGCTAAACTGTTGCTTAGATATCTGTTGTCTTACTGTTTTGCAAATATACAGAGATCAGTATATATATTTTTTGGTTTTGTAATTTGCACTCTGATTCCTCACATCACTGTTGAAACTTTTCCCTACCCCCCCCTCCCTGTTCTTGGTTGTAGTAAATTTGGTGGCTTTTGCAGTGCCCGCCCCACTGTAGATTTGATCTAGGACACTCCCCCAGTCCCATCTCTTTACCGCATTCTACCTAATAAACCCTTTGTGCACTTGCTTTTAGTCCTTTTTAATTTAATTACATTTTTTTCAAACTGTGTGTGGACTAATATTGCTACATACTCAAGTGTGCCAGCTTGCACTGCATGTGAATTGTTTTTACTACTGTTTTTGCTACTTTTCTGAAAAAAAAATGTAAGCCTGTTTCCTATCTTTCCTGTAATTAGTGTTCCAGGACTATTTGTAAGCTTCTGTGTCCCCCAAGCCTTTCTGTGTTGGAGGGAAGCCTTCTAGCTTATCAGTGGGAGTGGTAAGCACTAGGTAACCTGTCTACCACATAAGGAGTGGTTCTGGCCCAGAATTTGTAGTTATTGGCCATTTGGGTGGTCTTCCATCTTTCTCAACTTTCTGATTTGAAGGCCTGCATTTGCACTGGTTTCTGTCCTGTAACTCCTGGGCCCATCTCATTTGCTCACTCAAAGAAAAAAATGTATCTGCTTTTACTGTATTTGTGTTTCTTCCTACTTTATTTTGCTTTTGCGGCATCTTAAAAGTACTCAATTGTATTTATTACTGCTTGGTGTAACCCATTCTAAGCCTTTTAGTTTAAGCACCTGGGCTTCTGACCAGTTGTTTTACATTAAGAAGGTTTGTGGTCTGCACTGTAGTGGCAGAACAGGTAGCTTACATCCTTCTAAGTTGGGAACTGCTGATTGAGGGCTCAGTGTCTGTTATTCTGAAAGTGTATTAATTCTGGTTTAAGCACTTGGGCTTCAGGACAGTTATTTTACATTAAAAGGGTTCGTGGTCTGCACTCTTGTGGGAGGAGAGGCTGGACTCTGCCCTTCTAGCTGGGAATTTCTGGTTAAAGGCTTATAGTACCTGCATATTTAAACTGCTTCTTACTGAAATTGGTACACCTTGTTTGCTGTAGCATAGACTAGATCCAGGCCTGCTAAATCTAATTTTGTTTGTAAAACTTGAGCACTAATCCAGGCATTCTTTAAAGTATTCAATTGTATTTATTACTACTTGGTAGTAACTTGATTAAAGTGTAGCTATCGTTCTAAGTCTTTTGGATTAAGCACTTGGGCTTCAGACCAGTTGTTTTACATTAGGAAGGTTTGTGGCCTGCACTGTGGTGGCAGGACAGGTAGCTTACATCCTTCTAAGTTGGGAACTGCTGATTGAGGGCTCAGTGTCTGTTATTCTAAAAGTGTATTAATTCTGGTTTAAGCACTTGGGCTTCAGGCCAGTTGTTCTACATTAAGAAGGTTTGTGGTCTGCACTGTAGTGGCAGAACAGGTAGCTTACATCCTTCTAAGTTGGGAACTGCTGACTGAGGGCTCAGTGTCTGTTATTCTAAAAGTGTATTAATTCTGGTTTAAGCACTTGGGTTTCAGGCCAGTTATTTTACATTAAAAGGGTTCGTGGTCTGCAGTCTTGTGGGAGGAGAGGCTGGACTCTGCCCTTCTGAGCTGGGAATTTCTGGTTAAAGGCTTATAGTGCCTGCATATTTGAACTGCTTCTTACTGAAATTGGTACACCTTGTTTGCTGTAGCATAGACTAGATCCAGGCCTGCTGAATCTAGCTTTGTTTGTATGCTTGTTGTTTGTTTGCTTGTTATTTCCCTGAAATGCTAATTCCACCTAAAACGCAGCTTTTCAGCGCTTCTGTGGATCCCTAGTGATATCCGCATTGCTTACTGTACTTATTTCCTTGTTTCACTTTAAAGAAAGTTACTGTTTGTCATTTTTGCATTTAAGTTACCTGCAACACATTGCATTTAAGTTACCTGGCACTTGCTCACTAAAGCAATTATATAAGTCAGCACTAAAAAATTAAAAGCACTACACCCTCACAAACTCCCCTTGAGTACCTCGTTCCCCACTGGCCCTTTTTTTCAATTATAAAGGAATTCCCAATACTATTCTAGCATGTCCAAAGGTCAGTTGTCAATCTCCTCTCCGGTCCAGCTGGTGAATCTGGGAATCTTGAGGCAATGTTACAACTGCCTCATGTACACAGACAACCCTCTCCTCCTCCCAACAAATTCCAACACATGTGAGAGATGCAACCATATAGCCATACTAGAGGCTAAGCTCTCTCAACTCACTACTGGCGAAACCAGTCAGGAGGAGAAGAAATCCACATTCACTACAATTCCAGTCTCACATAGACCTACCACAACAGCAAACCAAACATATAAACACACAAAAACATACTCGGAGGCTCTAAATAAAAATCTGCCTAAGCAGCCGAGACCTCCAAAGCAGACATCCAAGCAACTGCTACCCCAAAACAAAACACGTGCAACACATAGCTCACAAAGCCAGTGTGCCGAACAGTCACAGCCCTTAAGGCTAAACAGCACACTTGATACACTTGTAATAGGTGACTCTATCGTCAGGCACACTGACGTCCCGCTCACCAGGCTGAACAAGGAGAAGGTCACAGTGAGCTGCCTGTCGGGTGCTAGGATCCACCACATAACACAAGCACTCAGGTCACTCCAAGGCAAGTACAAATATGGCTCAGTCATTGTCCATGCTGGTGTGAATGACCTGAGACGTACCTCCCTGGACTACATGAAAAGAAACATAGAGGAGCTCTCTGAGCATGTAGCCCAGGCCGGTATGACCCTGACCTTGAGTAGCATCTTACCCTCACCAAGAATGATGCCACAATATGAAGACAAGATGATCAATTTCAACAATTGGCTTAAGTATTGGTGTCATTCAAAGGGGATCCAATGCCTGTCAGCCTGGGATGACATACTTGACAAGCCACGATGCTTCGCTAGGGAAGGCTTGCACCTGTCACCCCTGGGCTTTCGGATATTGGCAAAGGCTCTTGCTACCCCCATACTGCCTTTTTTAGGCAAGGCTCAAAAGACAAACCCACCTCCATAGGTATTACAAGGGATAAGAAACTAAGAGTAATGCTACTCAACGCCAGAAGTCTAAACCTCAAGATGCATGCACTCGAAACTCTCCTTAGCATGGAGAACATCGATATCTGTGCAGTAACAGAAACCTGGTTCTAGGCTCCCGAGAGCACCCCAGCACTACCAGGTTATACCTCATACCATGATTTTCGGCCCCAAAACTTGGACCGAACCACAAAAGGAGGGGGAGTATCAATATTCGTCAAAGATACCCACACCTCCAGGTTGGTGGCACAGCACGACGCATCAGAGACTATCCATGTGCAACTAACAGTGGGTAAAACTGCCTTCCAGTTTATAGCCTGCTACAGACCACCCTCCCAAACCCAGGAACCCCACTCGGCCTTCCTGAGAACACTGGAAAATATGAAGGTCTCTCCAAACAATATCGGGCGACTTCAACTACCCAAACATAGACTGGGAGCATTACTCAAGCTCCAACACCCTAGCCCAAAGGTTCCTAGAATTTATAAACTCAAATGCTATGGAACAACTTGTTACCACTCCCACAAGAGGGGAAAACATACTGGACCTGATCATCACCAACATGGGGCCTCTATGCTCCAGACCAAAAGTGTATCCCTCACTGGTAAGATCAGACCATAAACTAATCTCACTGGATATTCACATCCCGACTCCACCTCCTGCCCTGAAAACCACAGTGAAAAACTTCTCTAAAGCAAATTTCACACTCCTCAAATTCGAGGTGGAATCCTTCAAATCCCCCGGGCCTGTGGAAAATACAGCCCAGACCGCAGAATCCTTTATAAACGCATTCTATGAACACCTTCAGGAATGCATTGATCATGCAATCCCAAATAAAACCAAGACCCAATCCTCCAAAGGCAGACGTCCTGTCTGGTGGACCCCAGCCATAAACAAACTATAAAATAGAAGGAGGAAGCTACTACATGATAGAGCAAAATCCCAAAAAGGGAAGGCATCTCTGATCAGTATTAGCAAAAAACTACGGGCACTCATAAAATCGTCTAAGGCCAGTTTCGAGAGAAAAATTGCACAGGACACTAAGGATAATCACAAGGCTTTCTTTAGTTATGTTAGTAACCTGGGTGGGAATTCCCAGATATGCTCAGAATTAGCCTAAAATGACAAAAAATACACCAAACCCACAGACATTGCCAACATCCTAGCTGACAGGTTCAGCGCAAACTTCTCCCCCCCCCACCAAAAGGGCAAATATCTATCCCAGCAGAGTGCAGCCCCCCTGACATCTCAGATGCTCAGGTAAGAGCTGCCCTCTCCAAAGCAAAAAACACAGCCTCAATGGGACCAGACGGTGTTCTGGGCTGCGTCCTACATGAACTCCAAGAAGAGCTAAACCCAAACATAATACTACTGTTCAATCTCAGCCTTACTACAGGATATGTACCCAAAGAGTTGTGTACAGCAACAGTGGTCCCTCTCCACAAAGGTGGTGCCTCACCGGATCCTGGAAACTATCGCCCCATAAGCCTGACTAGCTTGGTCTGCAAAGCTATGGAAAGGATCATCATGGACCTCATAAATAAAGATATTGGGGACCTACAGACACTGGATCCTACCCAGCTCGGCTTTGTTAAGGGCAGATCCTGCCTCTTAAACCTGGTTGATTTCTTTGAAACAGTCACCAAGGCCATTGATGAGGGGAAGGTTGTCCACACAGCCTACCTGGACCTCGCAAAAGACTTCAATACAATACCCCACTCGGGCATTATAGATAAGCTCACCAGCTTAAATATAAACCCCTATGTCACTAGATGGTTTGCAAACTGGCTCAAGGACAGAACCCACATGGTTAGAATTGCTGGAGCCATGTCAGAATCCAAACCAGTTACAAGTGACGTCCCACAAGGCTCAGTCCTGGGACCTCTCTTGTTCGGTATATATTTCTTGGAGGTACAGGCCAACATGGAAGGACTGTGGCTGACCAAGTTCGCAGATGACTGCAAACTGGGCACCATAATCGACTCTCCAGCCGACACAAGCATCCTCCAAAAGGGCCTCATAGAAACAGACAACTGGTGCCAGAGCCATGGCCTCAAGCTTAACGCCAAAAAGTGTATAGTCATCCCCTTTGGCAAAAACAAAGTGCCCACAAATTACCACATAGGTGGTAATCCATTAAGTACAGAAGAAGTAATTAGGGACCTGGGGACCCATGTTGATAGCAATCTCTCATTTGACAACCACGTGGCCAAAGCGGTTAGAAAAACATTTTATATAGCCCACCTAATCATGAAGGGATTCACATCTAGATCAAGGGAGGTCATCGTGCCTCTTTACTCATCCCTCATCAGGCCCATAATTGAGTACAATGTCCCTTTTGGGATGTACCTTACCAGACACCTGCAGCAACTGGAAAGACCCCAAAAGTACCTCACCAAGAGGATCAAAAGGCTCAAACAGATGCCATATGCTGCCCGGTTAAAGAAACTCCAGCTCTACTCAGTGGCATACTGCCTGCTCAGAGGTGATCTGTGCCTGACGTATAAAGCCATGTCCAACCCAGAATTAATGGACATGCTGCACCTCAGAAAATCCAAATCCCATCGAGCTATGCACTCAAGAGACTTGAACCTTAGCACTGAAATAAACAGGACATGCTGGAGGGACAGATTCATAACCCAGAGGCTCCCTTCACTCTGGAATAAAATCCCAGTCCAGGTTAGGCAGAGTCCCTCATTGACTCTCTTCAAGAGGAATCTTGATGAGTGGAAGGGAGATCGTAGGTTTACCCCGGGTATCACTTCGGTGTCACTGTTAGACAGAGGCACAGTATACTAACCTCGAAAAAGGGCATAGCAAAATTAATTTAAAATGGGTGATGAAAGCCAAACACACTCTGGCTAGGCTTATAAATGCCCTAGGGCAGATAGCCTAGTATGAACCTATGAACCTATGAAAATGGAGCAGGCATACATACATACTGTATGGATGTACAGCTCATGGAAGATGGACCCTGGGCATTAGAAAGCTGAGCCAATGGTTTGGGCCTTTGTGTGGTCCTTAACAATTAATAAACTATGTAACAAAAGGAAGATACTCCTAAATCTATAAAGCAGGACAAATGACCCTCAAATTAAGGAGAACATCAAACAGCTAGATAAGAAACTTAAAAAGGCATTAAGAAAAACCAAGGCATCCCATGAATGCAGACTAGCTACAGAAACCAAAGACAATTACAAATCTTTCTTTAGTTATGTCAGAAAAATAAGAACTAAGACCTAACACTGCTTTGGGCTTATTCCTAATAATGCTATCTACTCCAGTACAGAGGATATTGTCAATAAATTGGAAAATTTAATGCCAATTTCAAACCAGAGACATCTGTTCCAAACCCACTTACTGTTGTTGGAAACAAGTCACCAACCATGATGAAAGAGAATGTAATTAATGTACTTTCCAAAAACAAAAAATATCTCATCCATGGGGCATAACAACATAGCAGGCTGTCTAATTAACAGCACTAAATAAGCACTGGTTGACTCCCTCCTCAAGCTCTTCAGGCTGAGCCAATCAACTAGCTTTGTCCCAGAGGAGTGGTGCACAGCTGTTGTGATGACTCACCGCAAGGGTGGTCCCACCAAGATTCCAGGAATTACATACCCATCAGCCTAATGAGTCTTGTATGCAAAGCAATGGACTTTATCATAACTGACCTAATTTATTATGATAGCAAAAATGTTATACTTGACCAATACTTGTCTGGCTTTGTCAAACGAAGATAATGTCTGATGAATCCTGTGAACTTCTTTGAGAGGGTTACTTAGGCTGTCGAATGTGAACAAGCTGTACACACAACGTTCCTTGACATCGCCAAGTCATTTGATACCATACCACATGCAAATATAATAAGCAAGTTAAAGGAACTCCAAATTGACACAAACGTGGTTAGGTAGATAGCCAATGGGCTTAGAGACAGGATTTTCATGGTATGAATAGGGGTGCTTCTGCACAGCATGAAGGTGATCAGTGGAGTTCAACAGAGAATCTGAGCTGGGACCTCTGCTGCATGGCATCTACATGTTAGATCGCAACTTATCAAACAGAGATGTTTGTCTAACAAAGGTTGCAGAGGATTATAAGCTAGGAGTTGTCATCAAGTCCCCTCTGATATACCTGCACTCCAGTAGGTGCTTACACTTACAAATAACCGGGGTACAAAAATTGGGCTCAAGCTCAATGGTGAAAGTGCAACACTGTAACACTTGGCACACCCTAGTTCCAGCTTATATCATAGATAATGCATCTCTTCAAAATGAAAAGACCGAGAGAGACCTGGGCACATGACTAGACAGTTCCCTTAAGCTTGACCATCACATTGCAATGGTAGTTAGGAAATCCTTGTACTTTGCACAGCTCATAGCAAAAGGCATTTCTTCCAGATCAAAACAAGTCCTTACATCCTTGTATTCTGCATTGAGTAGACCCCATAAATGAGTACAATGTCCCCTTTGAGATGTACCTTACGAAGCATACCAAGCAAACGGAAAAACACAGAAGTTTGTCACTAAAAAGATTAAGGACCTAAAAGGCATGAACTACAAAGACAGACCATAAGCTTTAGCCCTATACTCAGTTTCAGACAGACTCATTAGGGGTGACCAGTGTCTTGCTTTAAAGGGCTGTAAGGGATCCAGACTCTATGAACTCCTACACCTCAATACATCAAACTGTCCAGCTAACACCAGAGTCAGAAATCTAAATCTACTCCAACAAATAAAGAAGACAAAATGGAGAAACAGATTTATCACACAGTACCTACCCATTTAGAAAAAACTCCTCCTCCAAGTTAAGCAGTGTTACACACTGTCTGCCTTTCACAAGGAGCTGGACATCAAGATAAGTATTCACAGATTCACCATCGTATGACTCGCCTTGCCATTCTTGAAATGAGAGGCAAGGCCTAAAGATGGGTACTGGCAAAGTGGAAATGGCCTCATGGCTCAGTTGTCTTTTAATTGCTATTATAACTACACATAACTCCTATTATCTTATGATCCTTCATCCACCAAAAAGGTGGATTGGCGGCTACTGGGGAAAATGGGGATGTCCTAAAGGGTCTACATTATCATATCACACACTCAAAAGAGCGAATGACAGATAATCAACCCCATGTAAGCGAAAGCTTACAACGTCGAAACTTCAGAACAGCAGTTCCGAAACAAAAAAAAAAAACAGTAAAACATTACTTAACGTGGGGGCTTCACCCCCTACACTCCCCCTACTTAAATATACCAACTCAGAGATCACACTACAGGCCTGAAATGGCAAAGTAGCGAAAGCGGCCAAATAAATTCTTTCCCAGGGAAAGAATTCGCTGAACAGCCGCTCCCCTATTTTGCCTTTTCGCATTATACTGTTCGACAAAGACGCAGTCGACAACCTGTGTCTGTGACAGCATAATAGGGAGCCTGTCCTAAAATGGAATTGCTCTATCCTACTGGACTATTTTTCTGTTGTGTCCAAAGCAGTTCATCTCTATATTGGTGCTTTTGCTGCTGACAATGGACCAATCCATGCAACAGAACTGGGGTCTATTGGAACTCAAAATGATCTAAGGTGAACTTAGTTTGGAAGTAGGAAAACGCTGGATGAATGTAGGCCTAATATGCCTTTCTCCACTTATGCAAAGAGGTGAGCTGCAGGTGTGCTAAACAGCACAGCCTAGGTAGTTTGCACATCCAGTAAGGCTTGTTTGGTTTGCTTGAATAATGACAGCAAAACACATGGGGGATGATATGAGAAACCTTCCACTCCACTTATTTGGAGGATGCCATCTTCTCTACTCCAAAATGTCCTTATAAAGTTGCCAAGGCAGATGAATGCTAGAAACAATAAAATTCTATCACAGCCACTCCAGCTGACAAACTACATTTTCTGTTAGAGTTCAGAATATATTATCTCTACAATCACAGACACTGTTTTATGATCCTGTTGGCATCTCTAAACAATGCATTGACAAAGCAGTCTTCAACTATTAGGGATGCTCTACTGGATCTATAGCAGTCCATTAAAACATGCCCCCCCCACCCCCACATATACACACACAGTGATGTGATCAACTTTGATTTTTGAAATTACACCTTTTCACATGGCAGTATACCACTTCATGCCTCTACCCTGCCCCCCCCCCCCCCCCCAGGTGCAGAAGTTTTTGGACACAGAACTACGCAATTTGACATTATCAACTCCAACATGACTGCAGCCAGGGCAAGAGTACATCCAATCAATCTGCATTTCAGCAAAGTCATCTTAATCACATGACCACTGTCCTACTGGACAAATACCAGCCCTGCTTTACACTGTCTAGGTACTGATTCATTCACCAAGTATGTCTTCAAACTGTGACTACAGTGGTTACATTTTTTATAGATACATTAACAGAGCACTGGAGGGTACCAACAATTCCATCCAAAAAGAAAGCAGAGTTATTTCAAATACTTGTTTGCTGAGAGCAGTAAAAGACAGATTAACAATTGCAAATACTTTCTTCCAAAACCTGTCTAAATCCTTGTACTTCTATCGGGTGGAGCTAAAGTAAAAATGACCACCTTCCTATACACTTTAGCTTGGCGGAATGACCACCTTCCTTATAGACCTTATCTTGGCTGACAGTTGAAGGGTCTGATTCCAAAATAGAATACAGATCTGGCTTGTACATGACGGCTCTAAGCAGCCTATTTACATTCTTAAACACGGAATGTGTAGAATTAAAGTAATCAGATAACAGTATTACAAAAAATTCTGGAATGCAGGGGCCAATGGAGGATTCCAGTTCCACAAGTCCTCCCTAAGTAACTGATAACAGATTTTTGCAGGTAAGATAGTTTGTCTGTCTTATGCAGTCATTAGATTGACAGGTTCTCTAAATGAAATGTTTTCTGAAGTACTGCCAGGAATCCAAGACTCACCATCCTGATGTGAATCATTTCTACAAAGGGAATCTTAATTGGTTTATGGTAAGAAGCCTCGCCTTTCCTCAGAATAAGACTTAGTCGACCAGCCACTGCAATACATCTGTACAATCCATGGAATCTGCTGCATTCTAACCATAAGTACAACTTTATACTATTTTTGCTCTTTTAAATTGTATTTTTGCTATACTGTTTATTTTTTAAAACTATTCTTGCTGATTTGTTGCACGTTTTGTCTGCTGTAGCATAGACTAGATTCAGACCGGCTGAATCTGATTCTGTTTGTTAAACTGAGCACTAAACCAGGCTATGTTTTGTTGGAGGGGGCCTCTCTGCACCCTTGTGGCAGGAGAGTGCAGTCAGGACTCAAGGTTGCTGGCACAGAACTTAGTTTTGAGCTTTTTAATTGGTTAAATTGTTTAATTTATTTTGCTCACTCTTGCTACATAAGTCCAGCATTTACGCAGGTTTGTGCCTGTTTTAACACAACTCCACAGAGTTAGATGATCAAACATTGCTCTGCTGTATTCTTCGGTTTATGCGTAGTGCACCTCCACCTTCATGCATCATTGAGCATTAGTGCGCATTGGGGGTAACCATTGCTGGTTATAGATGCAAAAACTTCAGTAGATACATTTTCCCTTTAGTAGCTGTCCGTGATCTCACCAAGAAGTCCTTAAATTGCATTTAACTGCTCAGAGAGCAACTCAGTTGAGGTTTTGCCCCTTAAACATTTCTAAACCCACCAAATCTACAATAGTCTCATACCATTTAGAAAAAACTCCCACTAATATAAACCCTTTATAGAGCACCCCGTTAGTATAGACCCTGTCTACAGCACCCAGTTATACCACACTCCTCCATTTTCTCTCCCCGTTGTGAAAACAAGATTTAACCTAGCATTATGGATACAGCCTGATTGACATGGGTATCCTGAGGCAGTGCAGCAACTGCCTCATATACACTGACAACCCTCTACTCCTAAATCACCCAAGTACAATTTGAAAGAGATGCATCTACATTAAGAATGTGGAATCCTTGCTCTCAAATGCACAGAACAGTAACACTGAGCAGGCTGTCAGCTCACATACTACACCTTCTATACAAACCATGCACTCAACACATAAACCATCATATGCAGAGATAATCATCAGAGACCTACCTAAACACCAGACACCTTACAAACACAAACATGCTACACCTAATACAGCACTCGATACACATAAAACACAAGCACCAGTCTCATCAAATAAACCCCTAAGGCAAAGCACATCTAAACCAAATTTTTTTAGTCATAGGTGACTCCATTGTGAGACACATAGGTGTTCCACTCACCAGGATGGAAAAGGAAGGTCAGCCATCTATCAGGTGTCAGGATCCGTCAGATCACAGGTACACTCAAGTCTCTCAGCAAGTACCGTTATGACTCCATCACAGTTCATGTTGGTGTGAATGACTTGAGATGCACCTCACTGGACTACATGAAGATAGACAATGACTGAGCTCTAAGAGTATGTGTCTACCCTTACCTAGGATGACGCCACAATGTAAACAAAAATGGATTGACTTCAAAAATTGGCTTAGTTTCTGGTGTCATTCTATGGAGAGCCAGTTCCTGTCAGCCCGAGATGACATGGTTGATAGACCACGCTGCTTTGCCAGAGATGATCTTCACCTGTCACCTCCAGGCTTTAGGCAAGGTCTCAAGAACAAAATTTCTGATGTGAAAATATCACTCACAAATAAAGGTCATGCTGCTAAATGCTAGGCATTTAAATCAGAAACTACACTCTCTGGAAGCACTCCTTCTCCTTGGAGGATGTTGAAGTATGTCCAGTCACATAAACTTGGTTAAAGTCTGCACAAAGTATCCCAGCCTTGCAAGGTTACAATGCCTTCCACACTTTCAGAATGCAAAATAAACATGTGAGAACCAAAGGAGGAGAAATATCTATCTTCATCAAAGATGTTACTCCAAGTTCAACTAACTGTGGGTAAGACCCCCGTTCAAGTCATCATAAGCTATAGGCCCCCTTCAATGAACCAAGATACCCACGCTGTTTATTTGGACCTACTTGAGTCAATCAAATTACAACCAAACACTTTAGTCATGGGCGATTTTAACTATCCCTCCATTGACTGGGAAGAGTACCAACATGCTCGCACAAAGATTCCTAGACTTTGTTAACACTAACGCCCTGGAACAAATAGTATGCAACCCCACAAGGGGCTCAAGCATTCTTGACCTGGTCCTCACCAACATGGGTGACTTGTACCACCACAAGTACAGGACCTTCACTGGTTAAATCTGATCACAAATCAGTTACATTTGAAGTAGCTATAACACCTGAACCTCTCTTAGGTGAAATCAGGCAAAAAAATTCACCAAAGCTAATTATGCCCTCCTAAGGGATGGCATACATTTCCAGCTCCTGTTCCCACAGATTGGCTTGACAACTATACTAAGTTATACACAAATGCCCTGTACAAACATTTACAGAAATATATTGACACAGATGTACCTGATAGGATCAAAACAAAATCCTCAAGAAAAAAATAAACATCCCTGGTGGACATCTAGCATTAATAAGTTATACAACAAGAGGAAGAATTTGCTGTCTAAGAATAAAAATGAGAGGTCCCAGTACTGGAAGAACACCCTCCTCTGCCTGAAAAAACAAATAAGACAACTTGTAAAATCCTCTAAGGGCAACTTCGAAAAAAAAAAATTAGCAACCATAGCCAAGGATAACCATAAGGCATTCTTCAGCTATATCCTTAACCTAAAAGGTAGGACCCGGACATGTGCTGAACTAGCTGTGGATAGCATCACACACACTGATCCTGTGAAAATAGCTAACCTATTAGCCAACAGATTTGGTGAAAAATTTCACCCCACCACCCCCTTCAAACATTCTACAAAACATTCCCTCTAAATCACCCCCACCTTGCATCTCCAAAAAGCAAGTCATTAATGCTCTCTCTCCAAGGTCAGAAACACAGACTCTGTGAAACTGGAATGCATCCCAGGTTGCGTTTTAAATGGTCTAAAACATAAGTTAGCATCTCCATTAGGTACTCTCTTCAACCACAGCCTGAGTACTGGTTTTGTCCTTGCAGAATGGAAAACAGCAACCGCTACCCCCCCTTCATAAACGGGGTACAGAAACGGACCCTGGGAACTACAGACCCATAAGCTTAACCACCCTTATCTAGAAGGCCATGGAACAAATCATCACAGACCTTATAATAAGGATAAAGGTGATCTCCAAACCCTTGATCCAACACAGTTTGGTTTTGTCAAAGACAGGTCATGCATCTTAAACCTGGTGGACTTCTTCAAAAACATCACCAGAGCCAAAGGCAAATTTGTGCATACAACCTAGTATGACTAGGCCAAGGCCTTTGACACAATCCCACATTCAGGCATCATTGATAAACTCTCCCAGTTGAATATCAACCCTTATGTCATCAGGTGGTTTGCTAACTTGCTCACAGACAGATCACACTCAGTTAAATTTGGGACTTTACCTCAACAAGCAGACCTGTCACCAGTGGGGTTCCACAGGGTTCAGTGCTGGGTCCCCAATTGTTTGGAATATACTTCTCAGAAGTTCAGGCCAAAACTGACTTAGTCTGCTGGCGACTACAAATTAGGTGCAATCACTGAATCCCCAGACGATGTCATTATACTTCATGAATGACTTGCACAAACCAATGATTAGTGCCAAAGCCACTGACTCAAACTCAGTGCTAAAAAATGCATCATCATCCCCTTCGGTAAAAACGATATCCCTGCAGACTATCATATAAATAATAATACCCTAAGTAACAACTCAGTAGTGACAGACTTGAGAAAGCATGTTGACTGTAGCCTAAACTTTGACCACCATGTGTCTACTGTGGTAAGAAAGGCATTCTATGTCGCACACCTCATTAGCAAACACATTGCCTCAAGAGCAAAAGAGGTCATAACACCACTGTTTGCGACCCTCATCAGGCCAATAATTAAGCAGAATGCTCCCTTTGGTATGTACCTTACCAGGCACCTTCAGCAACTTTAGAGACCTGAGAGACTTCTAACCAAGAAAATTCAGGGTCTCCAACACATGTCATACATTGACAGACTGAAGTCACTGTCACTGCACTCAGTAGCATACAGACTACCTACAGGAGACTTGTGCCTGGCCTACAGAGCAATCTCGGATCCAAACATAATGGAAATGCTGCATTTCTGCAAGTCTAATGGGACAATGGTCACCCGCTCCAGGGATTTTAACCCAGCCTGCAACATAAATAGGATCTGCTAGAGGGACAGATACATCTCTCAGAGGTTGCCATTCCTCTGGTATTGGCTACTAGTTCACATCAAATAAAGCCCCTCTATGACCCTGTTTAAGGGTAGCCTTGATAACTGGATGGGAAACCATAAATTTCTGCCAGGGATTTTACCTATGACCCTCCTAGATAGGGGCAGTTGTTGCTAACTAAGATCTCGAGTTTAGGGAAGATCCTTTAGATTGGGTTTCTCTAGTATTATATCAGGTACACACGGCTAGGCTTATGAAGATCTTCAGGTCAACAGCTCATAACCACCTATGAACCTATAATAAGTAGCAATTAAAGATCCACTTGTTGAAGACAGCTTGTGATATACAACCTGCAATACAGGGACCTGGATTTCAGGACAAACAAAACTTAGAGTGGGATACAAACAAATATGACCCACAGATGGTCATAATGAGCTTATCTACCCCTCCTCTCCAGAGGAATGAGGCAATTGGTACAGTACTTTTTTTTTTTTTTTTATTTAGAAAAGCTATTTATTTTTATTTAGTCTTCACAGATGCATGAATGCTCTTACAGTTAAATCATAACGGTTTTACACAAAGCTCTGCCCTAGTTATAAGGGCTTTGTGAGGGGAGAGGTCAGAATACAGAGATCGGGGGGAGGTTAATTGGTGGAGGTACAATACACCTAATTTGAATATGACCACATGTCCACCAATGGGGTGGATATAAAATTCACCTAAATTGTATAAAACCAAATGTCTGTCAATGGGATGGGGTAATCCAGGCCGGCTAATTCTCCCCTACTGTCTTACCAAAAAAGAAGTTATGTACTTACCATAAAGTTCCATGTGAGTTCTTTCATCTCACCTTCATTCTTACACATGGACTTGGAGCCGAGGGTCGGCCGCTTTCACAAGCTCGAGGTTTTAGAGTAGCTCGAGGCCAAGTCCCTATCCCATGATGCTCTCTGTCTCACCTCAGATCTAGTTTGCTGATCCCTACATGTATAACATGAAAACACATAAATAGTACTCCAGCCGAAGTAAGAAATCCTAGAACAAGACCCACCAGACCGCAAAGTCTTACTCGTTCTTCAAGAAGCCTGGAGGGGGAAGGCGGGTGGGAATGTAAGAATGAAGGCGAGATGAACAATTCAAATGGAACATTATGATAAGTACATAACTTCTTTATGTGAAGTTGTTCAAGCTCGGCATTCATTCTTACACAAGGGTAGCATCCCAAGCACCATTCATCCTGGGTGGCTCACAGGAGTATATTCCTGAGGACAGTGGAACCAAAGGAAGCCCTGTCCCTGGAGGCCCTATCTACTTTGTAATGCGTGATGAAGGTATGAGGTTTAGACCAAGTGGCAGCTGCACATATAGTGTCCAAAGGCAGCCTAGCCACATAAGCTGAGGAAGTAGAAATGGCCCTAGTGGAATGCGCTTTCACTCTATGTCCTACTGGTTGATTAACTGAGGAATATGTGAATTTCATGCAATCAATTAACCATTTGGAAAGAGTACCTTTGGATACCGGTAGCCCTTTTTTAGTGTCAGCATGAAAAACAGAGTTGTTCTGATTTCCTAAATTCTTTTGTTCTGTCCAAATAAAATCTTAATTGCCTGTGAACATCAAGTTTATGCAATATATACTCCCAACTTGTTAGAATGGTTACTAAAGAAAGTTGGGAGTTCAATAGTTTGATTCAGGTTAGCTTCCGAACATACCTTTGGAAGGAAGGAAGGGTTAAGTCCTCAGTAACACTCTGTCGGGGTGAAACACCAAATATGGGGGTTTGATAGATAGGGCCTGAAGTTTGGACACTCTACCTCCTGAAGTAATGGCTACCAAGACGATAGTTTTCTAAGAGAGAAATTTTAATTGGCAGGATGATGCAGGCTCAAAAGATGGAAGAATAATCCGAGATACCACAAAATACAGATTCCAGGGAGTAAAAGGTTGTTCTAACTGGCGGTCTAAGATGTATGGTAACTTTTAAAAAGGCCCTACATAATCTGTGAGACATTAGGTTAGAACCTTCAGATCCAAGGTGAAAATTCGAAATTGCAGCTAATTGAACTCGTATGGTGGCAGCTGCAGCACCCTCATTAAAAAGCTTAATCAAGAATTCTAAAATGTTAGCAATTGGGGCGATGTACGGGCCAATATTATTTTGCGAAGCCCAAAAAGCAAATCGCTTCCATTTGAGGCATACAGCTTTCTGGTGGAAGCTTTATGAGAAGATACAAGGATATGCTGTACCTCCGAGGAGAAATCGTGTGACCTGGCTAAGTTGGAAATTGGAGCAGCCAAGCTGTCAATCTAAGGAAATGAAGAGAAGGATAAGGAGCCCCTGACGAATGTGTCAGTAGATCTGGAGCTGGGTCCAGAATCCAAGGTTCCTCTAGTTGGCATAGTCGAAGGATGGGGAACCAAATCTGTTGAGGCCAAAACGGGGCTATTAAAATTACAGTCCTCCCCAGGTTTTTGGCTTTCTGCAAGAATTTCGGTAATAGCAGAATTGGTGGAAAGGCATATAGGAGTCCCAGGGGCCAATCGTATATGAGTGAATCCCTTGGGCTGTCCCCTTTTGGGGGATTCAGGGCAAAGTAGGTTCTGCATTTGGCATTCATAGGGGATGAAAACAGGTTGCAGCAAGGCTGGCCCCATCTGCGGAAAATCATCTCCGCAACTTCGTCTTTGAGGGACCACTCGTGTGGCATCAGAATGACTCTGCTCAGTTTGCCCGCAATCACGTTGGATTTCCACAGGATGTGCGTTACTATCAGAAAGCACCCGGTGAATACAGCCCACTGCCAAACTCTCAGGGCCTCTCGATATAAGGGGTAAGACTTGGTTCCCCCTTGCTTGTTGATATACCAGACCACAGACATGTTGTTGGTCTGGATCGCAATCGTCCCCAGAGGTAGAGAGTCATGGAAATACTGCAACGTCAAAAGTACCGCTCTCAACTCCAGGACATTGATGTGCAACTGTGACTCTGTCTCTGACCAGGTGCCTTGGACTGTTCTTCCCTGAAAAAGCCCCCCCCCCATCAGAGAAGCGTCCATGGTCACTGTGGTTGATGGCAGGGGAAGAACAAATGGGCATCCTACTGTTACATTATGGCTGGTCAGCCACCACTGAAGATCCTTTCTGCATGAATCTGTAATCAGTATCAAGAATGACATCGGATGTTGTTGGTAAGACCACTGGGTGAAGAGTAACCACTGAAGAATTCTCATGTGCATAGGCCCCAGAGGAACTGCTATGAGCGTTGTTGCCATAGTACCTAGTAGTTTCAACACCCGAGAGGCTGGTAGTTTTTTGCTCGTCAGAATGTCTGATACCGGTTGTCGGAAGGTGACTATTCTGTCTATTGACAATTTTACCATCGCGGTGGTGATGTCTAAGTCTGCTCCGATAAAGGAGATATGCTGCGATGGTGACAACGCAAACTTGTCGAAATTTATAATTATTCCTAACAGAGAACAAAGATTGAGAGTGTGATCCCTAGACTGAAGTAGTTGATGCCTGGAGGTGACGGTGAGGAGCCAGTCGTCCAGATATGGAAACACTCGGAATCCTAGACACCTCAGGTGAGCTGTAACCACTGCCATGCATTTGGTAAACACTCTGGGGGCTGTTGTGAGACCAAAGGGCAGTGCTCGGAACTGATAGTGACTGGCTCCCTGCTAGAAACACAAGTGATCTCTGGATGGTCTGGACATTTTGATGTGATAGTACGCATCCTTGAGATCTATAGAGCACATCCAATCATCCATTCCTAGAAATGGAAGAATCGATTGAAGTGGGACCATCTGGAACTTCTCCTTCTTTAGAACGGCGTTGAATTTGCTGAGGTCCAAGATGGGCCTCCAGTCCCCTGTCTTCTTTGGACCTAAAGAACTAAAAATAATCTGGAGTAGGTTCCGGATCGTATCTGGTCTGCTGGGACTGGCTGGATGACTCAATTTTCCTGCAGCCTTTGAATTTCTATGGCTACTTGATCCCGGAGACTGGGTGGAACGTCTGGGATTTTCCTTCGTACAGGTGGGGGTTCTGAGAACGGAATGACATAACCTCTGGTGACAACTCTTTGTACCCAAGAATCTTTTGTAATTTCTAGCCAGGCATCTGGATACAAAGACAAGCAACCCCCGACTGCCTTCAGAGTAGGATACTCAGGCCTCCTTTCATGAGCGCTAGTAGGGCTTGCCAAAGAACTGATCCCTGTCGCCCTGGTTTTGCGGACGCCCTCTGCTGCCTGGGTGGCGTCTTCCATTATTACCCCCTCCTCTGCCCCTGAAGGGGGGTTCACTATGTGTGTTCTGAAAATCTCCTTGGGACTTCCGGAACCACATTTTCCCTCCCTTTTGCCCTTTGGGGTATGGTCTAATAGGGGTGTTAAAATGGACTCCTACGGCAGATAGAGTCTTTCCATCTTGCTCACACCTAGTGAGAGACTCCTTGACTTTAGGCCCAAAAAGGGACGAGCCATCAAATGGGGTATTAATGAAGGAGGACTTGAAGGCTTCCACAAAGGAGCATAAGTGCATCCAAGAATGTCTCCGAAGAGCTACTGCTGAACCTGCTGCCTGACTCGAACCATCGTCTGCATAAGTAATGAGCCACATGGACGAGTTAACTATGGAATTAAGGGTACTGAGCTGGGCTGTCACCTTATCAGGGACACCTTCAGCTGTTCTACCCTGTAGAGTATCTCCAAGCTCTTTTAGGAGATCTCCTTGAAGACGGGTAAAATGTGTCAAATAGTTTGAGCGATCACATAGCAAAAGTCACTGAACTAAAGATGCGTTTCCCATACCTGTCCATAATCCTGGAATCTCTATTAGGAGGATGGACAGTGGAAGAGGTTTCAGACATCTCTTTCTTGGTGGCCACCACCATGGCATCAACCGGCACTCCCTTGGTAAGGAACATTTTCTCTTGGGGTGATATAATAAATTTGTTAGGTCTCCAAGGAACAGGTTCCACAGTATCAGGAGACTCCCAAGCCCTTACAGCAACCAACTCCATTAGTTCATCGAAGGGTGGAGTCGCCCAAGAGGTGGAGGGTTGAGACCCAATGGCCTTCAGGAGCACAGACACATCATCAGTAGGGCTAATGGACTGCCAGTCACACCTCAGCTTAAGGACTTCAAGGATATCAGCAAAGCAGATATCCTCTGAGGAGGACCTTGGGGTCCCTTTGGACTCCTCTAAATTGGTGTCTGATGTGATAGACTCCTGTGGGGAGTCTAAATGCCTCCTACTGCAAAGCTTCTTCCTGGGAACCTCATCAGTGGGAGCTTCTGCTGAAGTCTCAGTAGAACATGGGTCACCCAATGGGGCTACCTGAGGCTCTGGGTCTCGACGCTTTACTGGGACCTGTGATGTAGAGGTAGAAAGCGGCACTTTAGGGGAGGAGGAGGATGGCCCTGATGACGTAGGAGTCTTGGAAGACATAACCCTCCTCATTGCATCAAAGGCTCCACTGCTCCGACGTGAGGAAGCAGCCAGTTCTGAAGAAGATGGCAACCTCCCTGGCACAGACACAGTGGGCTCAGACCCAGAGGAAGGAGCCGAGCTCATCCGTGCCAAAGCTCCGAGGGGAAGGGTCGGAATCAACCCATCGGTTCGACTACCCCCCCCCCCGGAACCGACCAGAGTGTGTCGGCCCCCAGAATTCCTCAAACGGCACCTAAGTAGTCTGAGTTGACAGAGCAGATGGCACTGGAACAGGCCTCGGCTCCGAAGGTTCCACAATCATCAGTTCCACCTCACCTGGCTCTGAAGACCCGGCTTGGCTCGGAGGAGGAGTAGACACAACAGGTAAAATACTCTTCGGCTCTGAAACCGGTTGGGTCGAAGCTGATAATTTGGCTAGTGCTGGATTCTCGAGAAGCCTCTGCACCACTCAGTCACATCCACATCAGAGAGGGTTCTCAAACAACGAGTAGAAGGTATCAAAAAAGCCACCGACAGCAAAATGGGTGACTTCAAAGTTTCGGGGACTGGCTCCGAAACACAAGCTCTGTGCTCAGCTCCAAAGACTGCTGAACCGGAGACCACACCTTCTCAGCAAGGCTTGGAGCCAACGACTTCGGCTCCGATGAAGCTTTTGAAGATTTCAAACCCTTCAATAACTTTGAAGCCTGGTCAGCCTTGTCCAACAATTCCTGGAAATCTGGTTTTAGCAAACCTGTCTACCAATTTTCTCCTGCGTTCCAGTAATACCCTGCTGATAAAGGAGTGACAAATGGAGTAGCCCCCTCCTGAAGATGGACTGCCCCCAAACAGTACACACAACTGACACGCATTTCGGTTATAGACATTTTCTGCCCACACTTAGGGCATTTCTTAAATACAGACTTTGCTTTTCTTTCTCTTTATGATCAGCCATATCAAGAATACAAACAGTATATAACTCAGTCTGAAAAAAAAAAATATATATATATATATATATATATATATATATATATATATATATAGTTGTCTACTGATGTACTATGTTCTTCATCTGTAAATATGTTGTAAGTAATTGCTATGTAAGTTGTTAATCGCTATGTAATCCAATGTAACTACTGTCTGTTTATTTTAACTGTGGAGCTTTTCTCCGTGGGCCTCCGTTTAAACCTTGAAAGATGATTGTTGTTGAAGTGACACTCCAACCCCATGTGCAAAATGGGAAAAAGGGTTTGTGGATGGATGGACCTGACTGACAAGCAAGCACAGTAAAACAAGTCACACACAATAAGGTATGATATAAAGGTGGATGCCAAGGCACATACACTACTCCATTGATTTCTCACATGGATCTGAAAAGCCATTTGGTGAAAATATTTAAAAATGGTAAAATGTTATTAAACCCTTAGTAACTTAAGCAGGAAAGGAAGATGTTCTCATACACTGAAGGTTCAGCTATCAACTCAACTTCTTTACTTCTGGAAGATTTCAGTTGCACAAACTAGAATCTCCAGGAAATCCACATGTTGGACAGGTAAACCTTCTGACTGTATTACATAATTTTGATGTGCAACCCAGTTAAATAACCTGCCACTATGGGGACATCCAACCAAGCCAAGGCATAGCACATCTCAATAGTTTAAATGCAAAAGCAGAGTTTCTGACTTCTGTTTTTCAGAAGGATATTAGACTGTGTCCTGTACAGAGGCAGAAACACTTGATTCCTCAGTGAGTCTGTAATAAGACCCAAAAGGGTAATTAACTGGGTAAAAATTACAGCATACTGCATATAGATCAATTATTTGATACAGACAGGCCTCTATGGACAGAGCAACAGCCAACCAATTATGCAGGTAAGGGGAAATACAGATTCTTTTCTTCTGGAGCCAACTACTGTCATGTTTAAGTATTTGGTAAACACATTTTCCTTGATGATAATCTAAACAGTAACAGATAAAACCTAAAACCCTAACCCCCTCAATATGCATACACAAAACTGGCCTGTGAGAAACCTACTGTGAGGAAAACATAGACAGACCACTGTGAACATTCTGAATTTCAGTAGTCCAGGTGCCTGGTAAGGTTGAGACCTCCCAGGGATTTGGATAGCATTAGAAATCAACTGCAAGAGTCTCAGATATTTCAGAGTTTGAAAAAGCTGCTGCATTCTTCAGCAACAGGGATAATTTATCTTGAGTAAATGTCCCAGTTAGCTCCTGGAAAAGGAAAGATGGATGAATCACTGGTAGCCTAAACTGCAGGTCCACTGTGTATCCCCATACTCCTGCAGCTGTAGTACTCCAGTGTATGGTGTTAATGGCTGTCCTGTTTTGTGCATGAAAGGAAACTTTCCTCAACAACTTCTGAATAATAAAGAAGGGAGTAGACTGGGAAACTATCAAGCTAACAATTTCAGGATTTTTTTGGGATAAGGAGAAGGCAGATGGAAATCATGTCTATTTCTGTTATGGAAGCTATCTCCTCTTAGCCCAGCGTTGTTTAATTTTCACTTCATTTGTATTATTTATATCCAATACAATCGACTCTTTCATTATACCCCAAATGACAATTTAAACAGAAATACTACGAAACAAAATTAAAACCAGAAACAAGAAACATAATATAATAAATATATTTAAAAATAACTTATAAACTCAGATAATTTAACAGTTAAAAAAGGCAGAAAGATTTAATATAAGTTATTTTATTAATGCTTTTTAAAAAAGTACCCAACATGAATACAATATTAATGCCTGGAGTTATTCAAAATAGATAAAAAAAAACCACTTTCATGTATTACCACATGGCTTAAATTTTGACATATAAAAATAAAATTTTTATTAAAAAAAGAGAACTATTCAGCTTTTGGGCATTGAAGAATGGAGTCTTTACTATGACAAAAATGACCCAAGATGAACTACAGGGCTTGAGCACTGGAAGAAACTGGGTGGATGGGCTGCACTCACCAAAATTCTACATGAATTAACTGTTGTGAATGCTGGAATTCACTCAAAAAAGAAAAGGATAGGAAAAACAAAAAAACACAACAAAAACATAATAATGGTGGGAGAGAAGGGCAAACTCAAGTATTTTAAGATCAGAAGACATATAGGTTTCCCCGCTGATCCACTAAAGAAATTCCACAGGACAAATAAAAACAATGCAATAGTGCAACAGTTTCCAGAATTTCTTGAAAGATTCAAGTACAGTTGCATAAAAATTTACCATAACAGTGGATGTCCTACTGATCACTGTTGCAGTATTCCAAACTGTTGGGGTAATTTCACCAAATAACCTGGATGTCATAGGTTCATAGGTTGGTACTAGGCTATCAGCCCTAGTGCCTATACAAGCCTAGCCATAACAATTCCCTGGCTATTTCTTCCCACATTATTTACTTTCCTGGACCCCTGTCTAGCAGGGCGACTGACGTGATCCCTGGGGTGAATTTCCTTTCTCCCATCCAATCGTCAAGGTTCCTCTTGAAGAAGTCCAAAGAGGCACACTACTTGACATGTATGGGCAATCTATTCCAGAGTCTGGGGAGTCTCTGGGTCAGGAACCTATCCCTCCAGCATGTTTTGTTTATTGTGATGACAAGGTTTAGATCCCTGGAGCGTGTAGCTCTGAGGGATTGGGATTTCTTTAAGTGTAGCATGTCCAACAGCTCTGGGTTTGACATGGCCTTGTATGTTAAGCAGAGATCGCCTCTGAGTAGACGATATGCGACAGAGTATAGCTGGAGTTTTTAAGGCGGTCAGCGTAGGGCATCTGCTTTAGGCCTGTGATTCTTTTAGTGAGGTATTTCTGAGGCCTTTCCAGTTGTTGCAGATGTCTTGAGAGGTACATACCAAATGGGGCGTTGTATTCTATAATGGGTCTAATGAGGGATGAGTACAGTGGGACAATGACCTCCTTTTTTCTGGATGAAAAGCCCTTCGTGATGAGGTGTGCCACATAGAATTTCCTGACTGTTGTGGCGATGTGGTTATCGAAGGTGAGACCACTGTCCACCTGTGTCCCTAAGTCTCTTATCACACTTTCTGTGTTTAGTGTACTGCCACCTATATGGTAATTTATGGATACATGTTTTTTCCCAAAGGGGATAACAATACATTTCTTGGCATTGAGCTTGAGCCCATGGCTCTGGCACCAAGCATCTGTTTCTGTAAGGCCCTTTGTAGAGTATCCACATCATTTGGGATTCAATAATGGCTCCCAGTTTGCAGTCATCTGCAAACTTTGTTAGCCAGAGTCCCTTAGTGTTGACCTGTACTTCAGAGAAGTAGATGCCAAACAAGAGCGCCCCAGGACTGAACCCTGAGGTACTCCACTTGTCACTTGTCTGGAGCTGGATTTGGAGTCGGCTACTTTTACAGTGTGGGTTCTATCAGTAAGCCATTTAGCAACCCATTGGGTGACATAGGAATTAATGCCCAACTTAGTAAGTTTATCTATGATTCCAGAGTGGGGGGTGGTGTCAAAGGCCTTGGCAAGGTCTAGATAGGCTGTGTGGACCACCTTACCCTTGTCCATGGCTCTGGAGACTGATTCAAAGAAGTCAATCAGGTTCAGGAGACAAGATCGGCCCTTCACAAACCCAAACTGTCCTTCTCAAAGCTAAAAGCCAATCCACCTAGAAATAGTTTGTTTTGAGTTGAAGTTGACATGACAGTGCTTGTGTTGTGTGTTAGAATCAACACCTGCCCTGGAAGAAAAACTCCTGAAAAGCCAGCAATCTGCTGACTGCCTGCAAACTTAACTGCTTTATGTCTTTATGTTGATATGTAGAGTGGATGTTTAGTTGTGGCCTTAATATCCACTTGTTTCCCACTTGAGAGCCCCCCACAAGGTCTCTGAGGCATCTGCATCTGTTAAAAATCTGCCGGGTCTCTCTGGGGTCACAGAGAGTCCCTTGTTTATTGTTATTCCTACCACAACAATAAAAATATTCTTTGAAGGCAAGGTATTATTTGAATGACAGTGTCTAAATCCTGGCAGTGCTGTGTCCATACATTTTGAGATACTTGTTTGTCCGGGGTTAAGGTGCTGTAATCTGCTGTATTCAGTCTCACACCCAGAAAAGCACAGTCTTGAGAGGGTACTAGACTTGGACTTTATTTTCCTCACACAGAATACTTAGCTAGCCTAGGCACATATCCAGAATGTGTAGAGATGCTGTAGAAGGTCTTCCTTTCCAGGCCCAGAATCAGGCAGTCCTCTAAATAAGGAGATTTGAAGTCTTGTAGCCTGAAAGTAAGCTAACACTGGAGCCAGAACCTTTGTAAATACTCTCGCAGTAGATAAGCCAAAGGGCAATGCAGAGAACTGATAATTAGAATGATGTCCAACATCTGAATGTTTGGCTGTAAAGTCACCCGGAGCTCCCAAGACGGTTCACCAAAGGAGCTGCCAGACGAGAGTCTGGGGAAGTTGACTCAGCAGGTCTCCCAGTGGAAAATTGGGCCTGTGCCTGCCCTCGCCCCTCACCAGAAAGACCCCCACCTCTAAGAACCAACAGACCCTGAAGCAGGCCTAGCACCAGTTCTACACTAAAGCAGGCTACCCTCTACTAATAAAAATGGCCCTGGGCTCCAATTCATAACTAATCAGCTGTACCTGCTTATCCTTTGTTTTTTTGCTTCTTTAAGCTTTTGACCAAAAAATCTTTTGTAAAAATCCTTTCTTTAAAACTGTCACAAACCATGAAACTTAACAATGCATCAGATTCCAAAACCTTACCCAAACATCAGAAGCTAACATGCTCAGCCAAACCCATCAAAAGGCCTGCACAGCATCAAAACCACATCTTAGTGGCAACGAGATGGCGAGGCAGCACAACAACAGCATCCCACCAGCTTGCGGCCAAATTCATCCAACTTATACAATAAATCAACTCTTGTCAATTAAATTTATATTTCAAACCTTAGACAATTTTGATATTTCAGCATGTGAAACTGACAATTCAACGATATTTTTGATATGAATAGCATGAAACTACAAATTTCCAATTCAACGCCTCATTTTTAACTCTCCTTACACCATTAGAACCTACCTTCTCCCCTTGAGCTGCCCTTTTAGGATCAGAGCAGACTTCTTAAATACCTACTTTGCCCTGACTCAAACAGAAATACTTATGAGTTTAACCACTGCATAATAGTTAGAATCAGGGTTTCTATAGAGCAGGAGATAAAGAACAGCAGGGAAACCTGCCTAAGATCTTCCTAGACTGATTCAACACAGGAGGATATGGCTAAGGGCCTATGCTGGCCAATAAAAACAACTTCTAGGTAAAACACAGCTGGAATCAGAGTAATCCTGGCCTTCCCATTAAAAGTCCTCCACATGGAATGCAGAGTTCCTCAAAATGAAAAGAGTCTCTGAAAATGAAAAATCCTCAGGCAAGTCAAATATCAGATCATCAATCACAGAATCAGAATAATGATTATCAAGATCCTGAACAGAAGCCCTGAACCCTGAACCCTGTTCAACAAAACTGTCTCTTACTGAACCACTTTTAGGCTATCTCATCAGCTGTATAGAAGGGCCCATAGAACCTCTAATCATAGTAATCAAAATTTTTTAAGTAATACAATCAAGAACAGAACCCGGAAGCCCTAGGCTGAAGCTGAAGAAAGCCTACCTCTAAAATAAAAGAAAAGGTTTGGACAAAGAGGAGGGCTCTAACTACTTAGGGAAGAGAGGGAAGAATAATATACCCCCTAAGCCCCCGCCTGCCCCCTTTGCCTGAGGGGGTACATCCCGTAAGTAAAGTTTCTGCCTGAGACTCTATAGAAACTCCTGATGTATGTAATCCCCCTATGGTATATGTTTCCCACAAGAAATACAGTTATTCACAGTAAGGACTGCAGCAATGGAAGACGAAGAACATCCTTCCACAGAGCCATACGTCTAATGTATGACCCAAGTCTGTGAACATAAGGGCACATAGGCCAGGAGACCTAATACTTGATGAAAGGTAAAAAAACAGGAAACAGTCAGCTAAGAAGAGGGAGGGAACAGAATGGCTTGCTCCGAGTCTGTAAGCAAACAGATAACAACACAACCAGGAAAAAGGGGTTGGGGGGAATGAATACTGCAACAATGATCAGTATATCTACTTTTATGGTAAGTTGTTATAGAACTGTACTATGGCTTTCCTTAGATCATGGCTGCAGTAATTCCAACTGTTGGGTGATTACTAAAGTTTACTATGAAGAAAGGGTGAATGGATCAGACATACAGGAACTGTCAATTAATCCAGAAAAAAAAAAAACAGATTTGGCAGAGGAGGCTCTGGATCTTGAGAATGTATCTACTCTAAAGTGTTTTGTGAAAGTGTCATCATCATCAGCCCACTTTTTCCCATTTTTTCTACATGGGGCTGGAGTATTATGTTAATTGTCACCAACCCTCTTGATTCAGTGCCACAGTCCTGCTTTCTAGGACACTCATTCCCACATTATTTACTTTCACACAATCCATCCACCTCTTTGCTGGATGTCCTCGTTTCCTCTTACTTTCTTCCTGTCCATCTCAAATATTCCTCATACTGTCTTCTGCTTTTCTGCACATGCTCAAACCACCATAATCTATTCTCTTTGATCTTTTCTGCAATTGGAGTTACTTTGGCTTCTGCTCTTATGTCATCATTTCTTCGTCTATCCCACAGTGTGCATCCTACCTCCCTTCTCAGGCCCTTCATTTCTATTTCCTCTAGCTTCTTTAACTGTTCTCCCTTTACTGCCCAGGTTTCTGTACCATACAGTAGTAGTGGTCATACCACTGTCTTGTATACCTTACTTTTCAACTTCTTTGGCATTCTTCTGTCATTGACTACACCTGACACTCCATGCCAGTTGGCTGCATCCCCTCTGATTCTAGCTTTGAAATCTTCATTCAGACTTCCCTTCTCCTCAACCACCCCTCCCAGATACCTGAAGCTGTTTACCTGTTCCACTATCTTCTCTTCTATCTCTATTCTCAGCTTCTTCTGATTTCCCCAATTTGCTGCCATTATCACTGCCTTATCTGTGCTTAATTTCATCCCATGTGCCTTCAGTTTTGCATTCCATTCTGCTATCCTTTCCTGATCTTCTAGCTTACAGTCTGTCTATAATGCCACGTCTGCATACAGCAACTTTGTTGATCTGTTCCCTCCCACCTGTTTGCTAATGTAGTCCATCACCAGTACAAACAGCAGTGAGCTCAGAGCTGAACCATGGTGTACACCCACTGCCACTGGGAACTCCTCTGTGAGGCCGTACACTGTTCGTACTTGAGTCACTGAGTCCTTGTACAACAGCCTGTAATAATTCTACCAATGATTCTGGGACTTCAAACCACTGCAGTACTGCCCAGATCAGCTTTCTTGGGACCTTGTCATATGCTTTCTCCTAGTCTAGGAATGCCCAGTTGGACTCTGTCCTCATCTGTAGCTTCTTCTCGAGTATCTGTCTCACTGCAAACATCGGGTCAGTTGTGCTGTATCCTGATCTGAATCTGAACTGCTCATCTCCCATCTTATATTCTACTACTCTGCATATCCGATTATCAATCACCTTCTCCAGAACCTTCATGCAATATGATAGGTGCCTGATGCCTCTGTACTGCCCACAGTTGTGGAAGCCCCTTTGTTCTTGTACACTGGTACAAGTATGTTTATACTCCAGTCATCTGGGATACTCTTTTCTCTCCACACTACTATTAGTAACCTCAGGAACCATTTCTCCCCTATCTCACCCAGCAACTTTATCATATCTGCTGTGACCTCATCTGAGCCTGATGCTTTCCCTGACATCATTTTCCTTAGTGTTGTTCTTACTTCTTCTAGGGTGGGCTCCTCTTCTCTCATTGTAGGCTGTTTCTGGGGCAGTACAGCTTCTGTGGGGTTTTCTTCATTCAGAAGCTGCTTGAAATATTCCTTCCATCTGCCTTTGATGTCCTGTGGACTGGTGAGCAGGTTGTTGCTGACATCCTTTACAACGGGTGTCTAACTATCTTCTTTATCTTTCTGTCTTTGCCTTGCAACCTGATATACTTCTTTATGCCACTTACTGAGTCACTTTCTAGAAGTTGGTAGAGTGCCTCCGATGCCCTATTCTTTGCTATTACAACTTCTTTCTTACCTTCTTTGTTAGCCAATCAGTAGTCCTTTGTAGCCTGGTCAATCTCCCACACATTTTTTACATTCCTTCTTTCTTTTGATGACTTCCTGGACTTCTGCATTCCACCACCAGCTTTCCTTATGTACCTTATTTCCATACCTGGCTCAGCCACATAGCTTTTCTGTAGTCCTAACATGCTGCTTTTAGGCGCTGCCATTCTTGTTTAACTAAACTTATTTCCTCCTCTTCTTGGGGTGCTAGAGCCCTGAAAAATTTCTTGAACTGAAACCATGACTTTGTCCAGATTCGTGTTTTTGTGGGGACTCTGAGGATGCAGACATCTTTGGAGACTTTGGTGGAGATCGTTTCATATGCTCTGACAGAGACTTGAATAGATTGCTGGGGGTTTGAGCCCAGGAGGAGGAAGATGATGATGGAGGTAATAACCTTCTGAGGACTAGCTTGTTTCTCCTGTCCACAACAGCCCTCTAGTTAAAGGAGAACAGCACCCACAGACTCAAAAACATGTTTATTTCACCACGGTTTGGTGTTTCCTACATTTTAACACCACTCTGGAACTATTTACAAGTTTTTAAATATTGTTATATGTAATTTGTCAGTCTGACCACATGGGGTCTGGCATCTTGAAATATTTCTGATTATTTAGTCTCCCTCTAGGTATCCCACAATGCAGTGCTCGTCTGTAACAAAATTACATCACGCAGGCTTCTTTCTTCCTAAAGTTCCTGTCACTGTACTGATTTTACATACATACACTGCTGTCTTTCAGTCGGTTAGTTTTAAGTAACATTTCATGACATTCAGTGATTACTTAAAACACAAACAGTACAAATGCCACAGAAAGTACAATGACTGCAACAGTGAAACACGAAGAACATCAGACTTTCAAAGTGCTTTTTACTGCTGCTTCTTTTTAGAATGGCTAAACTGCAGTCTTTTGTGAAGCCTGAATTGTGCTAGTATGACATCTCCCATCCCCCTTCACACCTAACTTCCCTAGCTGTCAAAGTACTAAGGGTAATTTGAGCTGTTACCTACAGTGATTGACAGCTCAAAGCAGGAGACTTGACTCATGTACTGTTTTCTTGTTCTAGCCTTTACTTTCTGTATGGGTAGGGGAAGGACCACCTGTGACATCACAGCATGGGTGGGTTTTTAGGACGGTAGTGTTGATGTCAGTTTGGGGAGAAAATGGATAGAAAACTACCTGTATTCAGTGGCCTTGATGACATCAGTGAATTGAAGACTGCAGCAAGAGCAGGAGAAAAGTTTTTTTGAAAGTGAAACAACCACAGTACAGTAAGGTACTGTTCTAGTGGAGAGAAACAGTTAATTTAAAATATTTTAAAAGCTGTATTTTTGTTTATTCATAGCAGGTACAGTAAATAGGGAAAAAAAGACAACAGAAGTTGAGCATTTAATAACAGAATCCCATTGTTGTATTTTTAATGTGGCACAAATGGTACAGTTCATACCCCGATGTGCTGCTCTCAAACAATAAACAAACTCCCAGTGGGCATCTGAGATTGGAATTTTGTGCCCACAGGAAGTGCATTTTGTAAAACCTGTGGACTTCTCACCTATAGTACACTATAAACATCAAGAAAAAAAAAGAACAGGATAGATAAGAAAATAAAATATAACTTTTTTTTTTAATCACGGCAAACTAAGACTATACAAATAGGACTACCAACAATGGTAGTTAAGAATATCCTCTCTGGGTATGAAAAAGGGATAGGAAATGGTATAAATAAAGAAAGGTACCAACAATGGTATTAAAAGTTACCTTGCTAAGGTAGAGAGCTAATGGATAGAAGAAACATGAAAAACTAAGAGGGAGGAACTATAAAGTAAGTTAACATGAAATAGAAATAGAGTTTTTAATACTCAAAAACACTTACTACACAACCCAAAAATGCTCAAAGAGTGGATCCAAGTCTGTGCAAGATGATGGCAAATGAGATCTCAATTACTGAGGCTGGAGTAGGGCAATATGGGTAGAGGGAGGAGCTCAAGAGTTGGATCTGAAGTCTCATGTAGCAGAGTTGGTTCTGAGGTCGGACCTGTAACCCATATGTTAAGGAAGAACGAAAAGGATAACATCAGATTCCAATTTAAACAAGACCATATGACTGCTGCCACAGCTGTATAACACAGGCGATGATTGTAATTACACATTTACTTAACAATATCTTCAGGTTTAAACAATGAGAAAAAAAAACTCTCCTGTTCTCAGGCAACCAAGTAATAACTTCCTAAAACTGTATGAAATGACTGACTAAAGAAATAAACATTTATTAAAGGGGCAAAGCAACATGATTCTTGCTAGAACTAATCCACTGCAACAAGTACAGAATAGAAACCATCAAAAAAGCTCTGAGGAGTTGCAAGTCTGTTCCTAGCATTCAATCGCACCTGACAGCATTGATAACAGCATGTCAGCTCCATAGCAGAAGTCATCCAGTCTACAACAGATAATTATGAATTTCAAAAGCAAAAACAATGGATGAACTACAATGACTCCCAAGGAAGACAAAGGTAACTCAAAACACATTTAGCAGTTACTGTAACAAAATAACTTCTTGCATGTGTTGCAGAAGTTACAAAGTGCAAATATTGTAGAATACCATAGCATATACCTGGAAGCCACTTATCTAGCTGACGACTGGGGTCTATATTTAATTAGCGAACGCTTAGAAAAGCGAATGCTAATTCATCAACCATTTTTAAGAGAAAGCTTAAAATCTCGACCACCTGGAACAACGATTTTTTTCACAGGGAAAAAAATTGCTGGTCCACAAAAAAAAAAAAAAAAACAAACTTAAAACATTATATAATGTACCAACTCCGAGATCGCACCACAGTGGAGGAAATGGCAAACTCCCGAAACCGGCCCAGCGATATTTTGACCTGTGAAAAAAATCACTGTTCCGGGTGTTCGGGATTGTAAGCTTTCACTTAAAAGGGGTTGATGAATTAGCATTCGCTAATTCAATATAGACCCGACGAATGATGATGCGGTGGTTGTCTGCACCATTTTTAAACCAGATCTTCACATAAAACTTTCATATTTCATATCAGGCATTTAACTGAGCTGAGAACACAAATATCAAAAGAATGCAAGAGAATATTACCCAATTCCTAAATACCAAGAAATGGGTGTAACACCAGTGAGAACAATACTTGTACATTAAGACGTAGTAGAATGCTGGACAAAAATAAGCACTGCATGGGCAAATAAGAAGAAAGCAAAAGACAAACTGGCTAATACAAAAGAAGTAGAACATGGAAGCCACGATAACAGTGCCTACTCTATGGAAAAAAGAACTCCAGACAAGGCAGCTTTGGCAGCAAGGGATTCCTCGGACAATCTCGTAACAAACAACAAATAGTGATGTAATATCAATGGCACAGACAGGGAGAGGAAAACAAAAAGCAGTGTAATATGACCACTTCAACATTGGTAATGTTGCTGGATGTGAAGAAAGAGCCACATTTACCAAGATGTAAGTCAATATACAGAAAGCAGAGTTGCTTTTTGCATAGTTAATTTATACACGCTCATAACAGCACCTTAATATACGGTGGTTTTATTAGTTTTAATTATGTCTCAAAATAAGCTGAAAAATGATAGTGAAAAAAACAAAGACTGTCATAGCATTAACTGAAGCACAAGTTGTAGACAAAAAGCAACAGTTAACAGAAACAAGTTTCAAAATACAAACTAAACAAATCCCAAGTACAAAAATCTAAGTTATGGAAACTGGATGCTTGTTTAACTGTCATTCAACACTAAGAGTTTATAGTTCTGAATCTATCACTGTTGCAATATGACACAAATGAGAAAGTAACATTTCTGCATTAAGAGTTCTACATACTTACTCAAAACTTACCTGAATTAGTACAGCTGAGTGTGTTAATGCATCATTCAACATTGTAAGCACACTGGATGTAGGGACAACACCAGGATCATGGCCCCAGGAGGTTATTAGTAAGCGATCATAGCCCTAGAGAGCATAACATCATATGAGTTAACTCATTAATTCACCAACTAACAACTTAAACCATTTCAAGGTCACAGGGGAGCTGCAGCTGAACCTTGCTCTAGCACTCATTGGGCTGCAGGTAAAGAAACTAAATCTAGATGAAGAAACTATAGCACACAGCAAAAAGTACAGTTGTGTACACTTACCATAAATGTAGATGTTCGAGTGCATTCACTGTTGCAGTCATCACATTTGGGTTATCTGCTTGCAGTAGCCCTCAGTCGGCCTGATTAACAAAGTCTTGGGTCCTGCGTCAGTTGCTGTCTCTTCTTCCGTGACTTCAGGTAGTCAAGGGTATAAAACATGCAGCCGATGCCATTACATCAGTTCTTCTTGCCCCAGATGTCAGGTGCCCCCTTTAATGGGTACCAATAATATATATATATATATATATATATATATATATATATATATACACATACACACACACATATACACAAGGATATACCTCCAAAAAAAGCAAATACACCAAAAAGCTTTTAAGCATAGTAAGGAGAGTAGAGGTATAGCCAAAAAAGGTCGGGAGGGTAACCAGGACTGCAACAGTGAATACACTCGAACATCTACATTTATGGTAAGTGTACACAACTGTACTATGTTCTTTGTGTTTCACTGTTGCAGTCATCACATTTGGATATATTCCCAAAGCTAAGGATGAGAGGAGGAATTTAGATAGCATTAGGACCAGCTATAAGGCCCTGCAAGACTGCAGTGGCAAAGCCAGCTCTGGATTTAGAGAAAATTGGCAAATGGTAATGCTTGGTGAAAGTATGTACAGAACTCCAGGTAGCAGGTTCTAGGATGTCCCTGGTAGGGGCATCTCTGAGAAAGGCTGTAGAGGTAGATGCAGCCCTGGTTGAATGGGGTCTGATCCCCTGTGGAATAGGTTTTCCATGGTGCCTATAGCAGAAATGAATACAATGGCCTATCCATTTAGAAATGGTTTGCTTTGAAACAGCCTTCCCCTCTGCCCCTGCAGCAAATGCCACCAGCAGTTGATCAGACTTCCTTTGAGGTTTAGCCCTTTCCAAGTAAAATCTAACTTGTCTGTGCACATCTAAGGAGTGCAGTATCCGTTCCCCTTTGGGATTAGGAAAGAAGGTTGGAAAATGAATAGACTGATTAAGAGCCACACTGGATACCACCTTGGGCATGAAGGAGAGATTGGTTCTGAGGGACACCCTGTCCGCATGAAAGATGATGAAAGGCTCCACTGCCATAAGGGCCTGTAATTCAGATACCCTTCTTGCTGAAGTGATTGCTAAAAGGAAGGCTGTTTTCCAAGGAAGGAATTTTAAATCTGCACTAGCAGCTGGCTCGAAAGGAGGAAGAGTGAGTTTCTCCAATACAAAGTTAAGGTCCCAGGTAGGAGTTGGGGCTCTCCTGGGTGGTCTTAAATTTTTGGCCCTCTGAGGAACTGCTTGAGCAGTGGATGAGAGAAGAGGGGAGGTTCTGTGTTATAATCAGCTGAAATGGTTAAGGCGTGAATTTTGATGGAGGAAAAAGAAAGGCCCTTCTGAAGCATCTCAGTTAAGTATTGTAGAATCTGAGGTAAGTTGAGCGCTGCTGTGCTCATCCTTTGAGACTGGTTCCAAGCACAGAATCCTTTCCATTTTTCAGCATAAGATTTTCTAGTACAAGGCCTCCTTTCCTCTATAATGATATCCATCACTGGTTTACTGAGGGATGGTAAAGAAGAGATTAGGTAATTAGCCAGGCTGCTAGGTTCAGGGTTTGAAGCTGAGGGTGCAGAATCTGGTTCTCCTGCTGAGACAACAGGGTAGGGGTCTGAGGCAGGTGCCATGGGGCCAACAGTGGCACACTGTGCAAGAGGGGGTACCAATGTTCTCGTGGTCAGTCTGGTGCAATCAATATAGTCCTTGGTTTGCCCTGTTTGATCTTTAGTAGTACTTTGGAGAGGACAGGCAGAGGAGGAAAGGTATAAACGGATAATTTTTTCCAGCTGAAGGACAGAGCATCCACTTTCCAAGCTTGTTTGTGGGGAGTCCTTGTGCAAAACTTGTCTAATTGGAAGTTCTGGGGGGAGGCAAACAGGTCTATATCTGGGCTTTCCCATTTGTTTTTCAACATGTTGAAAGTCTTTGGTTCCAGTTTCCACTCGTGTGGGTCCATCAGGTTTCTGCTTAGTCTGTCTGCTAGGGTATTTAGTTTTCCTGGCAGGAATTGAGCTTGTAGATGCACTTCGTTGGCTGTGTTCCACAGTGCCATGGCTAGTCTGCAGAGTGGATAAGAATGGGTACCCCCCTGCTTATGTACCACATAACAGTGGTGTTGTCCGTCTTTACCATTAGTTGTCCTGGAAGAATGTGGTCCTTGAAGGCTTGGGTTCCATTTGCCCTGAATGCACTTCCCTGCCAGATGAGCCCCCATGCACAATCTGATGCGTCTGTTGTTAGGGTTTGGGCAGCAGGGGGTAGAATGAATGGCAGTCCCTTGTTTTGGTGGCAGGCCTCTGCCCACCAAAGGAACTCTAACTGTAGGCAAGGTATGCTAGGAATCATTGCTTCTAGATCCTGAAAATGTTGACACCATAGGCTTTTTAGATACCATTGTAGTTTCCTCACATGCAGTCTTGCATATGGAAGTAGAAGAATGCAGGAGGTCATGAACCCCAAGGCTTGCAGTATTTGCCTTGCAGATAGCAGGGTGTTTGTGGCCACTAGTTTGAAGTAGGTTGTCAAATGAATTTGTTCCTCTGGCGTGAGGAAAGCCATCTGAGAAGTTGTATTCAAGCTTGCTCCCAGGAATATAATTTGTTGACAGGGTACCAATTGTGATTTTGTTTATGGTGTACCCCAGGCAAGTTAGCACCCTTTGTACAAAAGCCAGATGATTCAAAAGTATGTCCTGGCTTTCTGCCTGAAATAGACAATCGTCCAGGTATGGGTATATTTGAATATTTCTTTGCTTGCAAAATGCAATGACTGGAGCTAGGTACTTTGTGAATACCCTATGTGCAGTAGATAAGCCAAAGGGCAGTGCAGAGACCAGATAGTGCATGTAGCTCGCTTTGAAGCGTAGGCATCTTCTGCAAGATTCCCTGATTGGGATGTGCAAGTATGCTTCCTTTAAATTGAGTATTGCCGACCAGGCCTCTTTGCCTAGCATAAGAAGCAACTGGTGAAGAGTTAGCATCTTGAATTTGGGAATCACCAAAAAGGTGTTTAAAGTAGACAGGTCCAGGGTAGGACGCCATGAATTGTCTTTTCTAGGTACCAGGAAAAGTCTTGAGTAGAAACCTTGTCCCTTTTCCTCTTCTGGTACAGTTTGAATAGCCTTTATGCTTAAGAGAGAAAGTACTTGCTTTTGAGCCTCTGCCCACTGATATGGGGGTAGATCTGGCCAACCGTTTGGGGTTGGTAACATGTGGAAGTGAAATCTGTATCCTTGGGAAACTATTTAAAACCCATTTGTCCAGGGTAATGAGTTCCCAGTTTTTTGCATGTAGAGCAATCTTTCCCCCCAAAGGGGCAGTCAGTTGAGAAGTGCTTGGAAGTTTTAAAGTTAAGTCACTGAGACAGTTTACCATAGGGGGGAGTTTTACTACTCCCAGATTTGGAAGTGGGGGCCCCCCACTGCTTAGTCCTGTGCGTAACCTGGGACTGAAGCCTGGGTGTTCTGCTGGATCTGGGTTTGGACTGAGAAGGCCTGGAAGAGGCAGGAAAGGACCAATTCTTAGAGGACCAATGCCTACTAAATCTTGGAGGTTGTATTTGTAAGAAATCTTTAACAGTTTGCATAGATTTAGCTTTTTCCTCCATCTTTTTAAGAACTTCTTCTGCCTTGTTGCCAAACAGGCGGTTCTGATTTAAGGGAGCATTCAGTAATTTAGCTTTAACATGATCTGGCAAGGATTGCTCCTTAAGCCAAGCATGCCTTCTAGGTACAGACCCAGTGACAGCAGCCCTGCAAGACGACTCTAGTGAATAAAAAACACATTGCAAAGTATGTTTTCCAACCTGTTCAGCAGAATGCATTAAATCCTCTAAATCCTTATTTTCAGCAAAATCAGGAATCAACATAATTTTCTGTTTATGCAATCCAGTAATATGTTGCTGATACTTTAACATATGAAACTGGCAGTTTAAGGCCCTAATGGCGAAGGTTGCAGAAGTGTATACCTTCTTACCCCATCTATCCAGCACCCTGGAGTCTCTATCAGAAGGGGTAGGATTTTTGGCAGTAGTAGCTTTAATGCCCTTGGGTCCCTGTGAAATGGTCTCAGGGTCAGCAGTAGGATTTTTGAAAAGGAACTCGTGAGAGTCCGGAACCCTGTAATATCTATCGGGTTTTCTGGGAGCAGGAGGTAAAGAGTCAGGGGCCAAGCTAGATTCCGAAAAGGCATCATCAACAATGTCTAGTACAGGAGGGATGGCTAATGGCCTGTGCTGGGGCAGGAGTAAGAAATCCCTAAGCCTCATTTTAGAATCAGAGAAATCATGACTTTCCCAACAAAAATGCTCCCTAAGAGTATGCAGGGTTTAGCCAAAAGAGAAATCCTCTGGGGAGGGGGGGGGGGGCAAGAGGAATAGAGTCCTCTGCATCAGAATCCTCATAGGTAGATAAGGGTAAATCCTGGTCATCAGAGGAAACAGAAATTTCAGAATCCTGGTCAGAAGTATCATAAGCAAACTCAGTCCTAGGTCTCTTAGAGGGGGAAGGTTGGCTTCTCCTGATTAAAGTAATAAGGTCTTCAGCCATTCTTATCATTTGTTTTTTAGGCAAAGAGGCCTGACTATGCGGTCTGGGCACCGGTTTTCTAGGCATGGTTCGAGTTTTAGGCCTTGAAGAAGATAGTGTCGGTTTAATATGCAAGTCAGTAGGCCTGACTACACCCTCAGAAGCCAATGCCTGCACAGTGGCTCTGGACCCATCCAAGGTAGACATCCACAGGTTCCACAGTTGAGGCATCTTGCGGCATACAGGACTCCGAATGGGTCTCAGTAGAGGCCTGCGAATCTGAAGTAGCGGGTATCAGGGGCTGTAAAAGCACCTCACTGAGTACCGCCGAACTGGCGACTGACTTAGGAGAAGCGGCGTCGGTAGCTTTGGACTTAGGCAGTCTGTCTCTGTCTTTATCTCTGCGTTTTTTTGGAATGTTGGTAGTCATATGGTTTACCGAAGACATATCTGCTTAATTGAACCGAGCACCAAAATATTTAGAAGCAAAAATATACTGACGAAGGATAGTTCGTTGTTTAAGGCACAAAACCGACAGCGAGGTACGTCGTGGTCAGGACCTAGGCAAGGAATACAGTACGAATGAAAATCTTTATGAGGTATTTGCTTTCCACAAGAAATACAATTATTTACTTTTACTGACATCGGTTTAGAGCAAGGAAAAGTTTCCCCAATGGAGTACTTCGCTTTTTGTTGAAGACTTCTGTTCTGAAACCCAAAAACGAAAATTTCAGGAGTCGGCCTACCGGCACTTGCGAACTGCTTCTGCTTCGGGCACCGCATGGCAAGAAAGACTGATGTAATGGCGTTGGCTGCATGTTTTATACCCCTGACTACATGAAGTCACGGAAGAAGAGACAGCAACCGACGCATGACCCAAGACTTTGTTAATCAGGCCGACTGAGGGCTACTGCAAGCAGATAACCCCAAATGTGATGACTGCAACAGTGAAACAGAAGAACATCTCCAAGTGGACATAGATGGACATGATGCCTTTGCACAGAAAGCACCTCAAATGGAGAACTGACTTGTACAAGCAAGAGCTGAGAGGCAGCAAAGCTGATCTCTGCATTAGTGTACCACTTCATAAAATAATACATTTAAGAGTTTTCAAACAACCAACATGGTTCTAAAGGGTAGCAAATGCGCTCGCTTTAGTTTATTTTATCAGTAATCAAGAAATCACATAAAGGGAATCAGTTTAATAATTCAAACATTCAAGACCTTTCTTTAACATTTACTGACCTTCACGAAATACAGTCAAACAATTAAACATGTTGGATACTGCCCACATAATCACTGCTTCTAAAGGTCACCAGGGATTAATGGAAATAGCTCTGTTGAATGGAAATACTTATGTCACAATGTCTGAAAGCAAATGGATGGCACTGTGTTTAAAAATACACTGAATATTTGTGGTATACAATGAATGTTTAAGCACTGCAGTCTTAGACAAACACATTTAACTGGAAACCTGACATTGAGCTTTGACACTGACTTTACTCATCAGTATCTTAACCATGTGTTAAGTAATGTCATTGCTTGGACCCTTTGTGCAGGAATAATTGATGTCTGGGCCTCTAACACATTAGAAGGTGCTTTACACAGTTTAGAAAATCTAACTATACAGCACCCACCTTAAGTACAAATCTTCAAGAGTATCAAAATCTTGAGGAAGAATCGTCTTCCTCTCACCAGGAGAATATCAGTCTAAACTTCTTAGCAGGGAATATGGTGTACATTTACATTCTTGGAATCTACTCCCCTGTTAAACGACTGTCCAAATATCTGTAGAGAAATTCTCTTTCTCAATTAGTTCTTTCAAACAAATAGAACAAAACAAACCAAGCAAAACTCACAAACCCTCATTTTAGGTAACACATCATGAACTACTTGGGAGCATAAAGGAAAAGTAATCCCACAGTCCTTCAGGATGTGGGCAACTACTTTAATGAAGGGAGCATCTTGTAAATTCTTGAGTTACAAAAGACGCTTCATAAGGAGGTAACCATTTGAAATATCGAGACCCGCTAGATTGAGTCCTGAAATACAAAGATTGAGTGGCCGAAAGACTGGACTTACATTTACTAAGTTTGAGATGCCATTTCTTGGAATATTCCCTATTCGCCACGGTATTGTGATCTCAGAGATGGTAATATTTAAAGATGCCCTTACATTTATCACTGCAGTATTCCTTACTAATGAGGTTCCCTGCTGTGAAGCCCTTTGTTCGGCCAGTTTACAAAAGATTACTGTTGCTTTAAGATATGCTGTCCATCACCTGCTTACTAATTGCGTAAGGTAGGGCATAAAGGTAACATTCAGGCGCACCATCCTCAGAACTTTTTTGCCACCAGTCCGAACAATATTTTAACCGCCGGTCTGTTGCATACTTTTTTTTTTTTTTACAGTTTTTCTGTTTACAGGCTTTTTTTGTGCTTGCTCCTGTTTGCTGGAGTTCTCACAGTTGCAGGTAAGTACCCAGATGGGTTTTTAGTTACTTTTTCTGTTTTGTTTAGTGCTGTTTGGAGTTAATGTCATCCAGGAAGGGTAAAAATGCCAGCGTGGGAGACTGATTTTTCATAAAGACAGTCACAATAAGTGTCTCTTTTGCCTTGGTACTGCTCACGACCATACGTCTTGTTCAATTTGTCAGGCATTTGTCCCCAAAGCTCTACGTAGTAGGCTTTCTTCCCTTTCCTTGTACCTTGAGAAAGTACAGTTTTGTACCTACCATAAATGTAGATGTCCGATAGACATGCAACTGCAGTCATAACATGTGGGTTGTCCGGCCTCAGGCAGCCCTCGGTCGGCCGGATTCCAAAGTCTGGGTCCGACGTCGGCTGATGTCGCATTTCTCTCCGACGTCAGAGCGGCTGGAGTACATAAGCATCAGCCAACGCCATTTTCTTCAGTGTTTCTTGCCCCAGATGCCAGGTGCCCTCCAAGGAAGGCTGTAATCAAATTGGAAGACAAAAACAGGATTCCAAACAAATAAATGAGCAATAAAACAAATACACCATAACAGATATCCCCAGCTAAGAGTAACAGGGATAGGAGTGGACTCTAGGCATAGAGGGGTATGGAGGGAGGGAAAATCCGACTGCAGTTGCATGTCTATCGGACATCTACATTTATGGTAGGTACAAAACTGTACTATGTCCTTCAAGAATGCAACTGCAGTCATAACATGTGGGTAGAATACCATAGCTTAGCTGGGGGAGGAGGTATGCTCTAGGGAAGAGATGGTGTGGCAATCAAACCCTGCAGGACTGCCGAAGCAAAGCCTGCTCTGGATCTGGAGTATAGAGGGAGATTGTAGTGTTTGGAGAATGTATGCACGGAGCTCCATGTAGCAGCTTCTAGAATGTCCTTGGTAGGCACCCCTCTTAAGAATGCTGTAGAGGTGGCTGTAGCTCTGGTGGAATGTGGTCTGACATCAGCTGGAACAGTCTTTCCATGAAAGGAATAACAGAATCTGATGCAATGTCCAATCCATTTAGAAATAGTCTGTTTTGAAATTGCTTTTCCTTGGACTGCCGGGGCGTAAGCTACAAAAAGTTGTTCAGACTTCCTACTGGCCTTTGTTCTGTCCAGGTAGTATCGAAGTTGTCTGTGAATGTCCAAGGTATGCAACAGTCTTTCCCCCTTATTCTCAGGATTGGGGAAGAAAGCAGGCAGATGGATGGCTTGATTTAAAGAAACCCTAGAAACCACCTTTGGCATAAAAGTAGGGTTGGTCCTTAATGAAACCCTGTCTCTATGAAAAATGATAAAGGGTGGTATTGCCATTAGGGCCTGAAGCTCCGAAACCCTTCTTGCTGAGGTAATTGTCAACAGGAAAACTGTCTTCCATGAGAGAAATTGCAAGTCAACTGAAGCTGCTGGCTCAAATGGAGGTAGAGTCAGTTTTTCTAAGACAAAATTGAGGTCCCAGGCTGGCACTGGGGCCTTTCTTGGCGGCTTAATGTTCTTGATTCCCCTGAGGAATTGCCTTAGTAAGGGGTGAGAAAAAACAGGAGGATCAGTGTTGTATCTAGCTGAAATAGCAGATGCATGTATCTTTATGGAAGAATATGAGAGGCCGTTCTTTAACATATCTGCCAAATATTCCAAGATGAGTGGGATGTTCAACAATGATGCATCATGCCCCTTGCTGGTATTCCAATTGCTGAATCTTTTCCACTTTGCTAAGTAAACCTTTCTGGTGGATGGCCTTCGAGCCTCTGTTAGAATCCGCTGAACTTCCTTGGAGAGAGATAAGCTAAAGTTATTTATGGGATCTCCCAGGCTGTTAGCTGCAGTGTCAGAAGATTTGGATGCAGTGTTTCGAAATTGTGTTGAGTCAAAAGTAGAGGCCACTGGGGGAGGGCCCACCTCCTGGTGTGGCATATGCTCCGTAGTAGTGGGTACCAGTGTTGTCTTGGCCAGTCCGGAGCTATTATGATTCCCTTGGGCTTCTCTGCTTTGATCTTTAGTAATACTGAGGTCATCAGTGGCAGAGGTGGGAATGCATAGATTGCTAGGGAGTTCCAGTTGAATGAGAGGGCATCTATTTTCCAAGCTTTTGGATGGTATGTCCTTGTGCAAAATTTTGGTAGAAGATGGTTGAGGTGAGAGGCAAATAGGTCCACTTCTGGCTTGCCCCATGTCGAAGTGAGTTGTCTGAAGGCCTTCGGATGTAACCTCCACTCGTGTGGATCTGTGAAATTCCTGCTTAGGCTGTCCGCCAACACATTGTCTTTTCCTGGAACAAACTGGGATTGTAACTAGATGTTTAGGTTCAGTGATTTCTCCCAAAGCTGCATTGTCAGTCTGCAAAGGGGGTAAGAGTGGGTGCCCCCCTGCTTGTTTATGTACCACATCACAGTGGTGTTGTCTGCCCGTATCATTAAATGGCCTTGCTGGAGTTGGTGTTGAAAAGCCTCGATGGCATGCATTACTGCCAGCATTTCCTTTTGGTTTATATGCAGATGTGCTTCCTTTGGAGACCATTGTCCTTGTATACACCTGCCTTCCATGTGCGCCCCCCATCCAAGGTCTGAGGCGTCTGTAGTCATGGTCTGTGTTATCTGTGGTTTTTTGAATGACATACCCGTGTTTGCCTGGCTCACCGAGGCCCACCATAGGAATTCCTTTTGTAGGCATGGAATGAGTGGTATGATTGTCTCCAAGTTGTTGCTGTGTTGAGACCAAATGCTTTTTAGGTACCATTGAAGCTTTCTCATGTGTAGTCTTGCCAATGGAACCAGGAGAATGCAGGATGCCATGTAACCCAGGGCCTGTAGGAATCTCCTTGCAGTCAGCTGGGTGAGTCTTGCTAAACCTTTGAAGTAATGAGTTAACTTCTCTTGCTTGTCTTCTGTCAGGTAAGCTATCTGAGAGTCTGTGTCTAGTTTGGCTCCTAAGAAGATTATTTGCTGGGATGGCTGCAGTCTTGACTTTTGGAAGTTGACTGTGTATCCCAGAGCTTGAAGTAATCGTATGACATAATCCAGGTTTTTTGTCAACATCAATTTGTCGTCCGCTTGTATGAGGCAGTCGTCCAGGTACGGATAAATTTGTATACCCTGGAGCCTGCAATGAGCAATTACTGAAGCCAGGCATTTTGTAAATACTCTGGGTGCAGTAGATAAGCCAAATGGCAATGCTAAGAATTGATAATGCTCTGGCCCTGCAAGAAATCTGAGGTATCTTCTGCAGCTGTGTCTGATAGGGACATGCAGGTATGCCTCCTTGAGGTCCAGAGTAATCAGCCACGACCCCTTGCCCAGCATGGGAAGGAGTTGCTGTAGAGTCAGCATTTTGAACTTTGGTACTATGAGAAAGGTGTTTAATGCGGACAAGTCCAGTATTGGTCTCCATTGAGATTCTTTTCTTGGAACAAGGAACAGTCTTGAGTAAAACCCTGGTCTTGTTCTTGTTGTGGAACTCTTTCTATTGCTTTCATTCGAGTCAGCAGAGTGATTTGCTTGATAGCCTCTGCCCTCTGATTCTGTGGTAGGTTTGGCATGCCTTGTTTTCTTGGTAAGGTATGAAAATGAAACCTGTACCCTCGGTCTATAATGTCCAAAATCCATTTGTCCTTTGTCAGTCTGTGCCAGTTTTCTGCAAACAGAGATAATTTCCCGCCCAAGGGAGCTTCTAGTTGTTCCCTGGTAGGCGGTAGTAGAGGAAAGTCATTGAGATTGTGGTTGTGGGGCAGGTGAAACCCCTGCGTCACTTCTTTGGTTTCCTGGCTGCCATTGTCGTCCCCTGTAAGGGCCTCTGTATTGGCCTCTTCCTCGGCCACGTCTGTTCTTACCCTTTGAAACTTTTCTGGATTAGGAAAGGACCAGTTTTTTGAAGGCCAATTCCTACTGAATCTGGGAGGTTGAACCTGAAGGAAATCTTTCACAGTCTGAACTGATTTTGCTTTTTCTTCGATGGTCTTTAACACATCCTTAGCATTTGCGCCAAAAAGCTTGTTCTTTTCCAAAGGTGCATCCAGAAGTTTTGCTTTTACATGATCTGGTAGAGGTTGATCTTTTAACCAAGCATGTCTATGAATGACTGCCCCTGTCATAGCTGCCCTACATGAAGCTTCCAGTGCATCATATCCACACTGCAGGAAGTGGTTGCTTACTTGCTGAGTGTTATGTACAGCTTCCTGCAAAGTCTTCCTGTCTAAAGGATCAGGAGTGGCTAATGTTTTTTGTAAGTCTTCTAACAGATAATCCTGATATTGTAACATATGAAAAAGGCAATTTAAAGCTCTCATAGATAAGGTAGTGGATGTGTAAACCTTTTTGCCCCATCTCTCTAATGACCTAGCTTCCCTGTTGGAGGGCAAAGGAATTTTAGAGGTGGAGGCTGAAACTCCTTTAGGCCCCTGTGAAATAGTTTCCAAATCAGCAGTATGGGCCCTGAATAAATGGGAATGAGTTTCTGGGACCCTTTAATACCTGTCAGGCTTGGCTGGAGCAGGAGGAAGAGAATCAGGGGTAGCACTAGAGTCAGAATACAAATCATCCAGAACATCAAGTACAGGAGGAATAGCTAAGGGCCTGTGCTGAGGCTTCTTAAGGAAAGTCCTAAGGCGTTTCCTAGAATCAGAATATTCCTGACCTTGCCACTTGAAATGTTCCCTCATGGTATGCAGAACTTCCCCAAAAGAAATATCCTCAGGAGGGGAGGCCGAGGGGATGGAATCTTCTGCATCCGAGTCCTCATAGGTTTGGAAGAGCTCTTCCTGGCTATCTGAGTGGACAGAGCACTCAGAATCTTCATCTGAAGGAGTAGGATCAGAGGGTTCAAACCGGGGCCTTTTATCAGGAGGAGGCTGGGATCCTCTCTCCGGATGGGCCTGTGAACCTCTAATCATGGAAATCAAATCAGCAGCCATGGACATAATTTGCGACTCTGGAGTCGGCTGAGGTAAGGATTTAGAAGTAATATGCTTTGTTTTGCTGGCTGCCTTAGCCCTAGTGTAGGCCTTAATAGACACGGCCATAGGGGGCCTGGCAGCTCCACGTGCAGGAGTGACCTTGTCTACAGCAATGGTCTCGGGCATTTCCTCGGTTTCAGTATCCGGAGGAAAATCTATAACTGGCGTCGGAGTTATGTCTGGAATCGGAGTCGTCGGTAATGCGGTGTCTTTGGTTCGGAGCGGTGGAGAGACCGTCTCAGAGGGAACCGGAGCACTCGCGGTAGGTTTTGGCGTGGAGTCGGTGGTAGACGCGGGCCGAGGATGTCGGTCCCGGTCTTTTCGCTTTTTGGGAGTTTGTGATATCGGGAAATCCGACGGCATGGTGTAAGCAAAAATATAGCCGAAAAAATCTTCAGCGAACTCCGCCCGGCGCCTGAGAGTGCGCTTGTTGAAGCGAGCACAGGCTACACAGGCCGAGATGTCGTGGTCTGGGCCCAGGCAAGGGAGGCAGTAAGAGTGGAAATCCTTATGAGGTATTTGTTTACCACAAGAAAGACAATTGTTAACTTTTTCAGTAAATTCTGACATCGGCTGAGGCAAGAAAAGGTTCCCAACGGGGTACTTAGCTTTTTTGATGACTTCGGTATCGTAGAATATAGGAGCTGACCGACCGGCACTTGCGAACCGCTTCTGCTTCGGGCACCGCGCGGCAAGAAAGACTGAAGAAAATGGTGTCGGCTGATGCTTATGTACTCCAGCCGCTCTGACGTCGGAGAGAAATGCGACATCAGCTGACGTCGGACCCAGACTTTGGAATCCGGCCGACCGAGGGCTGCCTGAGGCAGGACAACCCACATGTTATGACTGCAGTTGCATTCTTGAAGGACATCCAGCGACTTAAGCTTCTTGCTGCGGGTACTATGGATGGGAACTTCCGGCCCCGAGGGTCAGCTGTCTGGGAAGAAGAAGGTGCATAAGGTAAGGCTGGAATCTTCCACTGTCCAGCCTCTGCTGGGTCTTTTTCCTGAAGTTATTATGCACCCGGAGGGTTGCCCAGTTGTTTTGTCAGATTCTTCTACCACATCTGGGTTGGAGGCTGGTGATGATTTGGCAGGCAGCACATCCAACGAGGTTTTGCAGGCATCTGTTTTGGGTGCTCAGAGGGAACAACAGTTGACTGTTTCCAAGGGGTCTAATGGGGGTTCCGCAGTTTCTCTTTCAGGAAGAGGTTCCTACTTTAGTGGGGGAATGCTGTCCTGAGTCTGGGCCTTCTCAGGTTTCCAGGACGACTGTCCCTTTGAAGAAGAAAGAAAACTAATCATGTCTCTTCTGCTCCCAGGGATCCATAAAGTGAGTGGCAGGCCTGTACTCAGGGGTTGTTTAATGCTTTACTGTCACTGTGGCCTCCTCAAGGGGTTTCAGTTCCTGCTCCTCCTTTGTCCGCCTCTTTCACTAAAAGGCCCAGATAATTCCATTCTTCTGAGGTGGATTCTGATGATGAGTCCCTTGCTTATTCTGCAGAGATTCTTTCTCCTTCAGACTATGGGTCTGAGGAGGAGGATTCTCATACTCTTGATAATCCCTCTGAGGAAATTTCCTTTGGGGACACTATCTGTAGGATGATGGACTTTTTCAAGTGGGATTGTATCCAGGTTTCGGATATCCATAAGAGATGCTATGAGTTACTGCAAATGGAATCGCCTAAACATGTGGCCATTCCACCTGTCTTGCCTGCTTTATTGGATGTTTTTTCCACTGCCTCTAAAGCGCCGGATTCTCTGCCCTCTGCTCCCAGGAAGTCTGATAGGTTTTACAGGGTGCTGGAGGATTGTTCCTTTTTGTTTAAATGTCATGCTGCTGACCCCTCTGTGGTGTCTGTAGCCTCTGATAAGCCATTTCAATTGCTTCCTTCGTCCAAGTTACTGCCTTCTGACAAGGACAGTAGGACCATAGATAGGCTGGGTAAGAAGGTTTATACTTCCTCTACCTAGTTCATTGCAAACTTCACCCCCCTCACCCCCAAAAGGGCCCATAACCATACCTGACGAATGTAGAGTCCCCAAAATCACAGACATAGGTTAAAACAGCCCTCTCCAAAGCCAAAAACACAGCATCAATGGGACCGGACGGTGTCCAGGGCTGCGTCCTACATGAGCTCAAAGACAAACTAACCCCTCACCTAAACACACTGTTCGAACTCAGCCTCCCACAGGCTATGTACCCACAGAGTGGAGCACAGCAACAGTTATTCCAATCAACAAAGGTGGAGCCACAACAGACCCTGGGAACTATCGCCCTATAAGCCTAACTAAATTGGTCTGCAAGGCTATGGAGCGCATCATCATGGAACTCATTAACAGAGACATTGGGAACCTCCAAACACTGGACCCTACCCAGTTCGGCTTTGTTAAGGGCAGATCATGCCTCCTAAACCTGGACTTTGGTGCACATCTTTACCAAACATTACCAGTTGGATGGTATCTCCAGAGCCAGAGCTGGTTATGCTGCTGCCATTCTTCATAGCTCCTTGGAGGGCTCTGCTGCTTCCTCCTCCCAGGTTTCTTCTTGAGCTTTTTCACTCTCCCATTAGTAAGGAATACTGCAGTGGTGAATGTCACGACATAGTACAGTTGTGTAAAACCATACCATAATGGCAGATTTTCTTGCCTTCACTGCTGCAGTATTCACTCCCTCCATCCCTCTTTGTCTTTTTCCCTTCCTGGCTGTGCAAATTCTCCTTGGTTTTCTTTGGACTGCTGTTCCTACTGGGGCAGTCTGTTCTGAGGATGGTACACCTGAACGTCACCTTTATACCCTACCGTACGCAAAGAGTAAGCAGGTGACTTTCAGCCTACCTTAAACCAACATAAATCTTTTGTAAACTGGCCAGACAGAGGGCTTCATGACAGGGAATCTCATTAGTAAGGATACTGCAGCAGTGAAGGCAAGGACATCTACCATTATGGTAAGATTTTACACAACTGTACTTTCAGGGGGTATGGGGTGTGAGCTGCCCCCTCCCACACACACACACAAGCAGAAGTTTAAAGGAGAAGAGTGATTTTCGAAACATGCTTTTCTCCTGTGTTTTTTTTTTCTTTTTGTTTTGTTTTTTTTTTTTTTGGCTTGTCAACACTTAGCAATTTGAGTGCTGACATTTCAATAGGGAGCCTCATAAGTAACCGGGCTTCTTCAGGGGCTCTCAGTGGAGACATTCAAATGAAAAAATGGTAAGAAGTATGGTCCAGAGGGAGACAGAAAATTAATGGTACTACTTATAAAAGTTCATTTAGAAGCCATCACCGTGGTGTAGAGATACATCCCTAACTACAGTCCAGATGACCTGGGATCAACTAGCAGCTCAAGCATCTGAGATGCTGGCAAGGGCAGGCGGGAATGGCCATTCAGGGTATGTGCACGGCACAACAAATGGATGGAGTTCCCTGGCAGAGACTGGGAAACTAACCACCCACTACTTCCCGAAGTGTGAGTGGGGTGGCTTGCAGAAGTGGAAAATAGTTCAGCACAATCTCCCCACTACACATTCCAGACACTGGGTGGGAAGAGGAAGCTTGAAGAAAGTATTTTAAAAAAGTTCATGAAAGCAATATGATATGAACCTGGGATGCCGCACACACCTCACTGGTCCCCAATTCTAATTGGAATTAGCCCAGGGGAAGTCAGGATAGGTAGGCAGACTCAATGATACAGGACAGGCACCAGGGTCCAATGATGGTCAACCATATGGGTGAAAAAAATAGCTGCAAGAAACAGAAAAAGTTGCTTTGGGTGATTTTCTTCCAAACCATGCACTATCCTTGGACTACTTAAATCTAAGCTACAATGTTTAGTAAAGGAAGAGGAAGTAGTCCATGTTACAGAGTCACAGATTTTCTGAGTAACTGAGACATGAAAGCATGCAGCTGTAGCACAATCTCTGACTGTCCTCGCTGGTGACCTAACCATCAGAATACCATTTTCTTGCATAATGGCTATGTAGCAGCTAGCCTAATCTGGCAGGAAACAACACTTCCTTATCTTCCACTGGTAAATTAGACAGTTTAGGTTCCTAGATTCATAGGGAGTTACTAGGCTTGCAGTTCAGGGGACCACTGAGGAGCTTAGCCCAAATTCTCATTTGCTCCCAAGCACCGTCTGGGTAAGTGATTTTCTCAAGATCACACAGCAGACAAATGAGGGCTGATGGAATTGAACCCTGTACCTTTGGAACTCCAGCTCACAGCCTTAATCCTCTTTGCTAACTGCCACACGGGATTTGAACCCCTGCTGGCCTCATAGTCTTTTGAAATGTACTAGCTACTGATGCCCCAGAACTAATTTCTGTTTATTTGTAATCTTTTCTCTCTCTCACTCTATACTTTGTGGAACACAGAAGGTAATAGTTTATTGCTCTTCTCATAGCCAGCTTATTCAAATAAAATCTCCCCCACTAGATGGGTAAAGGGATCATGTATGCCTTAGTTTAGAATAACTTAAAAGAACCAGTAAAAAAGGAAAATACAAAACGTTCATGAAAACAGACCCTGCCTCTATAAATGATAAAGAAAAGATTTTCATACCATAAGGCATGTGTCTCTGTGAGGTCCGTCCACCCCCCCCCCCCCCCCCAAAAAAAAAAAAAAAAAACATGCTGGGGTTTCCACCAGAATCTTGTCCAAAAAGTGAATTTAGACATGGGCAACAGCAAAGCCTCTAGGGTGGCGCCTATCAGGGGAAGACTTGCATAGACAACTGTTTTAGGCATCAACATTGGTATGCAGTATCCCCTACACAGGAAATATGCATCACAGACTGTGCACTGTGTCAGGGTTACCTACTTCATGTTATAAAAACTGTCTCTAGGTGAGATTTGGTTATGCTGACTAATGTTGCTGAAAATGGGTATGGATATTTGCTGATAAGTGCGTTGAGGACCTGGCCTATTCTGACCTAAGCTAGGACCCATTCTAATGATGGTAGGGGGGTTATGTGCCTCTACTGGACAAGGGGTGTTGGTAAATGTAGACTTGAAAGGCTCCGCTAAATTACATAAGCGCATCCAGAAGTGTCTCCTAAGGGAAACTCCCGAACCAGCTGCCTTGCTCGCCCCATCGGCTGCATAGGAGATCAGCCTCATGGAGGAGTTGACGATGGAATTTAAGGTGGACAACTGAGCAGTCACCTCCTCAGGGACACCCTCAGTAGATGTACCTTGAAGAGTATCTCCTAACTCCTTGAGGAGATCTCTCTGAATCCTAGTAAAATGTGTGAGATAGTTCAGCAATCTGAGGGCAAAAGCCGCTGAAGAGAAAATACACTTCCCGTATCTGTCCATCGTCCGAGACTCCTTGTTCAGCGGATGGACAGATGAAATCTCCGCTAGCTCCTTCTTAGTGGCTACCGCCACCACCATGGCATCTACAGGCACGCCCTTGGACAAAACTCTTTCTCTTTTGGGGCCAAGAGAAATTTGTTGGGTCTTCTGGGGACTGGCTCCGTGGTATTAGGAGTTTCCCACACCTTTCAACTAAGCAGGTCTAAGAGTTTGTCAAAAGGTGGAGACACCCAAGAGGCTGAAGGTTGAGACCCAAAAGCCTTCAGGTACACCGACTCCTCATAAGAAGGGGTGACAGCAGGCCAGCCACCTATCTGCTTTAGGATCTCTAGAATGTCTACAAAGGAGACATCATCAGAGGACGACTTGGGGGACCCTTCTGACTCCTTGAAGTCAGTGTCTGAGGTGATAGACTCATCAGGGTGAGTCTACATGCTTCCTCTTGCATATCCTCTTCTGAGGGGCCTCCTTGGAAGGGTATTCCGGGGAGGTCTTGGAAGACTGAGGGCCACCCAAGGGGGCTCCTGAGGCTGTGGGTCCCTGCTGCCAAGGGAGAGAGAAGGTGCTGAGACAGAGGTCGGTGCTTGAGGGGGAAGAGTATCGGTACCCTTTTGTGGAGCTGATGACCGAGACAGCATGCTCCTCATCATCTTGAATGCAGATCTCTCTGGCTCCGAAGACAGCCCCGGTTCCAAGGAAACAGGGGTAGTCCTTGGCTCCAGAGCGACCGGCTCCGAGATGGATGTAGGGTCCGTGCTCACCCTAGCCGATGCACCGATAGGGAGACTCGGCACCAAAGAGGTTCGGGTCTAAGTGTCCCTGTCGGGACTGACCGGTGAGCTTCAGCTCCTGGACACCACGGACGGCGCTGAAGGTGCGGGAGCAGAAATTGGCTCTGAGACAGCCACAAGGGGAGCTGGAACCGATGGTTCCACAACAAGCAGCACCAAAATCTCTGGCTCCGAAGGCCTGATTCGGCTCGGAGGAGGAACCATAACAGGGAGAATGGACTCAGATGGCTCCAGAACCAACTGAGTCACGGGCCAACAACAATTTGGGCTAAGCAAATGACTTCAAGAGTCTAAGCACTACTCTCTCCACATCTTCTTCTGACAGGCTCTTGGAGGATCTGGATGACAGAGTAGGAGACCTGGATCTCTGTAAAATGGGAGATCTTAAGTTTGGGGAAACCGGCAAAAGATCTCTGGACTGGCCCCGATGCAATTTTTCAGTAGTCGTCTCCGAAAGGCTTGGGGCCATCACTGAAGTGTCAACTCGACTGGCTCTGAGGACAGTGGAGCTGAGGAGGCAAAAGCTTTATCTAGTTTCAATGTCTTCTGAGGAGGTTCCGACAAACTAGTCGGTGCCGGAGAATGTCTCTTGGCCGACTTGACCTTCTCTTTTCTAGATGAATGAGACTTTGAAGATGAAGAAGAGCTTGCTAAGTCTTCCTCGAAGGAAGGCTTGAGGAGACCTTTCAGAATTAACTTGTTCTTTTGCTCCTGAAGAACTATGGAGCTAAAGGAATGACAGAAGGAACAAGTTTCCTGCAGGTGAATGGCTCCGAGGCAATAAACGCAATTACTATGACCATCTGTAATCGACATCTTTTGGGAGCACTTAAGGCATTTTTTGAAACCCCAAGTTTTACGGTCTTTGGAGTCTTTAGACATAGCTATAAGAACTCTAAGCAAACAGAAAGGAGGAGGACAAGGTCCTCTAATTTAAACGGGCCTTGCCCTAACAAACCACACACACAGAGAAGAGAAACAACAGAGGACTAGATCCTCTAACTTAAATGGATCTAGCTGGAAAGGCAGAAGCTAAGCCAGGAAAAATCAGAATCTTAAGCAGCAGGCAAAGTATGAAAGGCAACAACACTGCACACAATTATTAATCTAAAAAAGAGAGTAAAACAAGGTCCTAATACAAACGCGGACCTACGGAAATATAAACTGTATCAGAAAATGGCACACAACACTGCACACAATATTAATGTATGAAAATGTGAAAACAAGGTCCTAACACAAATGCGGACCTACAGAATACTATCAGAAAACTAGCACACAGGATACCACACAGAGAATAATCAGGGCCCAACAGCCAACAAGTTCTCAAAACTAAGTAAATAGTAAAAACACTTCTGTACACTATCTATAAGATAACTATCATTAATATTAAGTATAACTAGCCAAGTATAACAAGAAATATTAATGAAATATGAATAATGAAAAAGTTTTGAACTTAGCCACTGCCAAGCAAGAAGCACTTCTGAACTCGTAGACGCGGCAAACGAGATCTGGGGATTGTACTAGTGCACTATGGGATACCTACCCAGCTACGAGCCAACTAAGAGACTTTGAGCTTTGTAATAGGCCGAGTCAGATCCGAGGATCGTCTCTGAACACATATGTAAGAATGAAGGTGAGATAGGACTAAAGAACATTAAGGTTTTCCAGGATAAAAAATTCAATTCAACTTTATCAGCAAGTTTGAAGGGAGAGCAAGTCAGGGCCTGCAAATCAATTGTAATATCCCATGGAGGAACTGGATCTCTAAGAGGAGGCCAAAGTAGAAATGCACCTTGAAGGAAGGCCTTGGACAATCTAAGCAAAGCTATGGGGTGTGAATTTCCCCAATGTGGAAGGAGGAAATTGCAGCTAACTGTACTTTAATAATAGAAGAGGTGGGCACTTTGAAAGAGACGTGCTAGGAAGTCCAAGATAGATGGAAGAGGGAATGAAAAAGGATCAACATTTTTTTCCAGAGCTCAAACAGAAAACCTTTTTCATTTACTTTTATACAGCTTCCTAAAGGAAAGTTTCTGGGAAGAGGGCAACATGTGGATAACTGGAGATAACAACCTGTATTGTTGAGCTATCACTGGAATTCAAGAAACCATGTGGTCAATTTGAGGGACAGAATGTTCCAGTGAGACAATCCGGATGGGTGAGAAATTAAATCTGGATCTAAGTCCAGTACCCAAGGAAGATGAATTAGGGAAACCACAGCTGTCAAGGCCAATAAGCTGCTATAAGGATTACCATGACCTTCATCATTGATGCCTAATGCAGAAACTTTGTAATCCATGGCATTGGAGGAAAAGCATAAAGAAGTCTCAGTGGCCAAGGGGGCGTTAGTGCATCCCCTGGGTACTTCCCCTCATATGGAATTACAGCAAAGAATTTTTTGTGGGAGAGGCAATGAGATCACAACAAGGTCAGCCTCAGCAGTTGAAATTCCGCTTTGTTACTGATGAGTTGAGGGACCACTCATGAGGAAGCAGGATGGATTTGCACAACTTGTCCACCAGTATGCTGGATTTTATCAGGATATGCACTACAGTTAGAAAGTGGAGAGAAGATATCACACATTGCCACACTCTCATGGCCTCTAGACACAAAGGATAAGAACTGGTTCCTCCCCATTTGTAGATGTACCAAATGACTACGATATTGTCTGTACGGATGGAAATCACATTTAAGAAGAGCCCTGTATGGCCTGCAATGCTAGGACAACTGTTCCTATCTCCAATATACTGATGTTAAGACTGGCCTCTATCTGAGTTCATGTGCCATGGACTGTCTTTCCCAGATAATACCTCCCCCACCCCAGTTGGAAAGCATCCATGGTCATTGTGGTTTAGGGGAAGGCAAAATGAATGGACATCCCTGTGGAACGTGTGGATTATAGCCACTACTGAATGTGGGTTTTGCAAATGTTTGGTAGTCTCTCTAGAAGGGATAAAGGTTGTTTTCTGATATTCCACTGAACTGCCAGCGTCCACTAAAGAACATGCATGCAGAATCTGGCTAGTGGTACTAAAGTGACTGAAGCAGCCATGTAGCCTAGAAGGTGAATAACTAGTCTTGCAGATGGCTCTTAGTAAGACAGAAGTTCTAGTGCTTGTTGGTGAAGAGCTGTAATTCTTGAAGGGGGAAGCTTTGCTGAGTTGTTTTGTCCAAAGTTGCTGCAATGAACTCCAGGAACTGAGCTTGCTGTAACCTGGACTTTTTAAAACTCACTGTGACTCTCAAGTCTGTGTAGAGCTGCAGCAAGGAGGACCTGGCTTAAATTAGTAGATTCATGGTAAGGGCAGTGATGAGGCAGTCATCCAGGTATGGGAATACTCAGAAACCTTGGAGTTACAGATGAGCTGTCTATCACTGCCATGCACTTGGTGAACACCTGGGAGGATGTGGTGAGTTCACAGGTCAGTGCTCTGAATTGGAAATGACTGGCTTCCACATGGAAGCAAATGTACTTCCTGGAGCACCTGTCCATCTTTATGTGGTAGTATGCATCCTGAAGATATATTGAGCACATCCAGCCATCTTTCCTCAGCAGGGGAAGAATGCACTTACCGTGACCATCTGGAATTTGGTTTGCTTTACAAACTTGTTTAATCAGCTTAGGTCCAAAATTAGTCTTGGGTTCTTACTTTTCTTTGGCAATAAAAAGTATCTTGAATAAATTCCAGTTCCTCTGTGGTCTGGGGGTACCTCTTAGTTGACCTTAATTTCTTAGAAGCTTCCTTATTTGTGAAGCAGCTACTTCCTTTTGTGTGGGTGGAACATGAGGAATTATTTTCTGAAGTGATGCAGCGAGTGTGAAAAGGTATAACATAGCCTACTGACTCCAATCTTCTCTACCCATTTGTCTTAGATGATGAGAGTCCAAGTTGTTGGGTGCAGGGACAAGTGACCTCCAGAGAATGACAGTCAGGCAAACATTCAGTACAGCTGGAAAGGCTTCACTGAGAAAGGACCCCTGAAGCCTTGGTTTTGTGTGCCACCTCTGCCTCTTGGGTAACATCCACTATAAGTTACCCCCCCTTGCCTCGAGGAGTCTTTCTCCAGAAGTGTCCAATGAAAACCTTTGGGATTTCCAAAACTAAATTTTCTCACCTATCTTTTGATTTCTGCAGAAGGTCCTTTGAGGAGTAGAGAATTTGATCCCCAAGGCAGAAAGGGATTTGCCATTTCTCTCATTTCTGAAGATAGTTTCTTTGACTTTGGTGCCAAACAAAGTTGATCCATCATAAGAGGTGTTGAAGGACTTTTTGAAATTTTCAGCAAAATCACAAAGCTACATCCAAGCGTGCCTCCCAATGGAAATGCCTGAACTGGCTGCTCTAGTTGCACCCTCTGTAGCATTAGAAATTAGGAGCATAATGACATTGGAAAGTAATTGGAGGTAGCCGACTGTGAATAAACAGCTTTCTTTTGATCCACAGGCAAGGTCCTTTGGAGAAATATGTCAATCTTCTTCATTAAATCCCTCTGAAAACAAGTAACATGCACCAAGTAATTCAGCACTCTTACTAAAAATTTAGGCAAGACGTAGACATGCTTCCTGAATCTGTCCAACACCCATGACTCCCTGTTACGAGTTTGGGCAAAGGAGCTCTCTTCTATAAACTCCTTCTTAGTGGCAGCTACTGCTAATGTGGAATCTATTGCTAGACCCTTGCTTCAATTCCTTGGAGGAATCTAAGTGCCTCCTCTTACACTTGTTTCCAGTGAAACTCTGATGTGGGAGGTCCAGGAGAGGACTCTGAAACAAATACAGTCTCTCTAGAGAAAATAGACTCAAAGCTTTCAGAAACTGGCTGTCCCAATGGGAAAAGGACCGCAGGCTTCAGATCCTGGGAAATCCTCTGGGGATGGACTGGATCCAGCTTTGAGAGGGCAGATCTCTCTCTATGCTGACACAGCACTCTCTCAAAAGCCTTGAATGCCAAAGCTTGAGATGGATGTGGGAAATTCTGCAGCAGGAGTTGAAAATGCTGAAATTAGCGCAATCCTGGATGCCATCTGACTAGGATCCAAGGCTGACATCAGAGCCAAACTATCACGCTCTGATGATTCTAAGAGAAGGAAAGACTCTGAAAACTTCAGATCTGATCCCATCCTGTTGAAGTCAGCACCAGCAGTCTAGCGCTTGGTCTCAGACTTCTCCAACTGAGCCAGAACTGACTTCATCAGAAAACTTAACAGGATTAAGAAGAGTGTAACCTCAGCTCTGATGCAGACCCACCATGGGCCATGGTCCACGGGCTCCATCCAAGGAGACAGATCAGAGAATGTGCTATTAAAGATCGTGGGGGGACGACAGACATTCCTCCTGGATCAGACAGTGGTCGGTACTGGGAGTACCCCCAAATTGATCTGGATCTGAAGGAATCCTGTCCATGTCAGCTTTGGTAAGGTTCTGAGAGGACCTAGCTGACCTCAAGGAAGAAATCGATGAAGGAGGCCTCAGATGGATATCTAGGTCTATCTTGTAAGATAGGAGACCACAGCCTACATGTAACAGGCTCCGGTGAAAAACTAGGTAGCGTTACTTGGCTCTGAAAGTTTAGAGATATTTCCTGGAGTAGCTGTAACTGATGAGGGCATCTGATCCAGAGATGATCTCTTTGAATTTTTTTTTTCAAACACCTTTGTAGAATTATCACTTGTGACATAGGCAAATGTACATTCATATAAAAGTAATCAAACTATATTAACATAACAAATATTATATTTCATACATATTACTATATATCATATAACCTAAGCAATATTACATAAACTATTCAATTCTGCCATTTTTTAAACAAGAAATATCTTTTAGTACATAGGCAATCATACATTTACATAAATAAAAAGAACGCACAAACACAGTCCTGGTCACAACTATTTTGCATCACAAACCATACTGACACACTCCCAGTTACAAACATTACACATAATTTATAATCTAGCCAATCTTTCTCACTCAAACATTACATAGCTTATTTAAGTCCTGCCGCCTTTTAGACCTCATTCCTCCCTTCTATGTATTGTTCTTACAGTTCCCATTTTTTTTTCCTATGTTGTTGGCTTCTACCCTTTTCTAAAGATCTCAATTCCAGTAGTTTTATCTGTTACTACATTCACTGTTTTAGATTTTGACTTCCATTTTCCAGTAATTGCTTTTTTGGCAGCCATCATTATTAGACACAGCAAGGCCTTACCATGTCTATGCAATTCTGATTCTGTATAACAGCTCAGAAAAATCATATCCCTTGTCAGACCAATTTGCTCACCCAGCATCAATGACAGTGCATCCTGCAGGGAATCCTTAAAGTCCCCTAACTCACCACACTCACAGAAAATATGTTCCCAATTACCTCCTTCTTCCCCTTCACACCTCCAACATTTACTGTCTGCTGATGAAAAAAATATCTGGAGTCTTCCTCTGAAGTTTTTGACCTGTCTTTTTCTGTTTCCTTCTGTTTTTCCTTGGTTTCAGCTGCCTTTTTTGGTGGCTAAGAAAGAAGGAGAAGTAGCAGCTGCTGACTTCCCTAAAGTTGATGAGGGCTTTTCTCCTGAGGATGGCTGTAGGAGACCCTTTAAAATAAGTATATGCCTCCTCTCCACTATGGGTGTTTTCCTCAAGGATTCACAAATCAAGCATACCTGCTCTAAATGAGAAAGCCCCAAGCATTTCCCATGGCATGCACAACTGAACTCAGAAGCTTATGAGAACAAGCAGTACACTTCTTAAAGCCGGATGGCTTATCCAACAACCTGATCCCCACAAAAAAAAAACAAAAAAAAAAACATAAAGACAATGAGAAAGATTATTATTTTTATTACCTCAGGGATCTCTTCAGTGGCTCTGCTGGACAGAAGCACAGGGAACTAATCTAAGGGGGCGGCGAAAGCCAACACATTCTGGCTAGGCTTATAAATGCCTTTGGGCAGATAGCCTAGTACCCACCTATGAACCTATATATATATATATATATATATATATATATATATATATATATATATATATACACATGTATGTGTGTGTGTGTATTTATCTTTAATTGTACATAGAGAAAGTACTCTATAAGAAAAGCAAATCTGCATAGATTATTATTATTATTATTATTATCATTAAGTTGGAAAAGCCTAATGGTAAGTGTGGGCAAGTCAAAAGGGGAGGAATACTATAGATATAGATTTTTTTAAAATTGTATAATAAAAGATGAATATAGTGGGGTAAAGTTTACTTATCTATAAAAAATGTCAATTATTCCATCCAAAATTCTCCTGAGCAGCAAGATCCGTTCATAGCTGTTTAGGTGGTAAATGAGATCTGAGGTACTTAGCTCTTCTCACAGGAATTATGGGTAGGGGAGGAGCCTTAGCACCATATCCAAAGCTTAGCAGTGGTTAAGAACCAGACCCATCCATTGGGGAATGGATGGAAAAGACATCATCAGATCATAGGTTTAACACAGGGAACAGTATACTACCTAATAATTCAATCATGCGACTGCACAGCTTATGCACAAGAGTTTCAGCAATGGCTGACAGTTCATGCAATACAAACTGACAGAGAAAATGAAAGCACCAATGAAAACAGCTAAAGCTCTAAGCAATAGTATTTATCTTTCCAAAACTGCAGGAACCACCCCAACTCTCACCAGATTTAACCACCATAAGATCATAATAGAATACTACACTTAACCCTAAAAGGCCTTTTTAGCCATGCCTCCCACAAACATTACAAAGATATCGGTCCCTTAGGTTTTGTGGAAGTATATAAATTTAAGCATGAACTGTCGAGCACTTACAAGGTGCCTCTATATAACAGAGGCAGAGGTGCAAGATCTGGCATTAACTTATGGTTCCCCATCCACTGATCCAAGATTTGCTTGAATATGTGCAGGGAAGAACATTGATTCATGTGGATGGGAAAACTGTTCCAAGAAGGGTTAGCTTCATAGACATGTAACCTGTCCCTCCAGCATGTTCTAGCTATGTTGCAGGTTAGGTTTACATCCCTGGATCATGTATTTCTGATGCTACTTGTTTTGCAGATGTGAACAGGTCCATTAAGGCTGGATCTGCAGATACTCTCTAGGTCAGGCATAGGTCACCTCTCAACAACCTATGGGAGACAGTATAGGGATAAGAATTTGAGGTGATATGCATAGGACTTATTTTTTAAACCTTAGCAGATTGGGGAATCTACCTCCACAAAAACAATGGTCACTAGTAGAGTGCCTCAGGGACTCCTGTCATGTAGTAATTCAGACGTGCTACACTGTCCTTTGTTTGGGGGGGGTTCCCTGCTTTCTTTCTTTAGCCATTGAGTTTTAAACATCTGCTTACCAGAAGATTGCAGGCACTGTTCATTCTGCTTTTTAAAGTAAGCTGTAAATGGAGAGTTGAATCTCTTGGCAAACATGGACTGGGAAGGCTGAAAAATAATGGAGATCTCTTGAATTGGCTTTCCTCTCTCTGATCACAGGTTTTAATGACCATTGCAGTAGAAGCACTACAAACTAATTCTCTGTCCAGGGGGAATTCAAAATTTAATTTTTGACACCCCCTTGTAGGTTTCGAGAATGCAACTCATGGAGAGTCACCAGTGGCAGCCAATGGTCTTCTGGACAGGGGGTCAAAACATTAAAAGTAAAAGTATTTTCACATCTCTGTAACACACACACACACACACACACACACAGTTCCGGCAGGGTTATATACACTTTACAAGCAATGATAATCACTTTAAACACAGAAGAGACCAAGTTACACAAAGCAGATTCCTCCTCGCAAGAAGAAATAAATTCCAAAATACTCTTCATGTTCTCACAAGCATAAACTTCAACATATGAGCTTGACAGTTGAGAATTCTAAAAACAAGTGAAGAAATATAATTTTTTCCCAAAACTATCAAAAGTCTTTCCATCCTTGTCAGAAGGACTAATATTAACCAAATGTTTAGCAGCAGCAGCTGCATTCACTAAAGCTATAGCTGCTGGATCAGCTCTGTAATTAGTATAGAAAAACTCAAAAGTCTGATGAACTGTACATAGCCTATCTGCCTGATTAGTAGTAACAGGCTGACTATCAGGAACACAGCAAGCTGCAACAAAAACATCCTCCAAAGTAGACAGAACTGCAGGAAAAGAAATGAATAGGTTCTGGAAATTTTAAGTGTAAAAAATCTAAATACTTTCTGAGAGGCTGAGAAATATCATTATTTTCCCACTGAAACAACTGATTCATTCTGCAAATACTTTCAGAGAAAGAGAATTCCTCAAAAGGACTGACTGAAGTCACACTATCCTCAGAATTTAAATCAGAAATCTGTGGAAACAACACGATCTGTCTCTTCACAATCACTTAGAGGTTCAACATCTTGAATCTCTTCAGACGACGAAGAATCCCTTTTTTCCTTTTACCAGGAATAGAGATACAAGAAGGGTCAAGAGCCTGCACTAAACCCTGAGCTTAGCACAATAAACTACACCTGTTCAGGGTGACTGTGACATATGGTTTAGGTTTCTTTCTTTTTGACAGGAATTTCTGAAGAATTAGACTCCAGCAATACCCTCCCTAGAGAAGGACACACCTTTCTGGTTGGACAGTGAGACATTCTCTCTGCCCCTTCTCCTAGGACTGACAACAGTGCCTCTCCACTTTCCACCAAGGGGACCACAAAAGCTTCAGAGGGTGTGTCTAACCTCCAGTATTTGGGGGTTGTAGGGACTATACCAATGGGACCCAAGGAAACAGATGAGTGTTCTGAGGAACAAGCTTTGGCCACAGCAGTGACCTACCTGCGACTGAGGCACTTTAGTAACTTCCTGGTGGCAAAGGCGATTTAACAATTATCTTCTTCTTGTGAGTTGAAGAAGAAATCATCAAGGAACTAGTAAGTTGTTGCATGGTGTTGTTCTCCCATTCTAGATACAGTAAAAGAGTCTTTGCGGTTTCTGTTCAAGCAGTTTTATTTTATACAAACACATAGTTACTTAAGGTTACTGACTTTAACTTATATACAAACTAACAACTGTGTTCATGCATGCTATCACTGTGACTGCTTGTGCAAAATGGCCCCATGGAATGCACGTGCTTGGGATTTTGTGTGTGCACGTAAAGCCTTGACACTCTTCTTAAAGATACAGCGCACATCACTTGCACTCCGATCTATATCCTCCATCTTTGAGAATACAAAACAGAATATCAGGACTGCTCCCGAATACCATAGGTGTTCCTCAGGGCTCGATACTGGGCCCACTTCTGTTTTCCATCTTCATAAATGACCTTCAATCAGTCATCCCTAAATCCACCTGCATACAATATGCCGACGACTCCACCTTAATCTGCTCCGATGTCTCCCTCTCGAATCTCCAAATGACCACACAACATTGTTTTTCACTAGTTGAAAAATGGTTCACTGACTTAAAACTTCTACTTAACCCAGCTAAAACCAAACTATTACTTTTCTTCCCTAACGTCTTCTCACCTCTAGGTAAAGAACTCCCAAACACTAACAACATAACCTTTCATATTAAATCCAATAATGGGACCCTCATAACCCCTGTCACCAGTATCAAACTGCTAGGTGTCACTACTGATCATAAGCTCAAATTTGACATACACATTACCCAAACAGTAAAGTCTGTTAACAAAAAACTAGGATCTATGTACAGAATTAAAAACTTCCTAACTCCCACTACCAAATTAACTATTGCTCGCACCCATCTCCTCTCTTCCCTCCTCTATGCTTCCCCGATCCTCTCTTTTCTCAATAAACGTGAACTTAACATGCTCTCTCTTGCCTATAACCACATTGCCAGATTTATTACAGGTTCCCCTTATCGAACCCATCACTGCCTTAATCTGCGAAGACTTGGCTGGTTGGAACTGCCAAATCTCCTCAAACTTAGCCAACTCGCCGAAGCTTATAAAATAATCAACCATCCTGATAGAACTCCCTCACTGTGCAAAATTCTAACTCCATATACTAACCTCAACAGTCTCCGATCATCAAACAGCATCCAGATCCTAACCATTAAAGCAAAAAATCTCAGGTGGGGATGCCCTTTATGCAAATTCCATTGGCAAGCAGTGGAACTCCCTGCCAAACAACCTTAGACTTACTTCTTCGCTCAATCATTTCAAAGCTAACCTTAAAGAATATCTCTCCACACAATGGACATGCCCATGTCGAGAACCTGACTAACTACATATCTCATAACTTCTAGTTCCACTTCCCTAGCCCATTTCCCTAATTGCAGATCTCTAAAATTTCTCTTTCCTTTTAGTAATAAGGAAAATCTCTGATTTCAGACTATTTTTCAGTATCTTTAACGAAATCAATGTTTTGTGTATAATTTCCTGTCTGTCCTTTAGTCTTATATAACATCTATGTAAATTTTCATTCCTGCATATGTAAGCTGTATTCTCTTGTTGTAACAATACTTTGAATCTTGCAATTTAAATATGTACTTCTATTGTGTATTGGAGCTTTTCTCCTCGGGCCTCTACTGAAAACGGATATGTATCCAGATAGACCAGCCCGGTTAACAAATGTAAAATAAAATAAAATAAAATAAATAAATAAAATAAGATCATACGATCTGATAAGTTACTGGCATGCAGACATCACAGGTATATATGTCATGCATTATACAATGCTAAATAAACAGATATACATACAATCAAGTTTCATCAGGTCCACATTGCTGCGCATTTCATGCTAGGCTTTGAAACTCATCCGTATTGTGTGATACAGAACAGTGAATGAGCTTTAGCAAATGGAACTGTCTCTGCAGAATGTTTGCCCTGTGGAATGTTCTGATCATTTTCTGGAATGGAGTCAGAATTTTGAACACATTCTGGTATGGGAACAGTGTCTAATTCACTCTTAGATTTGAAGTCTGCATCACAGAAACAATGTTGTGATGATGATGGTGATTCTGGCACAGGAAGAAGATGTCTACAATTCCTCCTATACTCCACACCACACCTTCGAGTCTACCAGGTAAGTTCTTGGTTCAGTACAGATGTCTGTAATCTGTCCTATTCGAACAAAACCTCTCGTTGTCTGGATTCTTATGGTCTCTCCTTCCTTCAATGGATGAAGTAATCTGCTCGATCGGGTGTAACTAGATTTCTGGATATTACACTTCTTAAACAACTGAGCCTCGATAGTTTTACTCTTCTTAGGTTTAGGCTTCACTAGACTATAATTAATGGGTTCTAGTTTGCCTGGAAAGTAGTCTCTGGGCAGCTGAGCCAAGAATATCATCACAGGGTACGTTTCTGAGATTAAGTAAATTCAAGAACACATTGGTATTGTCCCGCTTTGACCTTTCAAGTAATTGCTTTGCACTCTGTACTGCACATTCAGCTAGACCATTGGACTGAGGATATCCAGGACTATTAGTGACATGTACAAACTCCTATTCTTTTACAAATTTCTGAAACTGGCTAGTAAATTGAGTACCATTGTCAGAAATAACTTTATGTGGACTACCATGAACTGAGAAATGGCATTTCAATTTAGTAATAACAGCAGAGGAAGTCATGTTAGGTAGTAGATCAATCTCAAACCAATTCAAATAAGAGTCTACTAAAACCAAACAGTGTTGATTGTTCCACTCAAGATATCAGTTGCAACAACTGACCAAGGTAGTTCAGGAACTGGACTTAGCCGAAGTGTTTCTCTTTGCAAATGAAGTCTAGTACTACTGCATACTGAACAAGAAGAAAGTACTTTATCAATGTCTTTTGGTAAGGAAGGCCAAAACGTTAACTCTCTGGTTCTTCTCTTAGTGGATGTGGATCCGGGGTGACCATGATGCCAAATCTGGATATACTCTTGTTGTAAGAAAGCAGGAACAACAATTTTAGGACCTTTGAAAATAATGCCATCTTCCATCAACAATTCATCTCTGTAAGGAAAGTAGGCTTACAATTCAGGTGGTATACAAGAGTGCTTTGACAGACATCCAACATTAATGTAGTAACTGAGTTTCTGTAAAATTGGATCAGTCCGAGTGTGATCTCTTAGCTTATTAAGTCTAGTGGTGGAAAAATTATACACTGATACCACATCAAAGTCAAAATTCTCTGCGTCAAGCTTTTCTGTGGTATTTCTGGGCAATATGGATAAGGTTATTAGCCAGGTAAATCAATTTGCCTTTTGTGCAGACCATTTTGAAATTGTACTTTTGCAATTTGAGCATCATTCTCTGTAAACTCGCTGCAGCGGAATGCATAGGCTTCTTTAGAATAGTAACTTGAGATTAGCAGTCAGTTTCAATCTTCATAGCTCAACCATAAATATAAATCATGAAACTTTGCACATGCAAATACTACTGCCAAAAGCTCTTTCTCAATCTGAACATATTGCATCTCACTTTGGGTAATTGTTCTAGATGCATAGGCTACTGGTCTGCTCTCTTGAAGAATGACTGCACCAAGACCAAATTGTGAAGCATCACAGGAAAGAGTAACTGGTTTCTTCATATCATACTATCTTAATGTAGGTGAGTAGGCAATTTTCTGCTTAAGGTCTTCAAATGCCTTCTGGTGCTGTTCCTACCATGACCATGCAATAATTTTGTGTGTTAGCTCACTTAAAGGTGTTGTCAACTCACTGAAGTCTGGTATAAACTTTCCTAAATAGCTGATCATGCCTAGAAAATGTTGTAGAACTTGTATATTATCTGGTGCTGACATTTCAAGAATAGTGGTTTGCTTGATCAGGTCTGCTCTCAAGCCTGTACTAATAAACAAATGACCACTGTAGGTAACTTCTGAAAGTCTGAACTTACACTTCAGAGGATTGAGCTTCAAATTTACCTCACATGCTCTACCTAGAACATTCTTTAGGTTTCTGTCATGCTCTGCTTCACCATTCCCTCCAACCAATAAATCATCTACTATTATGGCACAAGGATAACCCGAAAAAATTTGCTCCGATGCACGCTGAAATACTTCACTTGCAGAATTTACTCCAAATGGCATCCTTATGAATCTGTAACTGCCAGAGTACCAAAAGTAGTTAGAAATGAAGATTTGCGATCAAGCATAATTTGCCAAAATGAACTCTGCATCCAAGACAGAGAAAATAGTGGAATTCGGTATTAGAGCTGCAACTTCCTCGACTGTGGGCATCGGATGATACGGTCTCTTCAATGCTTTGTTCAGATCTCTTGGGTCAATACATATTGTGACTTTGCCCGAGTCTTTTTTTGTGAGCGGCTAGCATGGACGATATCCATTCAGTTGGTTCTGTGACTGGACAAATCACACTTTGCTGCACCAGTTTATCCAACTGAACTTTAACTTTATCCTGCATACCTATCAAAACTTTTCTTGCTGGTATGACTACTGGAATGATCTCTGGGTCTAACTTCATGGAATACACAACTGGAAGTTTGCCTAACTTGTCATTGGAAACATCATCTTATTCTGAGAAAATGGCTTCTGAAAAATTAGAAATTGGAAATGCATTTACATGATGAACTTCTTTAGCAAAAGGAAGCATTACCATTCTCAGACTATCTTTGAGATCCAGTAAAGACTGCACTGGCCTTCTGACTGCATAGAATAACAAGCTGTAACAGTTTAGACCCAAGGACGCCGAAGGTCGGAAAGGAGAAGGAGATATCGAGAGGAAACCAGACTGTGTGCTCATGGCTCCAGAGGGGGACAGAGCAGGCAAGACTCCAAGCTGAATCTGGGCCCGAAGAAATTTCAACATCATCCTATCCACTTCAGTTTCAAACAGGCTCTGAGTGCATGGGACAGAGGAAGCTACTGACCCAAGCCTGGAAGGGAGCAGAGGGGAGGCAGAGACAGGAGACCTAGCTTGGGATCTCTCCAGCTCCGGGGAGAAACAGAGAGACCAAAGCCAATGAGAACCCTGGGCCAGCTCAGGTCTGGACTTGGTGGGAAGTTCAGCAGAGGAAGACTGGTCAGGAGACCTCTTCGTAGGCCGATTTTTCTCCTTATGCCTGGCTTGCTTCCCCTTCCTCTGGCTTCTTGGTGGGAGTTTGAGCCCCAGAAGCAGGGGGAACAGAAGTAGAGGCCTCAGAGGAGGGAGCTAGCAAGTCTTTTAAGATAAGCTTGTTCTTCCTGTCAATAAGCACACAGGGATTGAAGCCCACGCAAATCGAGCTGAAGGAATCAAGATGGGGAACCCGCAAACACACCACACGCACAGAGTGTGGTCATCAGATGGAGGAATCTTGTGCCCACACTCCGTATACGTCTTGAAACCCGGCTTAGGGGTGTCGGCCATAGGAACGAACGAACACACACACACACACACACACACACACACACACTCCACACAAGAGAACAATGATAGATAGAGAGAGAGAAAGGAAAGAAAGGATAGCAAAAAGTTCTTTTTTTTTTTTTTTTTTACTGAAAATGGACCAATGCAGGGATAGAAGGATAGATAGACAGAGAAGAAAAGCACATGAAAAAACTTGCTCAGCGAGTATAAAACCCTGGAGGAGCTTAGAGAAATGGTGACCTGTGCTGTTCAAAACGAGCAGCAAATGAGATATGCTGGGAGGATGGAGAGTGGGGCATTATGCGTAGGGGTGGAGCTTGGATTTTGGCTCTGATGCTGGAGTATACGGCCGAGTCAGATTCGTACCGGATCGGAGTCCCACAGGTTGAAGACCAAATGAAAACAATTTCAGATACAATTTTTGCATCATGTTAACAATACTTTCCTTACCCTACTGTCTGTGGTAACCCTGAACTACTCCATAAATTTGAAAACAGTTGCCACTACATGCTGAGAATTGAAAGCATGTAGCAGCCAGTGATGAAGGCTGACATTGGCTGTGGTTATTTTTGAAATTTCTAGTTTCATGACAGGAGCACTGACTTTGTTCGTATTACTGCTTAGATCTGCAGAACTTGTTGCATTTTTTGAAACTGCACCATTTTTGTTTTGTTGTTCTACAAAGGTCAGCATTTAGAAAATACATTTTTTGTTAAATGTTGGGATGGGAATAATATTTAGTTACAGTTTGCAGAGCCTTCCCCAATCTATTTAATCCTTCAAAATGTTTTCCAAAGGAAATCCAACAATAAGGTAGGATATAAAGGCTAACTGAAGCAAGTGTGTTTCTACATGTTCTATGAAAGAATCTCTTAAGATAATCAACGTGTAACAGGTGCTCCTAAACTTATTTCCACAGCATCCTAACTCCAGTCTACAGTGTGTTAGCCAGTAATACTTCCAGTCATTAGGCAGAGTTCAACAAATCACAATGACAAAAATTCAGGAGACAGTAGACAAGCCCGGAATATAATAAAACCAAGAATTTATTCTCCTCAAAAATGGAAATCACAATGACAAAACTTCAGGAGACAGTAGACATGCCCGGAAAATAATAAAAAAAAAGTTATGTACTCACCATAACGTTCCATCTGAGTAGTTCTACTTCATTTGTCTTCAACCTGTGGGTATTGGATCCATATCGGATCCGAGCCGACAACTTCACAAGCATCTGCTCCAAGTTCCAAGCTCCTCCCCTTACCCATAATACACCACACCACTATCTTCCAACCCTCAGACTGAGTTTGCTGCACCCTACACTGAACAACCCGATCCCAAAACACCTTACACACACACATAAAACCAGCTATGAATGCTGTCCATATGGTAAGGCCAGGGGGAAGGCGGGAGGGACAGCTGAAGACAAATGAAGTAGAACTACTCAGATGGAACATTATAGTGAGCACATAACTTCTTTATCTGAAGTAGTTTACTTAATTTGATCTTCAACCTGTGGGACAGAGTCCCCAGCTACTAAACACCTGGGTGGCCCTCATGGAAGGATATTCCGGAGCACCGTGGAACCAAAGGATACTCTCCTTTGAGAAATCAAATCCAATTTATAGTGAGAAATAAAGGTATGAGATGAGGACCAAGTAGCAGCAGAACAAATGTCGCCTAAAGATACTCTCGACCAAAAGGCCGCGTAAGTAGTCATGGACCTTGTCGAGTGAGCTCTAACCTGACCTGGAGGAGACAAACCTTTATCCTTGTAGATCTGAAGGACACAGTGAGATCCACCTGGCAATGGTCACTTTGGAAATACGTTTACCCAAAAAAGGTTTAGAAAAGGGCACAAACAGCTGGTCAGATTTATGAAAAGTTTTGGTCCTGTGCAAATAGAATCGTAACTGTCTATGAACATCCAACAAATGCAACTTGTATTCAATACAGGTAAATTGATAGTTTGATTGATATTAACCTCCAATGCTACTTTTGGAAGAAAAGAAGGATTGGTGCGAAGAGAAACCCTGTCCTTGTGGAAAATCATGTATGGGACTTTGAAAGACAACGCCTGAAGTTCTAAACCCTCCTAGCAGAGATGATAGCCACTAGGAAGACTGTCTTCCAAGACAAAAACTTAAGATCTGCAGTTGCTGCCGGTTCAAAAGGAGGAGTAATCAATGCTTGAAACCGGCTCAGCTTCCCAGACACTGCAAACTTTAATAGACCAAAAGAGCGAAAAAACACATAATAATTTTATACATATGAACAGATAACTTAGCGCTTTCACCCACATACATAGGCATCATCAGAGTAAAAGAGCCCTTCATCTTTGTTACATTTAAAGCTATTAGTTACAGACACACCCCTCTAGGCAACCAACCCCAACCAAAAAGCAATTTATAAATTAAAGTCACAGTAAAACATCACTCCTATGCTTGTTGGAAAGCACAGTTACTTGTAACTAGAAAAAATATATTATTCAACTTAAAACACAAACATTTTAAAAAATCTATATATAGACATGTTTGTATAAAAGTAATAAATACATAAAAATAATAAATAAAAAATAATAAATAATAATATAATACTTAACATTCTTCAAACAAATGTAGATTTATACTTTAAAATGCTAGTGTGATCATTAATGCCTGGAGGTCTAGATGCATCCAGCCTCAACTGCCAGATGCACTCCCTCATCTCAAGTAAAACTTTTAAATCACCTCCTTTGTCATTAAATGGAATTCTGTCTATTACAAAAAACAGAAATTTCTTAGACAAGTGGCAGGAGTTGCCATGGGTGCTAGGTGTGCGCCAATCTATGCCAACTTGGTACTGGCGGAATGGGAGATGGAGAAGGTGTTCCCTACTGAGTATATTAAACAGGTAATGCTGTATTTGCATTACCTTGATGATATACTAATTTTTTGGACAGGGAGTAGGGACGAGATCCATACATTTGTTGATTTTCTTAACAACACTACCCCATCCTTAAAATTCACCTACACTATACATGGGGAAACCTGCAATTATTTGGATATATTGTTATACAAAAACATGCATGACGTTAGCCTAAATTCGAGTATATATCGCAAGAAAACTTATTCTAATAGTTTATTGCATTTTTCAGAGTTGTCATCCCCACTACATCAAGAAGAACTTGGTCAAAGGCCAAATGGTTAGATTATCCAGGCTGATTAGTGAGGATGAACGGCTAAATACTGAGTTGACCAGCTTGACTGCTATGTTCACAGAAAGGGGTTATCCACAAGAAATTTTGTCCAGAGTTAGAAAAGAAATAGAAACTAAGAGAATTACATCTTTTAAACCTATTTTGCATGGGGGTTTAATGAAGGAATTCCAGGAGGGGAACGTGTTGGTCTCAGAGTCCCATGCACAACACAAAAAGCAGGCTATGATTTTGCCATATAATGGGCAGGCAGGACAAATTATTAGAATTACTAAGGACACTTGGCAAAGTTCTTTTGACAGTGATACTATAAGTATTATAGGTAACACCCCAACGTTTACATATAGTAGGGGTAGGAACCTTAAAGAATTGATGGAAGCTGAAACTAACATTGAGACATACAAGAGCTCCAAAATGAGTAAATGTGGAGTTTGTAGTATATGTAAGTTTATTAATAATGGCCCTTATGTGGCAGTTCAAGGCTTCTATAAAACTATTAGGTGTCCTGGATTCTGTAACTGTAATACTAAGATGGTAGTGTACATTGCTACATGTTTGAGCTGTTCTACTTTATATGTTGGGAAAACAACAAGAAAGTTAAGGCTCAGAATCCTGGAACACCTAAGAGACATCAGGAACAAAACTAACAATGCCTTGTACATGCATAGTCTGAGTTGCCCTAATTTTAAGAGATTTCTGTTTTTTGTAATAGAATTCCATTTAATGACAAAGGAGGTGATTTAAAAGTTTTACTTCAGATGAGGGCAGTGGAGGCTGGATGCATCTAGACCTCCAGGCATTAATGATCACATCTCAATTTCTAGCATTTTAAAGTATAAATCTACATTTGTTTGAAGAATGTTAAGAATTATATTATTATTTTTTATTATTTTTATTTATTACTTTTATACAAACATGTCTATATATAGATTTTTTAAAATGTTTGTGTTTTAAGTTGAATAATATATTTTTTCTAGTTACAAGTAACTGTGCTTTCCAACAAGCATAGGAGTGATGTTTTACTGTGACTTTAATTTATAAATTGCTTTTCGGTTGGGGTTGGTTGCCTAGAGGGGTGTGTCTGTAACTAATAGCTTTAAATGTAACAAAGATGAATGCTCTTTTACTCTGATGATGCCTGACTATGTGGGTGAAAGCGCTAAGTTATCTGTTCATATGTATAGAATTATTATGTGTTTTTTCGCTCTTTTGGTCTATTAAAGTTTGCAGTGTCTGGGGATCTGAGCCGGTTTATTATTTACAAATTTCTGGTGTTACATTGTGTCGGCTGGATTCTATTTTGTCCGGGCGTTTAGGGATTGGTTCCACAGTGTCCGCCTTCTTCCAAACCCGCGAGGTGACTAGGTCCACTAATGGATCCGTGGCAGGGGACACTCAGCAAGTAAAGGGGCCCGTGCAGAAAGCCTCCAGGAACATGGATTCATCCAAGGCAGGTTTTTGGGCAGACCAACCTCCCCACTGGTGCAAGATTTCCATGATGTCTTCAAAGGAGACATCCTTGGGAGGTGATCAGGTGGAACCTTCCCCATCATCCAAATCAGTGTACTCAGTGAGGGACTCTGGGGAGGAGTCCAAGTGCCTCCTCTTGCATGTATGCTTGCGAGGAACCTCTCTGGTGGGGCTTTCCGGAGGGAGCTAGCAAACAACTTGTTCCTCAAGGGGAACTGCCTGGGGCTCCTTGAGCACTGGCTGTCCCTGTGGTAAAATGATGGGATTCAGACACAAAGCAGAAGGAGTCGGGGTGGAGTCCAAAGATATAGTTAGGGGCCTCGATCCATTGGAGAGAACCCTTTCCACAACATTGAATGCCGACGGAGAGCGAGCTTCCTGTGACACCATTAAGGGAACCACTTTCCTTGAATCCGACGTGGGAATTGGAGCTGGGCCCGAAGTAGATGGAGCTCTGAGGAGGTGGCCGTGACCCGACAAAGTTGGAGCCGACAAACAGCTCCACCCCCTCGGATCTGACACTCAAGCTCAGGGTCAGAGAGCCACTCGAATTCGAACAAGTCAGATCTGACATGCTCCAAGCAGCTGCTGGCATAGAGGAAACAGGTACCATCGGCGCCGACCCCCTGACTAGGGGAACTCTCAGATCCATGTAATCCGAAACTGAGGGTCGGATCGGAGAAGGAGATATAGGTGTAAAGAAGGGAAGCGAGCTCCCCCCTCCAGAGGGAGAGGGGGTCGGGAAGACTCCCATCTGAATTTGTGTGCTGCATAAATCTCAGCATCATTTTATCCATGTCAACTTCAGAGAGACTGAGGGTGGACTGCGACGAAGCCACAGACTCTGACCTGGCAGGTCGAAGAACTGAGGCTCTATAAGATGGTCTTGCCTCCTCCGGCTCTGTAGAAAATCTAGGAGGTCGGAGCCGAGGGGAGTCATGGTGCCTAGACGGGATTTTGGTTGGAGGCCCGTAAGGAGCCGAAAGATCCAGGGACCTCTTTCTCTTGTCGGATCTATGCTCTCTCTCCTCCTCTCTGCCTTTTCTATGCTCCGCTTCCACAGGCTTAGAGGCAGGAGGATGAGTCCCAGCCTGGGAGGGAGGAGAAGCAAGGACAGGAGTAGAAGGTGAGTCGGTGGCAGCCATAGCTGTGACCAAAGCAGAAGAGGAGGCGGCCTCCTCCGTAGAAGGGAGCAGGCCCCTTCATAACTAGTTTTGCCCTACAATCCTTAAGGGCGTGCGGGCTAAACCCTGTGCAAATACTGCAGTCAGTAGATAAATGGGCCCCACCCAAACAAAGCACACACAGAGTGTGGCCGTCAGCAGGCGATAGTTTGTGGCCACACTCAGTGCATCTTTTAAAGACCTGTTTAGGAAGATCAGCCATACCTCACTAAACAAGAAAAAACTTTTAAGAGACACACTCCACTCACTACACACTCAGAACCTTGAGCACACAGAAGGCTGAAGGGGAGAGGGGAAAAGTCTAACTACTACAAACTACCTAAAACTAAGACAAAAATACCTTAACTTGAGGCACCAGCGAAGGGGAGGAAGGAAGGAAGGAAACCTATGCTACCAGCACACACAGAAAAACACTAATAACTTTTGAAAAAGACCTATTCACAACTTGGAGCTCAAGAATCATGATGCGTTGGAAGCCACGGCAAACGAGGTCTGAGGGTTGGAAGGTGGTGGTGTATTATGGGTAGGAGGAAGAGGTTGGAGCTCGGAGCAGATGCTTGTGAAGTTGCATGCTCGGATCCGATACCTACAGGTTGAAGATCAAATGAAGTAAACTACTTCAGATCCAAGAATTTATTCTCCTCAAAAATGAAAATCATAATGACAAAAATTCAGGGCATGTCCACTGTTCTCCTGAATTTTTGTCATTTTGATTTTTGTTTTTGAGACGACAAAGTTTTATCCAAAGAAATGTCGTTTTTACAGAGTTTAAAAAATCTTCCCTACAAGACCCATCTTTAAAGTCTGTTGCGAAATTCTGAATTTACTTTCCCCTCACACTCAACTATGCTAGTCTGTAAGCTAGTAACCATAACAAACACAGAAGAGCACACACTTTTTGTTCCCCCAAACTACTGTCCCACATTCCCTATCAGTGGAAGAGTATCTGAATGCTGCCTTTCTGAGTCCTTCTGAGGAACTAGATGTACTACAGCCAGATCAACCAATGGATTTCGTTCTCTAAAGCCCTGTAAAATGTATCAGGCTTTCAAGGAACAGCTGACTGGACACCAGGGACTATATTTATAAAATATCATGAAAATAAAGATGACTTAAGGAGGTGGCTATTAGGAGCTTGACACTCACAAGTTTAGGAACTGTATATATCTCTGCAAAGAGGTAGGCATCTGAATTCCCCTTAAACTGTTCCTTTATTAATTTTCATGTCTTTCTAAAAGAAGCATCTCTTGGTGGAGATTCAGAGTGTCAGGAGAAACTTAAGTCATCAACTCCAGATTCTATGCTTTACCCCAAATGAGAAGCTATCAAATCTTCACACTGAAAAAAGTTCTTCATTCTAAGAACAGGAAGATGAAGCATGTTCTCTTTTTGAACTCCTAAAGTTGTAGGTTTAAGCTGCACTATTAAAAATGAATTAAAAAAAAGACATAAATCCTCACCTGCCAAATTCCTCATAATCAAAATCAATCTGGGATAGAGCTATAAATGCTACATTCTCAATCCCTAAGCAACAGTGCTAAACTAAAACAACAGCAGACATCATGGCTCTCTGAGGTGTTAAAAACAAGAAAAGAAATGCTGAAACACCTATATCTGATGATCTCACCCTTAGACATCCTTACTAGATGAATAGAAAATCAGAAATCGTGGCATAAAAGGGAGTCTGTATATACAGATAGTCACATTAGGCATAGCAAGGATCACATCAGAAAGCTGGATACAAATATTAGTGATAAAAGACTTCAACTCACTTATCAACTCTGACTGTTCACGGGCCATGTTAATAATTAAAAATAACATTACCAGATATCTTCTTTTTTTTCCAAGCACCTTTACTGAATTATCACTTATGACATAGGCAAATTTACATTCATATAAAAGTAATCAAACAATATTAACATAAACATTATACTTCACATATATTGCTATACATCATATACCCTAAGCAATATTACATACATTATTCAATTCCTGCTTTTTTAAACAAGAAACATCTAGATATGGTTTTGATGTCAGCCAGGAAAGAATTAAAAATACCAGACTAGGAATCCATCATAAGTACTGATGATGTATGTCTATGTGCACATATATATGCTGGAGTTGTGCAACTGCAGCAAATAATGACATACTCAAATGGCACTCATAACAAAGTCATTTGCCAGCTAATATTAGCATGGAATATTGCTTTTATGTTAGGTCCACTAAAATGGTGTTTGTACTCTAGTCCCTTTAATGATGACGATAACAATCCACTGATGAAGAACGAAATAAAAGCATCCTCAAAGAATAAAAGAACACCAAGATGATATTCAAAAATTGTATACTACCCAACAAACTAAAAGCACAATGTAATTTAATGAACTTCTCAACAATTAAAAAAAAACACCAAAAGTCACAAAAAGTCAAAAACCCCACTAAGGGATAAATCCTGAGATGGGACATAAAGGCCTCAGTCACGGTACAGTACCTGGGAACCTACTCTTACCATAGAAATATCTAGCAGTTTCAAGATGGTTTTATACTAGAAAGACTGAGTGTAGGGAGCTTAACTACAGAGGGAGACTAAGACATCTGAAATTGCATTTTATCAAATACAATTTATTAAGGGGTGATAATACAGACATATAAATGTTTTAAGAATGACATCATGCAGACAATATTGAGAACACACTTTATGAATCATAATATGGTCACAAGGATTTCTAACTTGATAATCAGCGTAGACAGGCAGTTAGGCTCACAAAGCAGAAAATATTTTCAATACTGAACTGGGAAAATAGGAAATAAACAGCATACTGAAATTAAACAGACCCTTACACATCTTTAAAATTAAGGCTCATCAATTATTTCAGAATAGCACTGACTAGAATTGGTCCTCTTGGAACAGAACTTGTAATGACCTCTTATGAAGTCCATAGCCTATCAATAACACTAAAATACAGAATTTGACAGTACAACCTAATGAAATCACTGATAACGGCAGGTTCCAGTTTGATCTTAAAAATACAAAAAATAGTATCACAAAACAGGTGATTCTGCACTACAACAGCAGCCAGTGCAGATCCCAATAAAATTTATAAGAACATAAATTACAGTACAAAGAAAAACAACAGAGGAGAATGGTCTTAAAAATAAGTCTTTAGCTTTACAATTTATGACTAATTAAGTGAAAAAATACCATAAACCAAGCACCCATCAAAAAATTACATAAAAAGTAGTATTACCTGAAAAATATCGGGTAATTTGCGAAGTCTTGTTCCCTTTGACAGCAACAGAGATGGTGGTCCTTGTCCAGTAATATGATACATATACAATTTAAACCACACTGAACTCACTTCTGGAATAGGTGGTCCAATATGCTACGAAAGTAAACAAAAAATCAGTATGAAAAGTAGTTTTCATCTTACAAACTGTTAATTCCACTGTAGGACATTAGCCTAAACAGTGTTCTTACAAACCTGCTGAATATAAAAAATATCTTCACTACTAATTGTACTAAATGGTTTTAGTTAGAGGACCAGCACAACAAGAACACACTAATAAATCTCACAGGACACTGACTGTCCAGTGCTGGTGTTGTTCACATGACAAATAGTAATAAAGTTCATGCATTTATATTTATGTTTATGTGTTTGCATGACGACCACAAGAAGTTATAATACAAGAACAAGTATAGCCACATGCAATTAGCAAAAACATCAAAGAAGCAAGTCCACAAGTCTAAAATAAAGGGGGCGCTGGTGTTGGGTCTGATTTCGCAAACCACTGAAAACTTCTCATGTGAAGTCTGGCCAAAGAAATCAGATAAAATCGTAATTGTCTATATACATTCAGCAAATGAAGGCAGTATTCTCCTTTATTTGAGTAGTTAAGAAAAAACACTGGTAGGTCAGTTGTCTGGTTAACTGTCAATTCTGAGATAACTTTGGGCAGAAAGGAAGGGTTAGTCCGGAGTGATACTCTGTCCTTATGAAAGACCATGTAAGGGCATTTTATACACAAGGCCTGAAGCTCGGATATGCGTCTTGCTGAGGTGATGGCTACTAGAAATAGTGATTTCCAGGACAAGAACTTTATATCGCAAGTGGCAGCAGGTTCGAAAGATGATTGTGTCAGGGATTGCAGTACTAATATTAAACTCCAAGGTTCGATCGGTTCTTTGAAGGGTGGCCTGATATGTGAGACCCCTTTCAAGAGGGTTCTACAGAGAGGATGGGAGATTAAGGATGAGTCTTGGAATCCATTATGAAAGTTTAAGATAGCAGCCAAATGTACTCAAATGGTGGAGGCTGTTGATTCTGAATGAAGACGACCTGACAATAATCCAAAATCCCACTAACAAGAGCTGAGCAGAGGTCTAGTTCTCTTTGTCTGGACCAAATAAGAAATCTCTTCCACTTGCTAGGATAGATTTTCTTGGTGGATGGTTAATGTGAAGCCAGAAGAATGTTACTTATCGGGGAGGTAAGGTTATTCTGCCTGGCAATTACTGGAAGTGGAGAAACCAAGTTGTCAGCTTGAGACTGGATATGTTTGGGTAAATAATTCTTGAGTTGGATCCAGTATCCACGGTTGGCATACTAGGTGAGGCCAAAGGAAGGGAAACCAAACTTGTCAGGGACAGTAGGTAGGAATGAAGATAACTCTGTTTCTCAGCCAAAGGGCCTTCTTTAGAAATTGTGGGATCAGGGGAAGTGGAGGGGAAAGCATACAGAAGTCCCATGGGCCAATTGTGTATCAGAGCATCCCTCTGGGACTCCTCCTGTGGGAGAATTAGGACAAGTAGTTGAGACTTAGATTAATATTCAGTTCTTGCCATTTTTTAAGAAGATCTGGATATAAATTACCATAAGAGGGCATGTTAAGAATGCGAAGCCCTTGTGGAAATATGCCTAGTTCCAAATATGTATCAAAACTAAACCTTCGCCATTGTAACTTTTTAAAAGTTTTTACCTTATTCTCAAAGGTTTTTAGTGAGGACAGGAATTCATTTTTCTCGATGTTACATTTGTAACCCTTGTAGTTCCTTCCACCATTGTAACTATGCAGTTCAGCAATGGATTCCCTCTCGCCAAAAAATTCTGCAAGGTTTTAATACAGAAAGAACAACGCTCAAAGGTTTACCAAAAAAGTAGAACAGACGAAAAAACACAAGGTGAACCAATGATGAAGTGGAACCGGCAAACAAAATGTCCAAAACACCAAAGCAAAAGCAAGTTCCACAGCTTTGTACAAATTCTTTTAATAAAACAAAACTTTCAGACATAAACGTCCTCTTCAGTGTTGAATTAGGGCAAAGCAGCTGCTGCATTTGTGATTTGCTGGAAAGGCGAATAGGTCGCGGCAAGGCTGGCCCCAGCAGCTGAAGATCTTCGCTGCAATAGCTGGATTGAGGGACCACTCGTGCGGTAGGAAGATACATCTGCTCACTTTGTCTGCAATCACTCGAGAATTCCCAGGAATATGGGTTGCAATCAGAAAGCGGTTGGAAGCTATCGCCCATTGCCAAATTCTCATGGCCTCTCGACACAATGTTTAGGACTTCGTTCCCCTTTGTTTGTTGATGTACCAGACCACTGACATGTTGTTGGACTGGATAGCAATTGTCCCTGACCGGAGGACAAATATGAATGCTTGCAATGCTAGAAGCACTGCCCTCAGTTCTAGATAGCAATTGTCCCTGACAGGAGGACAGATATGAATGCTTGCAATGCTAGAAGCACTGCCCTCAGTTCTAGAACACTGATATGCAGGTTGGCCTCTATGGTTGACCACGTACCTTAGACCGCCTTTCCCTGAAAAAGCCCCCCCCCCCCTATCAGGGAAGCGTCCATGGTCACGATGGCCCTGGGTTGAGATGGGGAGAAAGAGCAACTCCATAGGTCTTTCTATGGCTTCATACACCAAGTTTAATCTTGTTTGCATCGCTTTGTTATGCGGATCTGAAAGGACATAGGATGATGTGAAGGATACCACTGTGTTAGTAGCAGCCTCTGAAGAAGCCTCATGTGTAGTCTCACCAGAGGCACTATTGTAATTGATGCTGACATTGATCCCAGAAGTTGGAGGACAGCCTGAGCTGAAACTTGGTCTTGAAACCATATCACCCGGAGTTGGGACCTCAGTCTTTCCAGTCTGTGATCTGGGAGGGAGACTAGGCAGGCTTGGGTACTGAAAGTTGCTCCTATAAATTCCAAGGTTTGAGAAGGAGTAAACTTGCATTTCTCTCTGTTTACTGACATTCCTAGGTATTCTGCTAGTGTTAGAGAGCAGTTTAAGGCTGTAACCAGTAGACGCTTGTTGGAGGTGGTAAGAAGCCAATCATCTAAGTATGGAAACACCCGGAATCCTTGCAGTCTCAAGTGAGCTGTTACTACTGCCATACATTTGGTGAACACTCTGTGGGCTGTACAGAGTCCAAAGGGCAGTGCCCAGAATTGGTAATGATTGGCTTCCAGCTAGAAGTGAATAAATCTTCTGGAGCATTTGTCCATTTTTATGAGGCAATACACATCCTGAAGATCTACTGATCACCTCCAATCATCTTTCTCCAAAAAGGGCAAGATAGACTGAACCATGACCATCCAGAATTTTGCTTGGTTGACAAATTTGTTCAGAATGCTGACATCCAAAATTGGTCTCCCCTGTCTTTTTTGGCACTAAAAAGAACCTCGAGTAGAATCTGGATCCTACTTGGTCTGGTGGAACTGCTTGGATGACTCTTTTTTGAGACAGCTTTCTTATCTCTTGAGCTGTTGCTTCCCTTTGACTGGGTGGAACATTGGGAATTTGTCTTGATGACTTTGGATAAATATCAAATGGTATGTGATTACCTCTGGCTAGGATATTCTGCACCCAGGAATCTGTGGTTATTGGTTGCCAGGTAGAGTGGTTCAGAGAGAAATGTCCCCCAACTGTTTCCACAGGAAAGCAATCTGGCCACTCTTCAGAAGCACTGGTAGGGCTGTCCAGAGAAGGAATCTCTGGATCCCTGGTTATGCGGACCCCCTCTGCCTCTGTAGTGACATCTTCCAGAAGAGTTACCCCCTCTGCCCCGGGGAGTAAACTCACCATGAGTGTCATGGAAAGGACCCTGGGATTTCTTGTGCCACATCCTTCCACTCCTCTGATTCCTAGAGTAGGGTCATGGGGGGGGGGGTGGTGGAAAAACGTATGTCCATGGCAGACAGGGTCTTGTCATCCTTTTCACACCTAGCTAACATATCTTTCACTTTTTGGCCAAAAAGGGAAGAAACCTCCACTGGAGCATTAAGAAAGGAAGACTTAAAAGAGTCCGCAAAGTCACAAAAGCACATCCAGGCATGACGTCTTATGACAACGCCTGAACCAGCAGCTCTAGCAGCCCCTCCACTAGAGTGAGAAATTAACCACATGGACGGGTTGGATATGGATTCCAGGGTTGCAAGCTGTGAGGCAACTTTGTCACGTTCCTCATCAGAAACTGCTCCTGGTAGGGTTCCGGAGAGTTCATAGGTTCATACTAGGCTATCTGCCCTGGGGCAATTATAAGCCTAGCCAGATTCTGTATGGCTTACGCCACCCCTTGATTTGAGTATACTGTGCCCTTTTTAAGGTTTAGTTTACTGTGCCTCTGTCTAATAGTGACACGGGAGTAATCCCTGGGACAAACCTACGATCCCCCATCCACTTATCGAGATTCTTCTTGAAGAGATTCAGTGAGGTGCTCTGCCTCACATGAACTGGAATTCTATTCCAGAGCGAAGGGAGCCTCTGGGTTATGAACCTGTCCCTCCAGCAAAAGATTAGTAAAATGTACCAAGTAGTTCAAGGACTAAATGGCAAAGGTCAATGAGGCAAATTTTCACTCCCTAACCTGTCTAACACTCGAGACTCCCTGTTTGGGGGATGGACAGTCTGGGTCTCCTCTGCGAGCTTTTTCTTAGTGGCCACCACCACTACCATTGCATCTACTGGTAGGCTCTTGGTCCAGTGTGAACTTTCCTCAGGTGGGGCTAAAATTTTGTCTGGTCTCCGTGGAATTGGTTCAATGGTATCAGGACTCTTCCATGCGTGCTGCATGATGAGTTGGACTAGCTCGTCTGCAGGCAGGTTCACCCAGCAAGTAGAGGGTCGAGCACGAAAAACCTGCAAGAATACGGACTCCTCGGAGGAAAGGTTGGTGGGCTTCCAGTCTCCCTGCTGCTTCAAGAGTTCTAGTATGTCTCCAAGACAGTAGTCCTCAGGGGGCGACCATGGGGACTTCTCCTCTTCATCGTTGTCTGCATCTTCGGTGAGGAACTCTTCGGGGGAGTCCACATGTTTCCTCTTGCATGATCTCTTGCGTGGTACCTCTTCAGCGGGGGCTTCTGACAAGGACCTCTGAAGAGAGAACACCCTGCGTTAGGGTATCTTGAGGCTCTCGTGCTTGATGTCTCGATGTAGTGGCCTATGTCAGCTGCAGTTCAGTGGGAGGACATATCTGGTATTCCGACACCGATGGTTTGCCTACAGAGGCAGAGGCCCTCTCTATCGCTTGGAAAGCTGGCCCGCCTGAAGATGAGTGGGAGCCCGGAACCAAGAAGGACAACCTCAGAACCAGGGTCACACCCTGCTCCAAAGAGCCCACCACTAAGGAAGGAGCCCCAAGAGGACTTGATACTGGCAAGACTCCCGGAACTGTAGTAGATGGCACCGTAGAAAAAACTGGTGCCATACTAGGAATCACGGTGCCTGCAGCCCAGTCACGATCCCAAGGATGGCTTGGCTCCGAGTTAGTTGATGACCAAAGGGTCTGAACCTAAGCCAAAAATCGGCACCAACAACTTCGGCTCCGGGGCTTCAACAGTACCAAGTCCTCGTGGGGCTCCTTCCTTTGTGGTGGGCTCTTTGGAGCAGGGTGTGACCCTGGTTCTGAGGTTGTCCATCTTGGTTCCGGGCTCCCACCCCTTTTCAGGTGGGTCTACCAGTGGAACCGAAGAGGTGGAAACTGAAATAGGCGGTGGTGCCACTTGCTTTGATACCTGCAAGGAGGTCAAATGAGGAAAATATGCAGGAGTCTGTGGAAAAAGGCTCCCAACTCCAGCTGGGAGGGGAGTTTTGGAAGGTGTTGAAATCACTCTGGCTGTCAGCACTGATCCACAAGTCGCACCACATCCAATTCCAAGAGGATCCTGGAAGATCGGGTTGATATTCCCAACGGAGATTCGGGCGGCTCCAAAAAAGGGCTATATTGCTTCCCCAAGAATGGATCTGCCATGGGTGAGTATCTGGTCCGAGGAGCAGACTGCCCTACCAGCACCATGGTCTCGAGACCAGAAATATGTATGGGGAGGGGGAAAGTGACCGGTGGTGGATTAACTATTGTTGGTACCAAATCAGACGGGACTGAATCAGTAGTTGTAGGCATAGTCAGAGTAGATATTATCAGTGCCGTGACTGGTGCCAGGGGCAGAGTTACTAAAGACAGCACCGAAGTGGATGCGCATGGTTTCGGAACTGAGGTTGGCACCATGGAGGGAGGTTGAGGCCCCGGAGCCGAAGTTGTTGGTGCCAATTTTGGGATTTTTCGCTTAGGTTCAGACTTCCCATCACAAAGAAGTGAAGAAGGAACAGAGTGACTCAGTTTTTTGTGTTCTTTCTTTGAAGGGGGTGAGCCCTCTGACCCAGAAATGGCCCCTGAAAAGGGGGGGGGGGTGTTTAATAAGCCTTTGAGTATCAGTTTGTTCTTCCTCTCATTTAGGGTATGAAAACTGAACCCCTTACAAATCTCACATGGTGGTTGAACAGAGAGGTGCGGAATTCCCAGACAGTATACACATGACACGAGTGCCCGAATTAGGCATTTTGAGACAGCATTGGTTGCATTGCTTGAATCCTGTTGTCCCTTTTTTGTCAAACATAGCAGAACAACCCAGTCAAATAACTACTATTTATCACAATATGATTCAATAAAAGTACAATATACACTCAGAAGAGACAGACAGGGAGCGTTTTTTTTTTTTTTAAAGGGAAGAGAAATACCAACAATTGCATATAGATTACCTCAAGGAGGTAAGGGGAAAAAAGCAGAGAGAAGGACAGCGGGAAGGCCTGTACCAACAATGGTACTAAGATTACCAAGTTGGTAGGGAAGTAAGAAAAATTCACTCTATAGAAGGGTAAAAGATTAGCGACTACATAAAGAAGGGTTTACAAATATAAAAGAGAGAAAATTCTGTGTAAAAACGGGTTTTAGAATAATAATTTTTACAGTACTTAGCTTAGAGCTGGCTTGACACATCTTGATATCTGCATGGCAAACAAGATCTGGGGTAACAGGGAGAGGGACACTATGGGTAAAGCTTAGCTCTAGAGTTTTTTGGCTGGCACGAGCTTGTTACACGACTACTCAGTTCCGAGGATGGAACAGACATCCATCAGTAAGGAATGAATGAAGATCAACAACATCAGATCGAGTGTTAGTAGTCACTCAAAAGCATGGCCTTAACATTCCAATAATCTATAAACATCCTTAAAATAGACATGTGCATTCTGGTACGTCTAAAGGGAAGGACCTGTGATGAGCCAGTCCAGAAGCTCATCTCATTTTATGAAATGTAACAGCAAGAGGTTCTGTATATTACAACGGCACAATACCCAACTGTTTACAATAAGACACAAGTCATAGTGAAGCCATTCTTCCAGGCTATCACTTGTAAGTACAAACTCCAGTTAGATTCTTGTGTTCAGCACATCAACAGATGTAGCAAGTAAAAAATCAAGACAAAAAATACCATATAAACTGAAGACAAGGAGAAGAAAACTTTTACTTCCCAGGAAAGGATGAGGTAAAAATATCAGACAATGGCACCCCACAGTAAGGGAGCTAGAAGGAAGCCGTTTGATATGAAAACAATATCATACAAAAGGCAAAGAACCAGTGAGTACAATAAAAAGGTTAAAATGACAAAGAAAGCCAGCAGCAGGATTAACTGAAATAAACTAGTTATATATAAAGGTAACATTTTACATGAGCAAAATTGCACAACACCCTATTTCCTTTATCTTGTGCCCAGGAAAAGCCAACAGAAACTGCAATCAAAATGATAGTTTTGTTGCTAGAAAAGCCAAAGGAAAATATGCCATGCAAAATCTAAATTTACATAAGAAAATATATCATAAAATCTAAAAGCTCCTAAGAGTAAAAAAAGAGGTATTACCTAGAGGTTCACAGATGTTTACTAGGCTAGCGACAACAGCAACTTTTTTAAGTCTAGCCATGTATTCCAAATCTCTGGCAAGTTCTATTACCCTTGATAACTGTAAGCAGGGGCTTGGGGGATGAAACATTAAAACAAGTGCCAAACCAAGGATGCTATACCTAGCTATGACTGCAATTAAGACTTAACATTAAAGTTGGACAGTGCTATGGCACACAGGGTTAAAGCCCTAGCCACTGTCTATGTGACACAGGTTTGATTACCATCTCGAACATCTAAGGCACTGACAGGAAGGGATAAGAATGCCCATTCCAGAAGGGGAGGGTATTCATCTAGGTATTTCCTGTAGGCAGTCATAGTCAATACAGGGGAGTAGCCATCAGATGTAACAACTGAACATGGGGGGGGGGGTCAAGGGATAGATCATAAATGAAAAGGTCTCCCAGAGAAAGCAGTAAAACAGCACAACCCCCCCCCCCTCCCCAAGGATGCACTTAGGTTCTACACCGGTCCCAGCCTTAGAACTTAGATAGTCTGGGGCTGTAGGAAAGGGCTGGTAAACCTGGCAATGGACGCAGGTGCTGGGAAGTTTTCAACAGCTTATGAGGAAACATCAAAATCATAAACACTACTAAGTAATTGTATACAAAAGACAATATGCATTACTTTCTAGACTTGCTTATTTGTTAACTAGATAAGTGAACTGGTTTTAAGACCCTTTTCTACCATTATCCAGACCAAAAGCACATGCAAGACAGCTCAGGAAATGAATGCTACAATGGCTTAATTTATTTACAATATACATACATGCAGTTAATAAGTAATATAAAATCATTATATAAAAATTGCGAATATACAGTAATGTTCAGTTACGTATAATTAAGCAAACATGCAGTCAGATGCTTGTATAAAACTAAAACTGAAATACAGATTATCCATTACCTTTATAAAAAGTACAGTTTTGTACCTACCATAAATGTAGATGTTTGAGTGTTTACCCTGCTGCAGTCATCACACTTGGGTTATCCTGCCATCAGGCGGTCCAGCAGTCGGCCTGAGTTCCAAAGTCTTGGTCCAGCGTCAGTTGCTGTCACTTCTTCCCTGACGTCAGTGCGCCAGGGATATATAAGAGGCATCCAATGCCATTTTCTTCAGTTTTTCTTGCCCCAGATGTCAGGTGCCCCCAACAGGTAGGCAATATATATATATAGCTATATAAAAAAGTACATATAAAAATAAAATAATACCTTCAGGCACAAGCAAATACACCACAGAGGTTGTATAGGATAGAGTGGTATAGATAAGTCCAGCTAGTTCAGAGGGGATGGAGGGAGGGTAACCTGGACTGCAGCAGGGTGAACACTCGAACATCTACATTTATGGTAGGTACAAAACTGTACTATGTTCATCGTGTTACCCTGCTGCAGTCATCACACTTGGGTTGAATCCCAAAGCTAAGGATGGGTGGTGGAGTTAAACAGGGTTAGAAGAAGCTAGTAGGCCCTTCAAAACTGCAGTGGCAAAACCAGCTCTAGTCTTAGAATATAGAGGTAAGTGACAGTGTTTGGTGAAGGTGTGCACTGAACTCCAAGTTGCAGCTTCCAGAATATCCTTGGTTGGAACCCCCCTGAGAAAGGCTGCTGATGTAGCTGTAGCCCTGGTGGAGTGGGACCTAATGTTAGCAGGTACCGGTTTCCCATGATGCGTGTAGCAGAAACGTATGCAATGTCCTATCCATTTTGAAATGGTCCGTTTTGAGATAGCTTTTCCTTGTGATCCTGCAGCATAGGCTACAAAGAGCTGGTCTGATTTTCTGAAAGCCTTAGTTTTATCCAAGTAGTAACGTAATTGCCTGTGAATGTCCAAAGAGTGCAGGAGTCTTTCTCCTTTGTTCTGGGGATTTGGGAAAAAGGTGTGCAAATGAATGGTTTGGTTTAGGTCCACACTGGATACCACCTTTGGCATAAAGGAAGGGTTAGTTCGTAGAGAGACTCTGTCTTGATGAAAAATGAAGAAAGGCTCCACTGCCATTAGTGCCTGTAGCTCTGAGACTCTTCTAGCTGAGGTTATTGCTAGTAGCAGGGCAGTTTTCCATGAAAGAAATTTTAAATCAGCTGAAAAAGCTGGTTCAAAGGGCGGCAGTGTAAGCTTTTCTAGAACAAGGTTGAGATCCCAAGTAGGTGTTGGTGCTCTCCTGGGTGGTCTTATGTTCTTAGCCCCTCTGAGGCACTGTCTTAGGAGTGATGTGAGAATAAAGGAGGATCCGTGTTATAATGAGCTGAAATTGCGGAGGCGTGGATCTTAATAGATGAAAAGGAAAGTCCTTTGTGCAACATCTCAGTTAAATATTGTAGAATCTGAGGAATGTTTTGATCAAGGGGATTTTGGCCTTTAGACTGGTTCCAGACGCAAAATCTTTTCCATTTGTCTGAATAGGTTTTCCTGGTGCTGGGCCTCCTGGCTTCCAGAATGACATCCATAACAGCTTTGGATAAAGGTGTTGGCTGGTTGTTTAGGTAATTTGCCATGCAGCCAAGTTAAAAGTCTTGAGCTGGCTGTGTAGAATCTGATTGTCTCGCTGAGTGAGCAGGTGAGGAATCTGTGGTAAAATCCATGGTGGGTCGTGGGCCATGTTCCTTAGAATTGGATACCAGCGCTGGCGTGGCCACTCTGGTGCAATGAGTATCATTTGTGTCCTCTCTAATCTAACTTTCAGCAGTACCTTTGCTAGAAGAGGCAGTGGAGGAAAGGCATACACTGTTAATGTTTTCCAACTGAATGAGAGGGCTTCCACTTTCCAAGCTTGTGGATGGAATGTCCTTGTGCAAAATTTTTGAAGTTGGTAGTTTTGGGGGTTGGCAAACAGATCTATGTCTGGGCGTCCCCATTTTTGAGTTATCATTGCAAATACTTGTGGATCTAGTTTCCACTCGTGGGGATCCATGATGTTTCTGCTTAGGTCGTCTGCCAATGTGTTTTTCTTTCCTGGCAGGAATTGTGCTTGTAATTGAACCTGGTAAGACAGTGCTGTGTTCCACAAGGTCATTGCTTGTCTGCATAGAGGGTAGGAATGTGTGCCGCCTTGCTTGTTTATGTACCACATTACTGTGGTATTGTCCGTCTTTATTATTAGTTGTCCTGGGTGTAAGAGGTCCTTGAAAGCTGTTAGGTCATTCTGTACTGCTAGCATTTCTTTTTGATTGATATGCAGATGCCTTTGATCTGTAGTCCATTTGCCCTGAATGCACTGTCCTGCCATGTGTGCTCCCCAGGCATAGTCCGATGCATCTGTTGTCATAGTTTGCCTGGCTGTGGGTAAGGTGAAAGGCTGACCCTTGTTGAGGTGACATGCCTGTGCCCACCATAGAAACTCCTGTTGAAGGCAGGGAATGAGTGGTATCATTGTTTCCAAGCTGTGGCTGTGCTGAGTCCATACGCTTTTCAGGTACCATTGTAATTTCCTCATATGCAGTTTTGCAAATGGTATTAGTAGTATGCAAGATGCCATGAATCCCAAGGCCTGCAGAATTTTTCTTGCAGGGAGTTGGGTCTTTGTTGCCATTATTTTGAAGTATTGAATCAGCTGTTGTTGCTTGCCTGGCATGAGATAAGCCATCTGGGCCGTTGTATTCAAGCTGGCACCTAGGAATATTATGTTTTGTGAGGGCACTAGTTTTGATTTCTTTTCGTTTACTGTGTACCCTAGGCAACTTAGAAGGTGTTTGACAAATGCCAGATGCTTTAAAAGAATGTCCTTGCTTTCTGCTTGAATAAGGCAGTCATCCAGGTATGGATATATTTGAATTCCTCTTTGTCTGCAGTATGCAATTACTGGTGCCAGGAATTTTGTGAAGACCCTGGGCGCAGTAGATAAGCCAAAGGGCAGTGCAGAGAATTGATAATGGGTTGAACCTGCAATGAAGCAGAGGTATCTTCTGCAATTTTGTCTGACAGGGACATGCAGGTATGCCTCCTTGAGGTCCACCGTTACTAGCCAAGCCTTCTTGCCCAGCATGGGAAGAAGCTGCTGTAGTGCTAGCATCTTGAATTTTGGTATTTGTAGATAGGTGTTCAGAATTGAAAGATCCAGAATGGGTCTCCATGCTTTGTCTTTTCTTGGGACTAGAAAGAGTTTTGAGTAAAATCCTTGTCCTTGCTCCTGTGTAGGTACCTGTTGAATGGCTCTCATGTCCATGACAGCTGTAATTTGTTTTTGTGCCTCTGCCCATTGATTTGGTGGCAAGTTTGGCATTCCTTTTATCCTTGGCAAGGTATGAAAGTGGAATCTGTATCCTCGAGAGACAATGTTTAGGACCCATTTGTCTTTTGTGATGATGTACCAGTTGTCTGCAAAAAGTACTAATTTTCCTCCCAAGGGAGCTGCCAAGAGAGATTTGCTTGGTAGTTTGAGGATTGAGTCATTGTGTTTGTCTTCTGCTAGCTTGGTGCCGGTCTTCTCCTCCTTTCTGGGTATCAGTACCCCATTGGCGAGGTTTGTAAGGGCCTTGTGACTGACCTCTGCCCCTTGGGCGTCTGTATTTGCCCCTCTGTGATCTGTCAGAAGCTGGAAAGGACCAGTTTTTTGTTGGCCAATTTCTGCTGAAACGAGGGGGTTGTACCTGTAAAAAATCCTTGACCATCTGCATAGACTATGCCTTATCCTCTATTTTCTTTAAAACCTCTTCTGCTTTGACACCAAATAATACATCCTGCTGTAAAGGTGCATCCAATAATTTTGCTTTAACATGATCAGGTAGGGTTTGTTCTTTTAACCAAGCATGTCTACGTATGACAGACCCAGTAACAGCTGCTCTACAGGAAGCTTCCAATTAATCAAATCCACATTGTAAAGTATGTTTGCCCACCTGTTCAGCTGAATGCAACAGATCCTGCATTTCCTTGAATTCAGACTGTTCAGAATGTGTGCTCATTTTTTGCTTTAATTGAGACATTAGGAATTGCTGATATTTCAGCATGTGAACTGACAATTTAATGCTCTCATAGCCAGAGTAGCTGAGGTGTATATCTTCTTTCCCCGTCTATCTAGGGCTCTGGAATCCCTTTCAGAGGGCACAGGATTTTTAGCCATAGAAGCTTTAGCCCCTTTGGGACCCTGGGAAATTGTTTCTGGGTCAGCCACAGGGCTATTATAAAGGAATTTGTGTGAGTCAGGTACTCTGTAGTACCTGTCTGGTTTGACTGGAGCAGGAGGTAGAGAGTCTAGATTTAGACTAGACTCCAAGTAAACATCATCCACAATGTCTAAAACTGGAGGGATAGCAAGTGGTCTGTGCTGGGGTAGTAAAAGGAACTCTCTGAGCCTTTTCTTAGAATCAGAGTAGTCCTGGCCTTCCCAGTGGAAATGTTCCCTCATGGTATGTAAAGTTTCCCCAAAGGAGTAGTCTTCAGGGGGAGATGCTGAGGGAATAGAGTCTTCAGCATCAGAGTCTTCATAAGGGGGAAAAGTGTAATCCTGTTCCTCAGAAAAATCTGAGGAAATTGAAACCTGGTCAGAGGAAGCATAATCCTTCTCTTGTCTTGGTCTTTTATCTGGAGGGGGATGGGAACCCCTGATTGGGGTGATCAAATCTTCAGCCATCTTAAGCATCTGTTTCTTAGGCATGGGGCCTTGAACTGTAGACTGATGTACATAAGATTTAATGGTGAGTGTAGTCAGTCTGAAGACACCTTCTGCAACCGAAGGTGTTTCTACTGCATCGGGATCTCCTTCTGCTCCGGTGTTGGAAGGGCCTAATGAAGATGGCTGCGATGGCCTAGTACACTCCACTTGAGAATCCGCAGCTGTCTTGGGTTCCAATTCTGCGTTCGTCAGGGGCTGCGTAGGCACCTCACTGAAAACCGGAGAACCGGCGACAGGCCCAGCAGAGGCCTCGGAGTCTGGCTTGTTCCTAGGCTGCCTGTCCTTATCCTAGCGTTTTTTATGCATGCCGGTCGTCGGCTGCTCCAACGGCATGATATAATTAAATTTCCTACCAAAGTAATGTCATGCGAAGTCAAAACGGCGTTTGATAGTTCGTTTATTAAACCTTGCACAAAACTGACAACCTGTGATGTCGTGGTCTGGGCCTAGGCAAGGAATACAATAAGAATGGAAGTCCTTATGAGGTATTTGCTTCCCACAAGAAATGCAATTGTTAACTTTTTCTGACATCGGACTGAGGGAAGAAAAGGTTCCCCAACGGGGTACTTAGCTTTATTGAAGACTTTGGACTGAAATTCGATTTGAAAATCTCAGGTGTCGGACGACTGGCACTTGCAAACTGCTTCTGCTTCGGGCACTGCGCGGCAAGAAAGACTGAAGAAAATGGCGTTGGATGCCTCTTAAATACCCCTGGCGCACTGACGTCAGGGAAGAAGCAACAGCAACCAACGCCAGACCAAGACTTTGGAACTCAGGCTGACTGCGGGACCACCTGACGGCAGGATAACCCAAGTGCGATGACTGCAGCAGGGTAACACGATGAACATCTGAACAAATTAACCCTCCCTTCAGATGGTCTTCTAGTTTGTTTCAAATACAAATTTAGCTTATTTGTTAAATTCCCAGGGATTATATTCCAAGTTGCAGAGATGACTTTCCTTTCCCTGAAAGTAAGACTTGAGTCAGTGTAAGGGCTTTCTGATCCATTTATTTCAGAATGCAAAGATTATCAGTCTTTTACAGGTGGGTACTTATTTACGTATAGCAACTTAAATGTGAGTGTATTCAAAATGAAGGCATCTCTGCCAATGGCAGGTAGTGAACATGTTCCTTAAATTGATGGGTAATGATGATGTTCCCTGATACCAGAAAGCAACTTAAGTACAGTTTGTAGAAGAGAAGTATCACTGGCAGAGCACAAGATGATAGAAGATAGTATGCCAGTCTAAATATGAAAATGCTATAAAACTGCTCTTGTGGCCTCTGAAGTTAATTGAAGTTTAGCAATAAGCACACCCAGTAACACTGCTTACTAGCATCTGGAGTTAAATGACTAGTTTGTGTAATCTTTTTTTTTTCATGAAACATTAAAATTAGGTCTGGGTGAAGCCACAGTCCCAAAAATGTTTGTTGATACACTTGAACTACTCATGTTCCAGATGAACATGAGCTAGCTTTGTCTGGAGCAGAAAAGCGTAAGCAGGAATAAAATAATTTATTGCCAGAAAGTCAGGTACACACAATGGCAAACATCCACTAGATAATAGAATAACTAGTAGTTCTGGCTTCTACAAATAAAATGTAATCATCTCTGTATAATGTAACTTACAGTTTTTGATAATGTAAGGAGTTCACTATCAACACAGAGAAAACAAACGGGCATAAAATAGTGACTCTCAGAAATGTGGGTAGACCATTCCCCAATGACAGGTGATGATTTCCTTAGCCTCAGTCTGCCTACTATGTGACTAAACAAGTCACTTAACTAGACAGCGTTCCTGGGACATGCCCAGAAAAGGGACATTAGAGTCCAGTGGGCTTACCCAGTTAACAAATAAGGAAAACAAGTACCATTTCCTGTTTTGCAGTGGAAAGTGTGACTTGTCATAGGTTCATAGGCTGGTACTAGACTATCAGCCCTAGGGCCTATACAAGCTTAGCCATAACAATTCCCTGACTATTTCTTCCCACAATATTTACTTCCCTGGACCCCTGTCTAGCAGGGCGACTGACATGATCACCGGGGTGAATTTCCTATCTTCCATCCAATCATCAAGGTTCCTTTTGAAGAGGGCCAAAGAGGCGCTCTGCTTGACATGTCTGGGGAGTCTCTGGGTCAGGCAGCTGTTGAACTCCAAAAAGCTATAGTTTTTTATAAAATGCCAACATACATCAACAGAAATGGTATCACTTGAGTTTTTTTTTCCAGAACAGAATTGGATCTATAGTACCATACATGTCAGTTTCTGGCAGAGCTAAATATAATTTTTTATTATGTATTTGTTAAAAGAGATACTCTGTTGATCCACATGGACTGTTGTGAAACTCGCAGGAGCACTACCAGATAAGTGACTTGCTAAGAATTGCCCCGTAGATAAATGGAGGCTGTGGGATTCAAACCTTGAACTAACAGGACAGCTAGTTAACAGCTCATAGCCATACTCCTCTGGAATATCAAATTAAGAGTCAGCAAGTATAACAAACTAATTAATTTTTATTTTATTTTATTCTAATTTGCCTTGTTTACCAGGATTAGTCTGACTGGGTTTAGCATGAACCTCTTTTTAGTGGAAAGTTTAAACAAAAATTGGAGAACTGTATACTGGTATGAGATTATGCATAAAACAGGTTAAGCAAAAACAAGTCAGACATTACATATAGTATAAGAATCCACATTTAACATGCATCACATACACAAATCTCCCTGTTTTTGTCTAAATCACATATATAACACACAAAATACAGCCCTGTACACTGCAGTGCTCATCCTGCAACAAAGAGCTGAATTTCTGTAATCAAAAGGATCTGGAATGTTTCCATTTATTCAGTATTTCAAGCATCCAATGTGCAGCTAGTAGTAGCAAGGACTTAAGGAGGACTCACCCTTTGTGTAACCATTTTGAGAAGGTAAAGATTACTGTAAGGTACTCATATGGCTTATTTACTGGTATTATACATGGTTTACCTTCATATTGTCGATCACACATGATCGAATGGCCACATTATCGAACCATTTCCATGAAAACAGAACTGCAAAACCTTCCAAATGTCGAATAAAAGTCGAATTTCGACATTTCCGACCGTGCCACACCTCCACACCAGTGCTACCATGGGTCAAAAAGGGGGCAAAATTTTGTCGTTTGACATTTTGGACAGTTGCACTTTGGTATTCGTGGAAGCGGGGTCGACCATAATGTGATCGGCATTATGAAGGTAAACAATTATACATACAGGAAGGATATATTTATACAGAGAAACTCTTTAGGAGCAGTAATGAGCTTACTTTATGGGAATACATTAGTCTCGGTATAGCTAAAGAAAGGTTCAGGTAGCTGTGAACAAATTACTTTCTGGTCTCTCTCTCTCTCTCACTCTGTATATGTTTGTGTACACACACACACACACACACACACACACACACACACACACACACACACACACACACAATCTGTTCCCGTTAGGGGTCACCACAGCGGATCACCTGTTTCCATTTCTTCCTGTCCTCTGCATCTTGCTCTGTCACACCAACCACCTGCATGTCCTCTCTCACCACATCCATAAACCTTATCTTAGGCTTTCCTCTTTTCCTTTTACCTGGTAGCTTCATCCTTAGCATCTTTTTCCCAATATACTCAGCATCCCTCCTCAGCACATGTCCAAACCAGCGTAATCTTGCCTCTCTGGCTTTGTCTCCAAACCTTCCAACCTGGGCTGACCCTCTAATATACTTATTCCTAATCCTGTCCACCCTCGTCAAACCCAGTGCAAATCTTAACATCTTTAACTCTGCCACATCCAGCTCAAACTCCTGCTTTTTTGTCAATGCCACTGCCTCCAACCCACATAACATAGCTGGTCTCACTACCCTATTGCAGACCTTCCCTTTCACTCTTACAGGTACTCGTCTGTCACAAATCACTCCTGACACACTTCTCCACCCACTCCATCCTGCCTGTACTCTCTTCTCCACCTCTCTTCCACACTCACCGTTACTCTGAACTACTGACCCCAAGTATTTAAACTCATCCACCTTCGCCACCTCTACTCCTTGCATCCTCACCATTCCTCTATACTCCCTCTCATTCACACACATATATTCTGTCTTAGTCCTGCTAACCTTCATTCCTCTTCTCTCTAGAGCACATCTCCATCTCTCCAGGGTCTCCTCCACCTGTTCCCTACTCTCACTACAGATCACAATGTCATCTGCAAACATCATAGTCCACGGGGACTCCTGTCTGATCTCGTCTGTCAACCGGTCCATCACCACTGCAAATAAGAAAGGGCTCAGAGCTGATCCTTGCTGTAACCCCACCTCCACCTTAAACGCATCCATCACTTCCACTGCAGACCTCACCGATGTCACACTACCCTCGTATATATCCTGTACCACTCTTACATACTTCTCTTACACTCCTGACTTCCTCATACAATACCACAACTCCTCTCGAGGCACCCTGTCATATGCTTTCTCTAAGTCTACAAAAACACAATGCAACTCCTTCTGACATTCTCTGTACTTCTCCATCAACACTCTCAGAGCAAACATCGCATCTGTAGTGCTCTTTCCCGACATGAAACCATACTGCTGATCACTAATCATCACGTCCCTTCTTAACCTAGCTTCCACTACTCTTTCCCATAACTTCATGCTGCGACTGATCAATTTAATTCCTCTGTAGTTACTGCAGCTCTGCACATCACCCTTATTCTTAAAAATCGGTACCAAAACACTTTTTCTCCATTCCTCAGACATCCTTTCACTTTCCAAGATTTCATTAAACAATCTGGTTAAAAACTCCACTGCCATTTCACCTAAACACCTCCATGCTTCCACCAGCATGTCATCTGGGCCAACAGCCTTTCCATTCTTCATTCTCTTCATAGCTATCCTTACTTCCTCCTTGCTAATCCATTGTACTTCATGATTCACTATCCCTACATCATCCAACCTTCTCTCCCTCTCATTCTCTTCATTCATCAACCCCTCAAAGTACTCTTTCCATCTCCTCAACACACTCTCCTCGCTTGTGAGTATGTTTCCCTCATTATCCTTTATCACCTTTACCTGTTGCACATCTTTCCTAGCTCAGTCCCTCTGTCTAGCCAATCGGTACAGGTCCTTTTCTCCCTCCTTAGTGTCCAGCCTTTCAAACAACTCTTCATATGCCTTATCCTTAGCCTTCACCACATCTCTCTTTGCCATGCACATCATCTCCTTATACTCCTGTCTACTTTCTTCATCTCTCTGACAATCCCACTTCTTCTTTGCCAACCTCTTTGTCTGTATACTCTCCTGTACTTCCTCATTCCACCACCATGTCTCCTTGTCATCCTTCCTCTGTCCAGATGTGATACCAAGCACCTTTCTAGCCGTCTCCCTTACTAGCTCTGCTGTAGTTACCCAGCTATTTGGTAACTCTTCACTGCCACCCAGTGCCTGTCTTAACTCATCCCTGAACTCCACCTCACAATTACCCTTTTTCAATTTCCGCCATTTGATCCTTGGTGCTGCCCTCACACTCCTCCTCCTCTTCTTTATCACCGTCATCCTACAAACCACCATCCTATGCTGCCTAACTACACTTTCTCTGGTCACCACTTTACAGTCTCCAATCTCCTTCAAACTGGCCCTCCTGCATAAGATATAATCCACCTGTGTGCATCTTCCTCCACTCTTGTATGTCACCCTATGCTCCCCCCTCTTGTTAAAATACGTATTCACCACAGACATGTCCATCCTTTTCGCAAAATCCACTACCATCTGACCTTCTGCATATATATATATATATATATATATATATATATATATATGCGTGTGTGTATATCTATCCATATATATATATATATATATATATATATATATATATATATATATATATATATATATATATATATATATATATATATATACACACACACACACACACACACACACACACACACACACACTAGATATATATATATATATATATATATATATATAACACATTTATTTATTGACATTTGGTAACCAGGACAGTCTGACTGGGTCAGAAATCCATTTTCAGCAGAGGCCTGGGGAGAAAAGCTCCAACAGTTGTCAAAAAAAATTGGCAATAACAGTAAACATATAACATCAATTTATAAACAGCACTGAATAGATGAATGAAGCACAATAGGAGGTAGAAAAAGTACATATTAATTAACATTTTGGAACAGAATGAATATCACATAAAATATATTTTTATAAAATTATAAATAAAAGCTTGGATTACAGGCAGTAGAAGAAACAAACATCTGATGGTTCTAGAGAGGAAGGGTTAATCTTTAAGGAAATTAGTTCAAGTGAAAGGAGTACAAGGGTAGAAGTAAAAGTGATGTTTAAATGTAGTGATAAGTTATTAGGGAGATTGTGTGATGTGTTATATTAAGGAATTAAGAATTACTGGGAAGGGGATGTAGAGTGAGACAGGGAAAGATATATATATGTATTATTTTAAACAGCTCTAAGAATACAAACCTCAGAATAAAGAATTATGCAGCATATCTAAGAAAATAATAATTCAAATCAAGGAATTGGCAATCCCTGGGACTGATATATTAAGAAAAGAGGTGTGTAGTTCAAACCTGCTGTGATAGCCATTTTCTTGTAAATGTTCAATACGTTTTGATACAGTTTTCATACAACTTTGAAATTTAAGGGATTTGATATCATGTCTTCAGACACAGTGAAATGTGATAGGATACTAGACATATTTACTGCAGTAACTTAGTAAACCTCAAATCAGTGAGATGTAATTTTGTATATGGCTAAGGCTTGCTTTCCTCCTGCTCAGGATTGCTAACCTTCAATTTTTATACTGTGAAAGATACTACTTAAGACAGATGCAGAAAGTAGAAGGGCTACCAGTATCAATATGCAAACAGTATCAGTCGGCAAAGAGAGGAGGAGACTATCCTGCAGCAGTGATTCTATTATTTGTGCATCTACTGTTATGGTGCGTTATTATACAACTACACCATATGCATCATAAAGATCACTGCTAACGGAGTCATACAACTGTATGGAAGCTTAGCAGCTCCATAATGGTAGTTAGTCTTCAGCCCTCACTGAAAATCTACTGAAGTAAATCCTGAGCTGCCTTTAGACTACACATTCAATCAGTAGCATTTTGAAAAGGTGTGGATGGATGACGGTATAGTAACTTTGTAGGTACTCTGTGCACATGCTTTCCTAAAGAAGTTTTACAGTGGTAGCTGATGAACTGGTAAGTAAACACTAACCTACAAGGCCAGCCTTTGGCACATGCTAACTATGCAGCTGCCTAGAGCACCAATTAGCTAAGGGTGCTTTTATAAATTTTCCCCTCTTTTCATGTAAAAGCTCCCCTGTTGAGAGAAGAATGGCACACTGTAAAGAATGCACTATAGGGTAATGAAATGCACCACTTTTCATGGTACTGCAACTGATTTCTAGCCTTGACTCACAGGCTGTCACCTTGCACTGAAGTTACCCCTGCACTCGGGCTTTAAATGTTTGTGGCATATTAGTGTCAGGGGCAATGCTCAGCAAATGAGCTGAGAATGAAAGAACCATGAAAGACAAAGTACAGTTGTGTACACTTACCATAAATATAGATGTTCGAGTGCATTCACCCCTGCAGTTCTGACTTGTGGGATTTCCTGCTGTGGAAGCCCTTCGCTGGCCAGACTACCAGAGTAAAAATCTCCCTCTTCCTAAGGCTGGTGGATTTCCTATCCTGATGTCAGTATGCTTAGATATAAAGGGAGCCAGCCAACACCACGACAACAGTTTTTTCTTGCCCCCTAGAAGGTAGGAGCCCCCAAGATGAACCATAAGCAAGGGTCAGAGGTAGAAAAAGGGCCCTGCAGGGAAAACACCAAGGGGGGTCCTCTGGTTAGTGAAGAAGATAGAAGCAGACTACTACTGTAGGAAAAGGGGGAAGGAGAGAGGGGAAAGAAGACTGCAACAGTGAATACACTTGAACATCTACATTTATGGTAAATGTACACAACTGTACCATGTTCTTCGTGTTTCTCTGTTGCAGTCCTGACCTGTGGGATGATTCGCAAAGCTGAGATGAGGGTGGAAGGAAGATTATGGGGAAGAGAGGATGACAGTGGCAAATCCTGCTCTAGATTTGGAGAAGGCTGATAAGTGGTATTGTCTGGTAAAGGTATGCACAAACAACCAGGCAGTAGCTTCCAAAATACCTTTGGTAGGTACTCCTTTCTGGAAGGCAGCAGAGGTAGCAGTGACCCTAGCAGACTGAAGCTTTGGGTAAGTTTTTACCATGATGGCTGTAACAAAAGGAAATACAGAGAGAAATCCACTTGGCGTTGATCTGTTTGGAAACTGTTTTCCCTTAAGAGCCAGTGGCAAAGGACAAAAGGAGTTGGTTTGATTTTCTGAAAGATTTAGTTCTGTCAAGATAGTAGCAGAAAGTACAGTTTTGTACCTACCATAAATGTAGATGTTCGAGGATTCCATTGCTGCAGTCCTGACTATTGGGGTATAGTCCGCGTCCAGTCGGCCCGAATACCAGAGTATAAGGCTGACGTCGGTCATGGCGCCTTAGACTGACGTCAGTACGTCAGGGTACTAATGCGCATGACCGACGTCATATCCTCAGTCTTTTCTTGCCCCAGATGTCAGAAGACCCAAAAAGACAAGTCCCAAAAAACCTGCACCAAAAAACATGTACAATATATACAACAATATATACAAAAATATAAGCATGTAAACTCACCTACACAACCACCCGTAAATACAGAGGGGAAGGAGGGAGGGTAAATTGGACTGCAGCAATGGAATCCTCGAACATCTACATTTATGGTAGGTACAAAACTGTACTATGTTCTTCGCCTTCCATTGCTGCAGTCCTGACTATTGGGTAGAATCCCAAAGCAGAGGTAAGGGAGGCTGGCAAATTATAAAGAAGTAGGAGCTGACAACATGCCTTGCAAAACAGCTGTGGCAAAACCAGCCCTAGACTTAGAGTAGATAGGAAGGTGATAATGCTTAGAGAAAGTATGCACTGAACTCCAAGTAGCTGCTTCCAAAATATCCTTAGTTGCCACCCCCCTTAGAAATGCTGTTGAAGTGGCAGTAGCCCTAGTGGAATGAGGCCTAATCCCAGCTGGAATCTCCTTGCCATGATGGGAATAACAAAATGCAATGCAAAAGCCAATCCACCTGGAAATAGTTTGTTTTGACACAGGCTTGCCCTGTGAACTCAAAGCAAAAGAAACAAACAACTGCTGAGACTGCCTAAAACCCTTAGTCCTGCTTAAATAATATCTCAATTGCCTGTGTACATCTAAAGTGTGCAAAATCTTTTCCCCTTTATTTTGGGGGTCTGCATAAAAAGTAGGCAAATGAATAGTTTGGTTTAAAGCCACACTAGAAACCACCTTAGGCATAAAGGAAGGATTAGTACGTAATGATACCCTATCCTTATGGAAAATCAAAAAGGGCTCTACTGCCATAAGGGCCTGCAACTCAGACACCCTTCTTGCAGAAGTAATAGCCAACAGAAAAGCAGTCTTCCATGACAAGTATTTCAATTCAGCAGTAGCCGCAGGCTCAAAAGGTTGTAGAGTAAGTTTTTCCAACACAAAATTGAGATCCCAAGCAGGAGTAGGAGCTCTACGTGGGGTCTTATATTCTTTGCCCCTCTAAGAAACTGCTTGAACAAAGGATGCGAAAACAAAGGTGGGTCACAATCATAGTGAGCTGAAATTGCTGCAGCATGAATCTTAATGGAAGAGAAGGACAAACCTTTGTCCAATAACTCAGTAAGATATTGAAGAGCCACACTCAAATTAGGCTCAGAAATCTCCAAATTCTTTGCTGTACTCCAAAATAAAAATCTCTTCCATTTTTCTGCGTACACCTTCCTTGTACTAGGTCTTCTAGCTTCCATAATCACATTTAAAACTTGTTGAGGAAGTTGAGACCTGCTGTGCTTCAACAGAGAATATGCCAGGCTGTTAGATGAAGAAAGTGAAGCTTGACATTGAGCAGATGACCGTCCTTCTGAGATAACAGATGAGGAATCAGAGGTAAAGGCCATGGAGGCTTCTTTACCAGACTCCGTAGTAGTGGATACCAGTGTTGCCGAGGCCAATCTGGAGCTATCAAAATCATCCTTGGTCTGTCTTGTCTGACCTTTAATAGTACCTTTGGAAGAAGAGGCAGAGGTGGAAAGGCATAGACATGAAGGTTTTTCCAACTGAAAGACAGAGCATCCACTTTCCAAGCTGTGTGATGAAACCCCTTTGTGCAATACTTTGGCAGCTGGTGGTTTAGTGGAGAAGCGAACAGATCTATGTCTGGAGTTCCCCATGACACTGTCAATTTCTGAAATACATGAAGATCCAGTTTCCACTCGTGGGGATCCATGATTTGTCTGCTTAACACATCTGCTAAGGAGTTCTGTGCTCCTGGCAGAAACCTTGCCTGAAGATTTAGTTGCAAGCTTAACGCAGTCTCCCATAAAATCATTGCTTGCCTGCATAGAGGATAAGAATGTGTTCCTGCTTGCTTGTTGATGTACCACATGACAGTTGTGTTGTCTGTTAGAATCAACACCTGCCCTGGAAGAAGTAACTCCTTGAAAGCCATCAATGCAAACTGGACTGCTAACATCTCCTTCATGTTGATATGTAGATGCTGTAGTCTGGCAGGCCACTTGTCTTGTATCCACTTTCCATTTAGATGAGCTCCCCAAGCAATGTCCGAGGCATCTGTCGTTAAAATCTGACTCGCCTCTGGCCGGGTCACAGAGAGTCCCTTGTTTAGGTGACATTCCTGAGCCCACCACAAGAATTCCTTTTGAAGGCAAGGTATTATTTGAATGACAGTGTCCAAATCCTGGCAGTGCTGTGTCCATACATTTTTGAGATACCATTGCAGCTTCCTCATATGCAGTTTGGCATTGGGAAGCACCAGAATACAAGATGCCATGAACCCTAATGCTTGAAGGACTGTCCTTGCAGTCAGCACGGACTGATGAGATAGTTGATGGAAGTAAAGTGACAGACTCTTTTGTTTGTCCGGGGTTAAAAAGGCCATCTGGGCTGCTGTATTCAGTCTCACACCCAGAAAGCACATGTCTTGAGAGGGTACTAGACTGGACTTTATTTCGTTCACAGAATACCCTAGGCATCTTAGCACTGCTATGACATATTCCAGATGCTGTAGAAGGTCTTCCTTTTCTTGAGCCAGAATCAGGCAGTCGTCCAAGTAAGGATAGATTTGAATTCCTTGAAGCCTGAAGTAAGCTATCACTGGAGCCAGAACCTTTGTGAATACTCTGGGCGCAGTAGATAAGCCAAAGGGCAATGCAGAGAACTGATAATGAAAATCTCCAGTTCGAAACCGCAGATACTTCCTGCAACCTAGCCTTATAGGCACATGAAGGTAAGCTTCCTTGAGATCTAAAGTTACCATCCAGTGATCTTTGCCCAGCAGAGGTAAAAGCTGTTGTAACGTCAACATCTTGAACTTGGGAATGTCCAGATAAGTGTTGAGGATAGATAAATCCAAAATTGGTCTCCACGAGTTCCCCTTCTTTGGTACTAGGAACAGGCGAGAATAAAATCCTAAGCCCCTTTCTAATACAGGGACTGGCTGAATGGCCCCCATCTGGAGTAACTGAGAAACTTGCTTGTGAGCCTCTTTTCTTTGTGGAGGAGGAACATCTGGCATGCCTTTGAAAGGGGGCATTGTGTGGAAATAAAATCTGTAACCGTGATGAATGATATCCAACACCCATCTGTCTTGAGTAATTAAATCCCAATTTTCTTTGAAAAGAGACAGTCTTCCTCCCAAAGGAGCTGCCAGACGAGAATCCACTGGCAGCTGAAAAGGCAGGTCATTGGGTCTGTTTACGAAAGGACTGACCCCTGCCCTCACCAGAAGTCTGAGCAGGTGAACTCGCTGATCTAGGCCTAAAAGAACCTTGAGCCCTGCCCCTACCACGTCTAGACCTACCCCTAGACTGGGAATCATAAGCAGGATATGTCCACCCCTTAGCAGGCCAATTTCTACTAAACTTGGAGGCTACACCTGCAAGAATCTTTAACAGTCTGCATAGACTTAGCTTTGTCCTCCATTTTCTTTAAAACTGCTTCCACAGGCAGTCCAAACAACACATCAGACTGTAAAGGAGCATCCAAAATCCTTGTCTTAACATGCTCAGCTAAATTCTGATCCTTCAACCAGGCATGTCTGCGAAGAACAGAACTAGTAGCAGCCACCCTCGAGGAGGCCTGTACAGCATCAAAACCACACTGCAAAGAATGCTTACCCACTTGTTCAGACACATGAACCAAATCCAGCAACTCTTTACACTCAATACCTTCCGCCAAAGCATCCACCTTAGATTTCAATTGTGAAAGGAGATAATTTTGATATTTTAGCATGTGAAACTGACAATTCAACGCCCTCATGGCTAGAGTGGAAGAAGTATACACTTTCTTTCCCCACCTATCCAAAGCCCTTGCCTCTTTATCAGAGGGTACAGGATTTTTAACCACAGAAGCTTTAACACCTTTAGGCCCCTGAGAAACAGTTTCTGGGTCCGCCCTAGGACTCTTAAACAAATACTTATGAGCTTGGGCACCCTATAATACCTATCAGGCTTAACAGGAGCAGGTGGCAAGGAGTCAGGGTTCAGGGAAGCCTCTGCAAAAACATCCTCCACCACATTCAACACAGGAGGAATAGCTAAGGGCCTATGCTGAGGTAAAAACAAGAATTCCCTAAGCCTTTTCCTGGAATCAGAGTAATCCTGGCCTTCCCATTTAAAGTGCTCCCTCATGGAGTGTAGAGTCTCTGAAAATGAAAAATCCTCAGGAGGAGAAGCTGTAGGAGTGGAATCATCCACATCAGAATCAGAATAAGTAGGATACTCCTGTAAGTCTTCCACAGAAGACTCTGAAGCCTGTGAACACTGTTCAAAACTATCAAACTCCCGTTCCACCCTAGGCCTCTTATCAGGCGGGGGCATAGAACCTCTAATCATAGAAATCAAATCTTCTGCCATTTTAAGCATATGTTTCTTAGGCACAGAGCCCGAAATGCTAGGAGAAACCCCCACAGAAGCTGAACTTGGCCTACCTCTAAAAGAAGCTTTGGCAACAGAAGGAGAGGCCCTAACTACCTTGGGAAGAGAGGGAAGAACAGTTACCTGAGAAGCCCCCTCAGCGTGGCCTAATTCCTGAGAGGGCACATCCTGTAACAATAAAGTTTCTGCCTGAGACTCCATGGAAACTCCTGGCAAAACCTCTGGCTCCACTGAGCCTTCTAAAGAACCGACGTCCGGGACTGCCGGTTCATCAACCCTAGGCTTCACTGTTTTGTCCTTGCGCTTCTTGGATGAAGCGGGCGTCGGAGCATCCGACGGCATATTATAATTGCAACGCTTCCCAAACACTAACCTGGCACAATCTAGCCTCCTCTTAATAGTGCGTTTGTTAAATCTAGCACAAGAACGGCAACCAACAACGTCGTGCTCAGGCCCTAAACAAGGTATACACAATGTATGATAATCCCTATGCGGTATCTGCTTCCCACAAGAAATACAGTTATTCACTTTTTCTGACATCCGGTTAAATACTGAGGCAAGAAAAAACCAAAATGTTCCCCAACAGGGTACTTAGCCAACTCTGTTTCGGTCTGAAACTCCGGTTTCGGAAATATCTCAGAACGCCAACCTGCACTCGCAAAACTGCTTCTGCATCGGACCATGCGGCAAAAAAGACTGAGGATATGACGTCGGTCATGCGCATTAGTACCCTGACGTACTGACGTCAGTCTAAGGCGCCATGACCGACGTCAGCCTTATACTCTGGTATTCGGGCCGACTGGACGCGGACTATACCCCAATAGTCAGGACTGCAGCAATGGAAGACGAAGAACATCTGTCTATGCACATCCAAGGAGTGAAGGATTCTCTCCCCTGGTTCTGAGGGTTGGGGATGAAGGCGGGCAAGTGTTTCGCTTGATTCAAGGATGTGTCTGTGACCACTTGGGCATAAAGGATGGATTACTCCGGAGTGATACTCAGGGTGGAATATGAGAAATGGTTCCAATGCCATGACAGCTTGCAGCTCGGAGACCCTCCTAGGTGAGGTAATAGCCAGTAAAACAGCAGTCTTCCAAGTTAAGAATTTTAATTCAGCAGAAGCTGCCAGTTCAAAGGGGGTAATAGTGTCATTTTTTCCAGAATGAAACTGAGGTCCCATGGAGGTGTGAGCTATCTCCTGGGAGGTCTGATGTGAATCACTCCCCTAAGGAATTATTTCATCATGGGGTGGGAAAAGATAGGAGGAAGAATAGGGGCGTGGGCTGAAATGGCAAAGGTGTAAATTTTGATGGAAGAAAATGATAGGGCTCTGTCAACCAGGGTACCCAGGTAATGCAAAATGGCAGAGATACTGGCTGAGTTACGATAGAAACCTTGCTGCTGACACCAAATGGAAAATCTTTTCCACTTTGCTGAGTAAGATTTCCTAGTACTAGGCCTTCTAGCCTTCTTGAGAATGTCTTGAACTTGTCCGCTTTGGGTATGCTCAAAGGAGGATGTTGGGGAATTATCCAGGCTGAGAGTCCGTAGGTTGGGATGCACAAACCTCCCCCTGTCCTGAGTCAGAAGGTCCACTCTTTGAGGTAACTGCCATGGATTTTCATTGGTAAAACTTGAGGATAAAAGTGCTGCCTGGGCCAGTCTGGGGCTGTCAGAATGACCCTTGGTCCTTCTTCCCTAATTTTTAGGAGGACCCATGGAAGAAGAGGCAGGAGGAAAAGCATAAAGGAAAAGGTGTCCCCAAAGGAAGGAGAATGTAACTGTCATCCAGACTGTGGGTAGTTGGATCCTGGAATAGAATGTTTTCAGTTGAGCATTTTCTTTGGTGGCAAAGAGGTCTATCTGTGGGGATCCCCATTTCTGGACTATGCTGAGAAATGTTTCCCCATGCAGATGCCACTCATGGGGATCCATCAAGCTGCTGATGAGATGATCTGCAAAAGTGTTTTGAGTACCTGAAAGGTACTGTGCCATGAGGGACATAGCTAGTCAACAAAAAGGGTAAAAGTGAGTCCCTCCTTGTTTGTTTATGCACCACATGACTGTGGTGTTGTCTGTTTTGATGAGCAGGAACCCTGGTTTCCACTGTCCTTTGAAAGCTACTATGCCCTTTTGAACTGCCATCAGTTCTTTCCAATTTATGTGCTTGTCTCTGAACTGAAGTTCCCATCTGCCCTGGGATTTAAGGTGATGGAAATGAACCCCCTGTCTGTCTGTGAATAATCTGTGGTTAAAATGTGGCCCTGAGGGGTGAAGCTGAAGGGGAGACCCAGGTTCTGGGCACATGCCCGTGTCCACCATGCAAATTCCTCCTTGAGGCAAAGGAATCAGCTGAATTTCTGTCTCCAGGGACTGTCAGTACTGGCACCACAGATTCTTGAAGTGCCACTGCAGCTTCCTCATGTGTAGCCTGGCCAGAGGGATCATTAGTATACAAAATGCCATGTAGCCTAATGCTCTGAGGAACTCTCTGGTTGAGACGCATTGTCTCTGCATAATGTTTTGGATGTTTTGAGTCAGGAAGGAGACTTTTTTGTCTGGAGGGAAGAATGCCTTTTGAAGGGAGGAATCCAGACAAGCCTCCAGGAAAACTATCCTGGTAGATGGGTCTGTGTTGGATTTGTGAAGACTTATGGCAAACCCCAAGGAGGTGAGGAGGTACTGAGTGAAGACCAAATCCTTGAGGAGCCTTGACCAACTTGTGGCTTGAATGAGGCAGTCATCTATAGAGGGGTAAATTTGGATACATCTTGTTCTGCAGAAGGTGCTCACAGGAGCTAAACAAATTTGTGAAGGCCCTGGGAGCAGCAGACAAGCCAAAGGGCAGTGACGATAATTTAAAGTGATTGGTATCTGCGCTGAAATGAAAACTTTTGCAAGATTCCTCTATAGGAATGTTCAAGTAAGCATCTTTTAGGTCTAAGGCGAACATTAAGGCCTGAGGGGCTATCATGGGAAGAAGTTTTGAAGAGTCAACTTTTTGAATTTTGGTACCAGCAGGGACCAGGAATAGCTTGGAATAGAACCCCTTTCCCTGTTTGGTGTTCTGGTACTGGTTCCATTAATCCCTGTGAGCACAGTTTGTAAATCTGAGAAAGGACCTCTGGTCTTTGATTTTGTGAAATACTGGGTAACCCGAGTACTTTAATGGCTCTTTGAAAGTGAGCCTGTAACCATCTGAGATAACTTTCAGGACCCACTTGTCTGAAGTAATGAGGGCCCAGTTCTCTTTGAAAAGGGATGGTCTTCCTCCTATCTTTTCGGAAGAGGGTGGGGTGGGTAGATTGGTGCTCTCTGCCAGGGCCCTGTGGTCTAGAACTCTCCTGCCTGGGGGTTTCTGAGGACCACTGCTTTGGCCTATGTGACTGATGCTGGCTTTGAGACCTTTCCCTCCTGGGTTTCCTTTTGATACTTTTTGATTGAGAGGGGAAGGACCACTGTTTAATGGGAAAATTCTTAACCTAGGAGGCTGAACTTGGAGGAAAGTCCTTGACAGTTTGCATAGATTTTGCTTTATCTTCCATCCTTTTGAGCACAACCTCAGCTTTAGGCCCAAAGAGGAAGTCCTTATCCAGGGATGCATCTAGACGTCTGGATCTGACATGGTCTGGTAGGGTCAGTTCCCTAAGCCAGCCATGCCTTCTAATGACATAACCAGATACAGCAGCTCAGCTGGATGCCTCTACAGCATCGTAGTCAGTGTGTAATGAGTGTCTAGCCACTTGGGAGCTGGAATGGCAAAGGTCCAACAATTCCTTAGAAATATTCTTGTCCTCCAGGGAAGATATGTTTTGCTTCATTTTATCTAACATACTTTGGTGGCATTTTATCATATAAAATTGGCAGTCAAGGGCCCTCATGGCTAGGGTAGCAGAAGTGTAGACTTTTTTACCAAATCTATAAAGGGCCCTGTCTTCTTTGCCAGCAGGTAAAGGTTTTTTGAAGAGCTGGCTCTTGCTCCCTGGGGACCTGAAGTGACAACCTCTGGAACAGTAGAGGGGTATTTGAAGAGGTATTTATCTAAGTCCAGCACCCTGCAAAGCCTGTCTGGTTTTCAAGGACCTGGATGTAGAGAATCCGGATTCAGGGAAGAATCCATAAAAATGTCCTCTACCACCTCTGATACAGGAGGAATAGCCAAAGGTTTGTGATCCGGGAGGTCAAAGAACTCCCTAACCCTCTTTTTAGACTGGATATTCCTGTGCCTCCCACTGGAAATGTTCCCTCATGGCATGGAGTGTTTCCCCAAAAGTGATGTCTTCAGCAGGTGAAGCTTCTGAAGCCAGATTATCTTCAGAATCTGAATCTTCAAAAGAAATAAGGAAGGGTTCCTCCTCAAAGACAGATTCCTCCTGATCAGAATCCTCATCTGAATCAGGAGGTTCAGAGAAAACTTCAGGGGTAGGATCCCTCTTCCTGCTCCCTGGTGAAGACTCCAAAGGGGGTTCCTTAGCTCTGACTAAAAAGATAAAGTCTTCAGTTAACCTGACCAGGTCTTGCTGAAATCGTAGTACATGGCAGCCAGTAGGCCTAGGCATAGTAGACCCGTACAGGTCTCGACAAAGGCCGGTGCCACCATTTAAATTGCAAAAGGAAGCTGCAAAAGCACCTCTCCTTCCTCAGTGATAACGAGTCTTGGGGGACTGGAAGACTGTGAACAGTTGTCATCTGAGGCCCTGAGCTTGGGTCTTTTATCCTTGTCCTTCCTACGCTTAGGGAGTCAACCTCAAGAAGAATGGTGGTTCACCATTGGATGATGTGAGGTAGATGGCAGACTAAGATGCCTAGCTAAGACTTTGGCCTACGCCTGATAGTGTTAGAATTGAAATGGGCACAAAAACGGCAACTACAGACACCGTGTTCTGGGCCTAGGCAGACAACACACAACTTATGAAAGTCTCAGTGTGGGATCTGCTTACCACAATGGAGACAGTTGTTAACCTTTTCTGACATGGGTTAAAGCAAGAAAAAGAGTTCCCCAACTGGATACGTAGCTTTTAGATGACTTCTCTCTGGTGCAGATCGACTAATGGTCTGAAACACTGCTTTGGGCTCCAATGGCAAGAAAAGAGACTGATACTGGCTGGCTCCCTTTATACCAAAGCATACTAATGTTAGGATAGGATGTCCACCAGCCTTAGGAGGAGGGATATTTTTACTCTGGTACCTGGGCTGGCCAACGGCTTCCACAGGAAGAAATTTGACAAGTCAGGGCTGCAACTGTGAAACATATCAGTGAAAAATCTCCTTAGTAAATGGCTTACAAGTTTCTTCAGCTAGAATATGGATTTTACATCTGAAGAAAATTGTGGATTCCACCCTGACTTTCTTATTTCTGAGGTATGTTTTCTTGGTGCATTGGCTGTTGTTTGCTTGTCATTATATTTATGCCTTTGCAGGACTAATGTGGAATTTATATGAAGCAATTGTTGGGTTGTTTGTAGAAGAAAATGACTAACTGTTGTAGCTTGTTATTCTGGATCTGCAGATTTAATGTGACTTGTGTGAGGCTACTATCTTAGTGGAGCAAAGCTGAGATACAGACTAACTAAGGGATGAGTGTGGGAATCCTGTGCTTCAAAGTAACTTGTCATTTGCTTATTTTAAACAGTGGATTGGGTATGGTAGCTGCCTGAGATGAAAGTATCTTGTTATTTACTCATTTTAAATAGTACGTAATCTGCTTTTACAAGACTTGTGTGCATTTGTGTGAATTAAGAGGGAAGGCTTTCTTATTGTGACTGTTAATATTTGTTTATATAACTGAATGTCTGAGATGTACATTGTTAGTAAGTTGACTATAACTCATGGGTACATGGGCCATCTCTGGCTAAAACTGACTTACTTCTTTTGTTTTTTTTATCACTGTTTAACAGCAGTCATAGGTCTGGAGTGGTAGGAGGAAATTTGCATAATGTACTGTGGTTGCTGAAATCAGTGTAAAACTAGTACTGCATATTACACCAGAGTAAAGTCACTTACACGGAGGAGAGATCTTTTGGAATATGACTCTTGGTGTAAGCATGCTTACAGACCGGCCTTATACTGAATTAAGTCACTTACATCGTAAACAGTTCTTTCAGAATCAGGGCAGGCTTACATGGGAGTAAGTCACTTACACAGAGTGCGCCTCTTTTAGAATCTGGCACATAAATAGCTTGTAAAGTCATGGAAAACATCCAAGCTGCCCTTTTTTCTACTTTTGATTTTTTTTCAACTGTCTTATTTTTAACCAATTGAAAATAAATGATGTACTTCCCTTTCTAGGCATGAGAGAATATTTCCAGGACTGTATCTAACATCAGCAACTTAACTCCCGAAGAAGAGCTCATGCCAGCTTAAATAACTGCAAAACCTATGTTGGTCCAATAAAAGGTACTACTACATCATAGTCCAGTGTCTTTTTATTTTCTGTTAGTAGGACAACATGGCATTTCTTGCATGGCATATTTTGGTCTTCTATGGCTACAGAATGATCAATCCCATTGTGAATATGCTCACTGATGTCACTGCTATCTTCTTCCCCCTCCTCATGATTGCTGTTCTTTCTGAAAATGATTCATGTTTCAAAGCCATTATTAAAACTGATGCCGCCTGGTTTATCTTCTGTAAAATGGATAAATTTTATTGGCAAAACTGATGTTACAATTTGGGAAAGTAATGTGAAAAATATATTTAATGTTCTGGATAGCTTAACCCTTTTCCACAAATTCCGAGATGGATGAATACACAGTCAAGTCCTGTCAAGAGTTGTCTCCAGCAGTTTGGCATTTATATTCTCAGGAAAGAGATGAGTTCTAATTCATGTACTATTTTTCTTTAAATGTTTAATACCAATTACAGCTACAAAGATAATATAATCAGGTGGTCTAGTTTCTTGTAATTCTGCACAGTGTGAATGGTGAAATTTAGGAAATGACACCACATCATACTGTGTTAGTCATTTACAGTTAGAAATAAGAACCCATACATGCTAAAAGAATTCAAAAGTGTACAGCAAGTTATCTGTATGAGGAAGATGCAGCCAAGAAATCTCTCTCTACAAGTTTGTCTGAAAGCTAGGGAGTGAAAAACCTAGAAATTTAAGCAAAACAGACAAAATCCTTGAGAAGGTATAGTGTGTCACATTTCTGCACTTCACAGGGGAAGGAGATTAAAGTCTAGAATGCATTTCGGTTTCATAATGACGAGACAAAGTGTGAGTGTGTGTGTGTATCTCTGAGACAAAAGCTGCATTGTGAGCACAGGAAAAATCTTTAAACATCTGTCATTTGTTCTTCATGCCATCAAAAGGTCCTGTGTAAAAGTACTGATATTTATGTTAATGCATTTAAAAAAACACCAAGGACTGACTGTAGTATACTAGTAGTACTGACTTGTACAAGTTCTTTTTTCTTTTCTGGCAGATAATTTACCTCCATGCTACACCAGGCATTCTTAACAAAGTATAAAGCTAAATAAAGAACATAAAGACAGAAAACATGGTTTAACCTCTGAGGTCTATGTTGAAAATTGAATTCTCTGGAACTTGTACGTACCAATACAGCATGTGAATTAGTGTACCCAGAGCATTATCATTTAAAGATACATTCCCCCATATTTAACGGACCTAATCTATTATCTCCTTTAGTGCACCTGAATATATATCTTATCTCCACTGATTATTTTCCTTCCCACTCTTTTCTTTCATTGAGTTTACCTAGGTCAGTCATGCACTTGTTTTCCACTGGTTCTCTTTATCTGTCCCTCTTGACTTTTCCTTGTGGATTTTCCTCTGCTCTATCTGTTCTTTCACTCTCTTCCGTAATTTATGTCATTTCTGTATTCTGCTTGGCAGTTCACTGCATTCCCCCCATTATGGGCTTCTTGCCGTCTGTTTAATGATTCTTTTCTTGCCTGCCCATTTTCTTTCTGCTTTTTTTTTATTTATGTATATTTCACCCAGTTGCTTCAAGCATTTTTTTACTATTCATTTTTTATCTGTAAACATTTCTCTGTTAATATGAATGATCAATTGTTACTATGTAAAAAAATACATTTCAAAGTTAGGGTATCCACAAAAAATATTCCACTCTGTATCCCATTTGTTGTTTCTGATGCCCCTCTTCCTTTTTTTAATCTAATAAATTCATCATAAATATCTGGGGAGAAATAAAACCAAAACAAGCAGTCCACCATTTCCCATTAATCATTCTCTCTTTAAGCATAAACAATAAAAAAGACAAAACATATCTGTTATTTGCTCTTCTCATTACTGATCATGTTATGACAGTCTTTATTCACCCTCTCTTCTGCTGCATACTTTTACCATTTGAATTATTTCTTGATAAAGAAAAGAAATGAAAAGGGGAAACTATCTAGAATATGTACACATACAGAAAGAGAAGATACAGATCCATACTCTAAAAGGCTCATATCACCCCTCTCCACAAAGGCTCAAATGAAGTTGCTAACTCCCGCCAAAAAGCAATACTGTCGCCCCATCTAAGCTACTACCCACACCCAGCTGATCCAATATATCTAACTAAAACGACTGTTAACCCCTATTCAACATGGTTTCAGGCTTGGTCAAAGTACAGCTTCTGCCCTTCTACCCTTCAAGGACACTGTAAACAGTGCAAGAGACATTGACAAGATAGCCTCTGCACAACTCCTCAACATGTCTAAAGCTTTTGGAATGGTCTCTCACCCAAAGCTCTGTCAACAATTATCTAGTATTGATCTACCTACTCCTGCTCATAACTGGTCCAATAGCTGTTTATATGACAGACACCAGACAGTAAAATGGGAAGGCTCACTATCCCCTTACCTCCTTAACACCACTGGAGTACCACAAGGTTCCATCCTTAGACCACTCCTTTATAATACCTTCATCAACAACATCCACTCCACCTCCTGCCAAGCCTCTCTTACCCAAAATGCAGATGACTCCACACACATACGCTCCTCTAACAGTTTGCCACATCTCTTATAAACAACTCAAAAATCCTTCACCTCAACTGAGATCTGGCTTTGTAATGCTCAACTTTTTTTCCTTAAAAATGTGGATTTTATTCATAATGCATAACATTACACATATGAATTGTGCAATCCACATACATGGTGCACTTTCTGTTTTATATCTCTAGCGTCAGACCATGCAGTTATTAACTTTTTTCTTTATACAGACAGTTCAATCCAAAACCAGGGCAAACATTTACAATACATTTTCATTTGTTTCATTGTTCAGCTTGTACTACAGTTGTTTATTTTTTTAATCAGCATTTCATTAACATTATATCAGTTCAAAGTCACCCTTGCACTTTTTTCCTAGGTTTTCACTTCTCTTCTCAAAATCTTAAAGCTTGTACTACATATATCTGTTCCTCATTGCTTTTTTTTATCTTGTTATAGTTTTCAATGCCTTGTTTTTCCATTATTTCTTTGATGTTCCACTGCATTCTGGATTTGTTAACTATAGTGTAAAATGGTGCTATTTCTTCAATTTTTCCTATATATAAATGAATCGATGTCACCTACATTTAACTGTCTTCACTTAACCCCAAACCTCCCATTTTTTTGCATTTCTTTTGCTGCTCTTCCCTTCTCTTTTCCAACACCTCTACTTTTTACATCATCCTTTCTACTTCCCTCATGACTGGAGTCTCCTCCCTTTTCCATATTTTGGTACCTCTTTTTTAGCTATTAGCATCACTAACACGAGCAATCCTTTTATTTCTGGACCGATAGGCAGGGTGTCAGTTCAGAATGAAGAGTATTCTAAAATCTCCCAGCTTTTTCTTCAGTGTTGCATTTACTAGTCTGTGGAGGTCCTGTTTAAAGACTTCTAATACTGGGCATGTCCAAAATATATGAAACCAAATACCTAATTCTCACCACCCACATCTCCAACAATTAGGCTCAATATGCTGGGTTCATGTACTGTAACCATGATACTGTACAGAAACATTTGTCTAGACATTTCCATCCAAATATGTGCTAATGTTGACTGCCTTGGGGCTAGTACAATGTCTCTCCATTGTTTGTAATTTGTATATCCAATTGTCTGCTCCAGCTATTCCTTAGGTCCTTTATATCACTACTTCTGTATTGGTTAAGTGATTTATATGCCCTGCCAAGTATCCTCTTGTTACTTGTATACCATTCTCGTGCTTCCAGTACTGAACTGACTGTTTACGGCCATTCCACTATGTTGGCTGTATTCTCCAGTAGACATCTAAACTCTTTTCTCAACCCCTCAAAATGAAGCCAATCGAATTCCTGTAAATTAAATCTGAACATTCCTTCTTCCAAAGTTATTACCTTCTTGTTATCTGTTAGTTGCTTCAAGATTCTTTGCTGTTTGTTCCTGGTTTTCCAAATCTGCGACATTTCTTCCAGTGTAAACCTTTCTCTTCCCTGGTCATATAGCCAATATATTATACTGTGATGATATCAGGTAGTGCCAGCTATACCAGAGGGAGTAGTGCAGTGCATGTGTAACATGTGTCAGCATAACTAGCTGGAGTTTTGTAAAGATTTTTGTCATTTTTTATATCAAACTGATTCACATAGATGCTTGTGTTAAAATGTATTTGTAAAGCTGCTTGTGTTAAAAATGTATAAACAGTGGGTCCTGCTGGACAGAAAAGAAATACATGTTTATATCAGACTGTACTGTTGTAACTGAGGAAATGTATATATGTTAACATAGGATGATGGACAGGAAGGGGTTAAGCTCAGCCTATCTTAAGAAAAATAGCCAGAAATCAAATGCCTTGGCTTAGGCCATTAAGATTTTATCTCACAGGCATAAATGCAGCCAGAGAAGCAATATCTGGGAAAGGCCTGGGCTCTTATTGTCCTTAGTGGTGAACTAACTGCTATCCTGGGGTGATAGAGAATGGCAAGTTAGTCTCTCCAGGAAGGATGAAAGGGTTGGAACTGTTTTAGTGCCTCCAGATGCTGGAAGAATCATCAGCAAAACCTTAAGTGTGTATTGTGACAATTCTGTGCTAGAGCCTGGTTCAGCTTCTAGTCAGAGGGGTAGTGTGGGAACCACAGAATCAGGTGACAAGATGTGATGTCATTCTATAGCCAGCACTGAAATTATTTTAGATATTAGTGAGAGATGTGATGACACTCAGCACTCTGTTTTGTAACTGACAACAAAGACACTCACCCACTTCATCTTGCCTTGCTTTAGTAAGCAACTAGGGAACAATAATTCTTCAGTCAGTTAGGAAAATATAGTGAGACTAGTTAAATACTATTTTCTGTATCTGTATGAATCTATCTGTGTTTTTTTATATTTGCTGTGAACTGAAACTCTGGTGTTTACTGTAAATAGATACTCAGTATTTTTATATTTTCTATTTTATTACTAAATATATCTAAACCTTTCATCGTGGCTGGTCTTTTAAAAAATATTTTAACCTTTGAGAGTAACTGCATTTATTTGGTGGCACTGCGATTTCATGCTCCTGAAAGTTTTGCCGCTTGGTCAAACATTACCATGTGTATAAGTATTAATTTTACTGAGTAATTGGGTACCATGGTAAGAGCCTTAAAGTAGCTAGCTGGTGGCACTGAATTTACCTTATATTCTGGGTAGAGGTGGTATAGCGGGTAAATCTGTACCAGCCTTTCCCAGGTGTGTGTGTGTGTGCACGCTCGCGTGTGAAAATCAAATCTCACAAGGTGCTTGTCAGCTACTTGGAACGGGCACAGGGCACTGTTTTCTTTAGAGAGAAAGGTAGAGTCTTATTTGGGGCTCGAAGGTAAATCCAGCTCCAGGTCTGAAGTGTGCTCCCTGTGTGGTCTTAAGGGAAAGTGTGCTTGGTGCAGAGAGCTGCATCTGAAAATACTGTGTGTATTCATTTTTATTGTAAGTGAACGTTCCCCACCGGTGTCAGTGGTTAGGATAGAGGCTCCTTGATTACTGGCCCCATAGGAGGAATGTCACACATACCACTAACTTTTCTAGCCATATTTTTGTATAATTTTTTTCAGAGCTGTAAGGACATAAACTTCCACTTCTCTAGGTTGATTTTGCAGAGTTGCTTGTTTCCGAAATCCTGTGCTGATCTGTTCTTTCTCCCAGCGGCCCTGCTTTACTACTAAATCCTTCCACTCTGGAGTGTAATTTCTGTTTTACAGTGCATAAGCTAATCTGATCTGCATTGCTTAATCATACCTCTGTGGATCTGGGTGCCCTAGCCCACGCTCTTCTAGGGGACTGGTCAATATATCCAACACTACTCTCATCTTTTTCTCTTTCCAAATAAATGATTGCATTCCTTTTTTTCAGTTTAGCCAAAAAAATCTTGACCTGAATCTATAAAGTACACCTGACTAGAATATAGTATTAGTGGGACCACAAACATCTTCATCGCTTGAACTTTCCCTGCTAACTCTATTAACATTAGTGTAGAATATGTGTGTGTTGTACCCTTAAGATGTATTTCCAGGGACAGCACGTGCATATAAATAGCAAGCACATGCTAGCTTCAGTGCCATTTTGAGAGTGCAGCCAGAGAGTGAGCATGTATGAGAGAGTCAGTTTGTTTATACATTTATCTAAGTTAAAGTCATTGCGTCATTCCTGATGTGTCTGTACATAATAAAGCTGCTTGAACAGTACCCACAAATGTATGTCTGTTAAATCCTGACTGAGCGAACGACTATTAGGCTCCAAGTTCTCAATTTATCCTAGATTTTTATCATGGTTTCTTGCCATATTTCATTTGCAGCTTTTTCTACATCTGACATTAACTATATCCTCAAATATTTTGCTTCAGTATGCCCTTAAAGAAATGGGTATTCCTGGGACATTTAAAATGTAAGGGTTATGTTATGCAGTACAGTTTGTATTCTTCATGCATTTCCTTTGTAACCCGGTATTCTCCAAAAGTCTTCTATAATCTTGAACATCTTTGGAATTTCTAGGACTATGTCTGTAACATTTACAATTACATCATCTCAAACAAAGCATTTTCTGGAATATATTCTCACAGTTGTACCCTAATCCCTGCATTGTTCTTACTGCTTGTGCAAATGGTTCTATGTATACAGCAAACAAAACAGGGGACAGGGGCACCTCTGCTGGGTTACTGACAGATTCAGGATACCTGAGAGGGTAGCTACTAGCTTCATTTGCACCTCTGCCATGTGATAAATGTTGAGTAACGTTTGCGTCCACTCAATTGGCACCCTTACAATTTCTAGGACCTTCCACATAAATCCTTAAATGACTCAATCAAATGCCTTTTGACAGCAAGGCATATTAACATAAGTGTTTTTAAGCATTTTTTTTTACTGCAAGTTGTGTGCCTCTGTTTAAACAGTGCTGTATTTATATTGTCAAAAGTCTGCCTTCCTTTAATTAAACTAAATTGATCTCTTTCAATTATATGAGTTAAAATTCTTGCCAACCTCTGGGCCAGGATGTACATACATCTTTTATAGTCATAGTTCATGACTAATATAGGCCTGTATGAGGTTGTGAGAGTCTGTTTTTTATTTCCTTGGGTATTTACTATTATAATTGCTGTTTTCCAGGAGGATGGGACAGGTGCACCTCTCACTATGACATTAAATAATTTAATCCAACAAGTTACTAGCTCTCCACCTGCAATCTTTAATACTTCGATTGGGATACCATCTCCACCTACGGATTTATCACTGGCTTGTTTTGGTATGGTCTCTATTACTTTTTCTCTCATTATTTCTTTCAAACATCCTCTTTTTTCCCCCTCTAGCTGAAGTTCATATAACCATCTTCCAGCCTTATCATCTTTTTCTGGTTCCCAACTATCTCCTCTATATAGTTCTCAAAAATATTTCACCCCATCTAGTATACTGTTCTCTTACTTTTTGTATTCTACCAGTTTTGTGTTTCTTATTTTTTTACTGGTCTTTCGACTACTTGTTATCTGAGCTTTTGAGCTACATATTTCATGTATCTAGCCTTGTTTTCAAAGTATGTGAAAGCTAGTGCTATCCTTCTTTTCTTGTTAATCATGTCTAGGTGATTTTACAGATGTCCTTCAAGGATGCATCTGCAGTCCTTACAAATGGGTTGTCCTGTCGTCAGGCAGCCCTTCGGTCGGCCGGATTCCAAAGTCTGGGTCTGGCCTCGGCTGGTGTCGCACTTCACCCGACGTCATAGCTGCAGTTATTCGGGTATAAAGGCATCAGCCGACGCCATTTTCCTCAGTCTTTCTTGCCGCGTGGCGCCCGAAGCAGAAGCTGTTCGCAAGTGCCGGTCGGTCAGAACCAGAGATTACTACTACCGAATACTTCTACTACTACCGAAGACTTCTAAAAAGCTAAGTACCCCGTTGGGGACTCTTTCTTGCCTCAGCCGATGTCAGAAAAAGTGAATAACTGTTTAACTTGTGGGAAACAAATACCTCATAAAGATTTCCACTCTTACTGCTTACCTTGTTTAGGCCCAGACCACGACGTAGCAGCTTGTCTAGCCTGTGCTTCTTTTAACCGACGGACGCTTAGACGTCGGTCGGAATTTGCTGAGGAGTTTTTCGGCTTCGATTTTGCTTACATTATGCCGTCGGATCCTCCGACTACGCAAATATCTAAAAAGAGCAAGGAAAAGGACCGACACTCGTGGTCTGCGGTTTCGGCCGAAACCACGGTTAAGCCAACCGCGAGTGTCTCGGTTTCGGCTGAAACCGAGCAAGCGGTTCTTCCTTCAGCCGAAAACTTACCTCCTACCGAGGCCTCTTCCAACCTGGTGGAATCGGCTTCTGAAATCCCTCCTGCTCTTGCAGTTTCTCAGGAATTATCTGACACTATCCCCTTGGATATCTCTACCCCTGCAGGTGGAGCTGCTAGGCCACCTGCATCCATGTCCATTAAGGCCTTTGCCAGGGCTAAAGCAGCTAAAACTACTAAATCTGTGCCTGCTAAGACCCCCTCTCACAGGCCTAGCTCTAGTTCACAAATGCTTAGTCTAGCAGAGGATCTCATTTCTTTAATCCGAGGATCCCAACCTCAACCAGACAGGGCCTCTCACCCACCTCCAGAGAAGAGGCCTAGAGCAGAGCCCCCTGAGCCAGTTTCTACAGATGATTCCTCTGATGATTCACATAATACAAACCCTCCAGAGGCTTCTTTCTCCCCTTATGAAGACTCTGATGCTGAAGAGTCCATTCCTTCTGCCTCTCCGCCTGAGGAATTTTCCTTTGGGGAAACCTTGCATGCTATGAGGGAACAATTTCAGTGGCAGGGCCAGGATTTTTCAGACTCCAGAAAAAGGCTTAGAACTTTTCTGCATTTACCACAACATAGGCCTTTAGCCATACCTCCAGTTCTCTCTGTTGTAGATGATGCATTTAATGATGCTTGTACTGCTCCTGATTCACTACCTCCGGCCCCTGCTAAGCCCGATAGGTACTACAGGGTCCCGGACACGCATTACCATTTGTATAAGGCTCCTTTTGCAGATCCCGAGACTATCTCCCAGGGTCCTAAGGCTGTAGCAGCTACCTCTGCCAAAAACCCCCTCCCCTCTGAAAGGGAATCCAGGTCCTTAGAGAGATGGGGTAAAAAAGTTTACACTTCTGCTACTCTTTCAGCTAGGGCCTTGAACTGTCAATTCCACATGATCCAGTATCAAGAATTTATGCTAGACCAGTTAACCAAAAAGCTGTCCTCGGATGAACCATTAGACAAAAAATCTGTTCAGGAAATGGTACATAACATTCAGCAAGTCAGTAACCATTCCTTAAAATGCGGCTATGATGCACTGGAGGCTTCCTTTAGATCAGCCATGACTGGCACAGTTATCAGAAGGCATGCATGGTTAAAAGAGCAGGCCTTACCAGACCATGTTAAATCAAAACTACTCGATGCTCCCATGGACAAGATCAATTTGTTTGGCTCTCCTGCACAACAGGTGCTGAAGAAGATGGAAGAGAAGGCAAAATCTGTCCAAACAGTGAAAGATTTCTTACAGGTCCAACCTCCAAGGTTTAGCAGGAATTGGCCCTCCAAGAATTGGTCCTTTCCAGACTCCTCCAGAGCTCAGAGAGGCAGGAATAGGCGTTCAAGAGGCAGAAGTCAATCCAAGGGTGCCTACAGGGGATGCCAGTGGCAGGGTAACAACCAGCGAGGTACAGCCACAGACACAGCCACCACCACTACTACAGGACAATCACAGTGACTTGGCTCTAGCACCGCCTACCAGGGAACAACTAAAAGCACCCTTGGGGGGAAGCTATCTTTATTTTCAGTAAATTGGCATTACATCACAAGAGACAAGTGGATTTTGCAGACAATAGACCAAGGTTACAGGTTTCACTTCCATACTCTACCAGGGAAGAGAGGAATGCCAAACCTACCTCCAAATCAAAAGGCAGAAGCTCTAAAACAAATAACTCAATTATTAAGGATGAGAGCTGTGGAAAAGGTACCATCTATGGAGCAAGGAAAGGATTTTACTCCAGACTCTTCCTGGTACCAAGAAAAGAAAGCAAATGGAGACCTATTCTCGACCTGTCCGCTTTAAACACCTTCCTCATTGTTCCAAAATTCAAAATGCTGACCCTACAGCAGCTTCTTCCCATGCTGGGCAAGGAGTCTTGGCTGGTAACTCTAGATCTCAAGGAGGCATACCTGCACGTCCCCATACGACCAAATTGCAGAAGATACCTCAGATTTCTTGCAGGATCAGAGCATTATCAATTCTCAGCATTGCCCTTTGGCTTATCTACTGCGCCCAGAGTGTTCACGAAATGCCTGGCATCAGTAATTGCTCATTGCAGGCTTCAGGGAATCCAAATCTACCCTTACCTGGACGACTGCCTGATACAAGCGGACCACAAAAACAAGCTAGCAGAAGACTTGAAAAGGGTCATTTACCTGCTACAAGCCCTGGGATACACAGTCAATATAAAAAAGTCAAGGCTGATACCATCCCAAAGGATAACCTTTTCGGGTGCAGAGCTGGACACATCGAGACAAATGGCATTCCTAACAGTAGAAAAACAGGAGCAACTCCCTCTCTACTTCTTGGCATTAACAAAGCAGAACCATCTAACAGCAAGAAAAGTCCTGCAAGCCTTGGGTTTCATGGCATCCTGCATAATATTGGTTCCACATGCCAGACTGCATATGAGAAAGTTACAGTGGTACCTAAGGAATTTATGGTCTCAGCACAAGCACAGCCTAGAAACCCAAATTCCAATAATTCCATGCCTGAAGCAAGAATTCCAATGGTGGGCTCAGGCCTGTCAATCAAACAAAGGATTGCCCTTCCACAATGCTCAACCAAGCCGAACCATCACAACGGATGCCTCAGACCTCGGTTGGGGGGCACACATGCTGGACAAGTGAATACAAGGTTTATGGACTCAAGACCAGCTGCACCTACACATAAATCAAAAGGAAATGCTGGCAGTAAAACTGGCAATTCAGACATTCAGACCATTTCTTCGACAAGGTCAACTGTTGATAAGGACAGACAATACCACAGTTATGTGGTACATCAACAAACAGGGAGGCACACATTCGTACCCTCTATGCCGGATGGCAATGGACCTCTGGAATGTGGCCCTGAGTTACAACATTCAGTTACAAGCAATTTTTGTACCAGGAAAAGAAAACATTCAAGCAGACATACTAAGCAGAACTACCACGGATGCCCACGAATGGATGCTGCATCCGGACATCTTCAAAACCATTACAAGAAAATGGGGACTCCCACAAATAGACTTATTTGCATCCCCACGCAATCACCAACTAAAGAAATTCTGCACAAGGACGTACCACCCACTTGCTTGGAAGGTGGACTCCTATCTTTCAGTTGGAAAACCTGACAGCATATGCATTCCCACCACTTCCTTTGATGCACAAGGTGCTATTGAAGATCAAAGAGGACCATCCAAGGATCATTCTGATAGCTCCAGACTGGCCAAGACAACATTGGTACCCATTACTGAGGAGCATGTCTCGGGAACAAATATGGCCCCTACCCCTTGTTCCCTTGCTGTTAACACAGAACAACTACAACACCCTGCATCCAAACCTGAAAACACTGCAGCTGACTGCCTGGAACATTGCATAAGTACAAATAACCCAAATTTATCCCAAAGGGTTAAAGACATTATCTTGGAGGCTCGCAGACCCTCAACAAGAAAAAAATATTCAGCAAAATGGAAAAGATATTTAATTTGGAGTACTGCAAAAGGAGAAAATGTGTCACTGGTAGACATAGCCAACATCCTGGAATACTTGGCAGAGCTCTTCCACAAAGGCCTGTCCTATTCTTCCATTAAGATTCATGCATCAGCTATTTCAGCAGAATATGACTTGGATCCTCCAGTCTTCGCACATCCTCTGCTCAGGCAGTTTCTGAGAGGAATTAAAAATGTAAAACCACCTAGGAAACCACCATTGCCAGCATGGGACTTGAACTTTGTGCTAGAAAAATTGACACTCCCTCCTTTCGAACCAGCAGCAACAGCAGAATTACAATACTTATCATGGAAAACTGCTTTCCTGCTGGCAATCACTTCAGCAAGAAGGGTATCTGAGCTACAGGCATTAATGGCAGTACAGCCCTTCCTGATCTTCCATCAAGATAGAGTGTCCATGAGAACAAATCCTACTTTTATGCCTAAGGTGGTCTCCAGAGTATCTTTGAATCAGGCTATCCACCTACCTACATTCTTCCCCAACCCACAGAACAGGGGAGAAAGACTGTTGCATACCTTGGACGTGCATAGACAATTACGCTACTACCTGGACAGGACCAAGGGCAATAGAAAAACTAACCAGCTACTGGTAGCATATGCAACAGGAATGGAAGGAAAATCAATTTCAAAACAGACAATCTCTAAGTGGATAGGAAATTGCATTAGATTTTGTTACTCCTACCATGGGAAGAAAACTCCACAAAACATCAGGCCGCACTCTACAAGGGCTACAGCCACTACCACAGCTTTTCTATGAGGAGTGGCTACCAAAGACATTTTAGAGGCTGCTACTTGGAGCTCCGTGCATACATTTGCCAAGCATTATAATTTACCTTTATACTCTAAATCCCGAGCAGGTTTTGCGACTGCTGTTTTGCAAGGGATCTTAACTACACCATAATTTCATTTCTCCTCCTCCCCCAGTTTGGCTATGGTATTCTACCCATTTGTAAGGACTGCAGATGCATCCTTGAAGGACATAGTACAGTTTTGTACCTACCATAAATGTAGATGTCCGATAGGAATGCATCTGCAGTCAGGATTACCCACCCTCCTTCCCCTCTGTGGTACTCCTAGGGTAATTGCCCATCTTGTAGCTAGCTGGGGGAATCTATTATGGTGTATTTGTTTGTATATATGTACATACATGCTTTTTTTTGTTTGCTCTCTACTATTTGGAACCATTTGCATTTATCCAAATTTAGCCTTCCTAGAGGGCACCTGGCATCTGGGGCAAGAAACACTGAGGAAAATGGCGTCGGCTGATGCCTTTATACCCGAATAACTGCAGCTATGACGTCGGGTGAAGTGCGACACCAGCCGAGGCCAGACCCAGACTTTGGAATCCGGCCGACCGAAGGGCTGCCTGACGACAGGACAACCCATTTGTAAGGACTGCAGATGCATTCCTATCGAACATCTACATTTATGGTAGGTACAAAACTGTACTTTCTCTTAGCCATTTGTACTCCCCTTCCCAATCTTCTATATCTTTTCTTCCGTGTGTTTGCAGATTTTATAACCTATCTATATTTACTGTTACTTTTGTATGGTATTTCATTAGTTTGGTCTTTTAGGTTCATAGGTTCATAGGTTCATACTAGGCTATCTGCCTGAGGGCATTTACAAGCCTAGCCCATCGTTTTGTGGCTTACGCCACCCCTTTAGTATGGGGAACTATACCCATTATTTTGCTGTGCCTCTGTCGAGCAGTGACACTGAGGTAATCCCTGGGGTATATCTGCGATCTCCCATCCATTGGTCAAGATTTCTCTTGAACAAGGCCAGCGAGGTGCTCTGCCTCACATGTACCGGGATTTTGTTCCACAGCATAGGGAGTCTTTGGGTGATGAATCTATCCCTCCAGCACATCCTATTAATAGCCGTGTCGAGGTTTAAGTCTCCCGCCCTTGTGGCTCTGATGGATCTAGATTTTTTGAGGTGAAGCATATTCATCAAATCTGGGTTTGACATGGCCTTGTATGTTAGGCAAAGGTCACCTCTGAGCAAGCGGTAACCGACTGAATAGAGCTGGAGTTCTTTCAGTCGGGCAGCATAGGATAGATTTTTGAGACCCTTTATCCTTTTGGTGAGGAACTTTTGTGGCCTCTCCAGCTGCTGCAAGTGTCGGGTCAGATACATTCCGAATGGGGCATTGTACTCAATCATTGGTCTAATGAGTGATGAGTAAAGGGAGACTATAACCTCCCTTGATCTAGATGAGAATCCCTTCATGATAAGGTGGGCAATGTAGAAGGTCTTCCTAACTACTTTAGCTACATGGGTGTCGAATGACAGACTACTATCAACCTGGGTCCCCAGGTCCCTGATAACTTCTTCTGTGCTCAGTGGATTGCCACCTATTTGGTAGCTAGGGTAACCTTGTTTTTCCGAAGGGTATGACTATGCATTTTTGGCATTTAACTTTAGGCCGTGGCTCTGGCACCAGTTATCCGCTTCTGTGAGACCCTTCTGAAGGATATCTGTGTCAGATGTGTTTTCTACTATGGCCAGTTTGCAGTCATCTGCAAACTTTGTCAGCCATAACCCTCCTGTGTTTGCTTGTACTCGGAAAAGTAGATGCCAAACAAGAGTGGGCCCAGGACTGAGCCCTGTGGGACACCACTTGTGACAGGCTTTGAGTCTGACATGGCGCCAGCAACTCTGACCCTATGGGTTCTGTCACTCAGCCAGTTTGCAACCCATCTTGTGATGTATGGGTTAACATTTAAGCTGATGAGTTTTTCAATGATACCCGAGTGGGGTATTGTATCGAAGGCCTTAGCCAGATCGAGGTAGGCTGTATGGACTGCCTTTCCTCATCAATGGCTTTGGTGACTGTTTCAAAAAGTCAACCAAGTTTAAAAGGCATGATCTGCCTTTGACAAAGCCAAACTGGGTTGGATCCAAAGTCTGCAAATTCCCTATGTCTTTATTTATGAGGTCCATTATGATCCTCTCCATGGCTTTGCAGATAAGGCTTGTCAAGCTAATGGGCCGGTAATTTCCAGGGTCGGTGGAGGCACCGCCTTTGTGAAGTGGGACCACAGTTGCAGTGCGCCACTCCTGGTGCGATCCAGAGGTAAGACTTTGATTAAACAGCTGTCCTAGCTGTGGGTTTAATTCCTCATTGAGTTCATGGAGCACACAGCCGGGGACACCATCAGGTCCCATGGATGCTGTGTGTTTTGCTTTGGGGAGAGCAGTTCTCACTTGGGCGCTGGAGATGTTTGGGGGCTGCAATCGTTGGGTATACATATCTCTCCTTTGGGGAGGGGAGAAGTTTGCACTGAACCTGTCAGCCAGTATGTTGGCAATGTCTGTAGGATCAGTAATCTTCACATCATTTTGAACTAGTTCTGAGCATATCTGGGAGTTTCCTCCTAGGTTTCTAACATAGCTAAAGAAGGCCTTATGATTGTCTTTTGAGTCTTTAGCTATTTTTCTCTCGAAATTTGCTTTGGATGATTTTATGAGAGCTCTTAGTTTTTACTTATAGTGATCAAGGGTGTCTTACCTTTTAAGGATTTTGCTCTATCTTGTAGTAGCTTCCTCCTTTTGTTGTAGAGTTTGTTTATGGCTGGGGTCCACCAGACTGGACGCTTGCCTTTGGTACAAAGAGTCTTTGTTTTGCTTGGGATTGCCTTATCCATGCAGTCCTGCAGGTGCTGGTAGAAGGCATTTGTAAGTGATTCAGCGGCTTGAGTACTGTTTTCCCGCTCGCGGGCCTTAAAGGACAGCACACTAGCCTTTACAAGTGTGAAGTCAGCTTTCGACAAGCTCTTTACTCTGGTCTCTTTTATTTCAGGTGGGGTGGGATGAGGACCTCCAGCGAGATTAGTTTGTGATCTGATCTCACCAGTGAGGGGTATACTTCTGGTGTTGAACATTGTGCTCCCATGTTCGTGATGATGAGATCAAGTATGTTATCTCCTCTTGTGGGAATGGTGACTAGTTGTTCCATGACATTTGAGTTTATGAATTCCAGGAACTTTTGGGCTAGGGTGTTTGGGCTTGAGTAGTGTTCCCAGTCTATATTTGGGTAATTGAAGTCACCTAGTATGATGGTGTTTGGTGATACATTTATCCCCTCTAGTGTTTTCAGGAAGGCCATGTGAGGTTCCTGAGTTTGTGAGGGTGGCCTGTAACATGCTACAATTTGCAGAGCAGTCTTGCCTACGGTTAATTGCACCTGGATGGTCTCCGATGCATCATGCGTTGCCACCAGTCTTGAGGTGTGGGTGTCCTTGATGAATATGGATACCCCCCCTCCTTTCTTGGTATTTTCCTGATTTTGGGGCCGGTTTCCCCATTGGCACAGGCTTTATCTGCTTTTGTCAGGCCTTAGTTCTTCACTAAGAATGGTCACCAACCAAGCCTTAAATCTTTCGTTATTTAAATAAGTATGTTGGAAAGCATCAATGCTTCTGGGCCCTACCATTCTCAGTCTTTTTTTTAATCAATAAACATTTTTATTAAATTATCATGTATGCCATAAGCCATATTACATTTATATAAATGACAATAAACCACACTGACACAATCTCAGTTGCAAACATTATACATTCCAAACCGTGCCAACACAACTGTATCTGAAAACATTATGCATCAGTTTTAACATATCCAGTCATTGTTAGTTAACCATTACACAGCTCAGTCAAATCCTGCCTTTTTCAAACCTTGTTCCTCCTCTTCATGGATTGATCCTGCAGTTTCCATTTTTTCCTACGTAATTTGTTCAATCCCTGTTCCAGTTGTTTTAACTCTGTTACTATCCTCACTTCTAGTAAAGTTGGTTTAGACTTTGATTTATATTTTTCTAGTGACTGCATTTTTGGCAGCCATCATAACTAGACTCAGCAAGGCCTTGATATGTCTAGGCAATTCAGAGTTTGTATCTGTGACAGCCCCTCTTTACCCCTGGCCAGTAATCAAGGAGCCTCAATCTTCACCACTCACACTGGTGACAGGCGGTCACTAAAAACAGGACAAGAATTACACAGTATTTCAAATGCAGCTCTCTCCATTCAACACAATTTCCCCCAAGAGCACACAGGGAACACGCTCCACTGGGAATGGACTCTCTGTCTTTCCAGATCCCAAACAAGACCCACCTTGCAGCACTGTGCCCCAGTTCCAAGTGTATGGTACATGTTGCACCCATGCACTGGCCCAGTAATCCAGGAGCCTAAATCCTCACCACTAGCACTAGTAAGGGGCATGCACATTGGGAAGGAGAACAAGTACACACACACAGTAAAATACAATTTCCCTTAAGAGCACACAGATATCGCAGTCAGCCTGGGGCTGGTTTCTCCCTTTCGATCCAGATCCCCAATAAGACTTCCCACTGGCACAGCTATAGAGTGGAGTCCTTAGCCAGGGTTCCAAGCCAGGTCCTCCTGCACTCCCTCTGTCCAACCAGTGCTTTGTCTCCCTGCCTAAGTAGCTGACACACACTTTGAGATATGATTTACACACAAACACACAGACACTTCTGGGGAAGGCTGGCACAGGTTCACTAGGTATGCCCCTTCTGCCCAGGCAATAAGGTAGTAATCCACTGCCACCAAAAACCCTACTTATTAGCTACTATAAGGCCCTTCCCAAAGGGTGACAAATTTCACTGTGTAATAATACTGTTATCCAATTAGTAAGTGCGATCAGAACTTTTAAGGCTAATGGAGTGGCTTTGTACAGTATCACTAAATACATGCAAGTACTCTAGAGCTTAAATTATCTCTACACAAAACAGCCCAAGTTGAAAGGTTTAAAAATATTTAATAATGCATAATAAGACAAGACAAATCTTCTCAATTCAACACAATGCAAGCCAAGAGTTCAGACACAGGAACTTTAAAGCAATACCATAAAATAGTCTGACATAAATATAGAAAACAGCTAGTCTAATCGTACTATTTTCTATCTATTTCTAAGAGAAATACTAAAGCCTAAGATCCTACTTACATATAGAGCAAAGCAAGTGCTGGTGATGTTGTCAGTTCTGAAGACAAATGCAAACTATCTCTTTCAATCTGAGATCTCTTAAATAGATAATACATCACTGCTGACTCATTTAGATTACATCATTCTTGACACTTCTCTGGTTCCCAGGCTACCAGAAACTCTAAATTTACATGTTTTAGTAAGCTTGCACCCGGTCAGGAAGCCACAGCAATAAAAGACATTATACATGTAAAAATCTAGCAATTAACTTTTGTCCTAAGACAACAGAAAGAATTCCTTCATCCAGGCATTTTGTCTCTGAGCTTTCAGATCAGTCATAAAATGCTTTACTTTATTAGCTTTCTTCCAGCAGGGTGCACTGTGGTTACATTTTTGAAGTTCAGAATATATAACACAGTTTTTCTTACATTTAATTTTCTTACATTTGTAAAACAGCCTGTGGATTATATTAATATCTACAATGACATAGAATTATGTACACAATTTTATCTACCTGGGCTGGCAGCCTTTCACAGTACACACACTGGAATATCTGATGTTTCAAAAACAGACACACACACACACACACACTTGGGAAAGACTGACACAGATTCACTAGCTGTTTCCTCACTCTCTCTTACAAGGGGTAACCAATTATACTGTGTCAAATTAATGCTGATATGAATGGTAGAGTGTGACTGAAGCAGTAAAGCTTTTAGGAGTGGCCACAGTGACACTGAAATAAGCACAGGTGCTCTCAAGATATTAAAAGTATTCACTAAAAAACAGCCACAATGAAAAGGTATAAAATATTTAATAATGGATAAAAAAAAGAAAAGAGGAAAATACTTAACATTTAGTTACAATAAACGTCAGTGTTTTTAGTCACAGCAAATATAAAATAACACAGTTGGATAGAATCTCACATGCAGAAAAAAAAAATACTAAACTAATCTCATGGTACTTTTCCTAACTAAACTAAAGATAAACTGTAATATTGCAAGGCAATATGTACTGCTGAGATGCTCACTTCCACAAGGCAAGATGAGATACTCCACATTACTGAACTGTACAACTAACTACTGAACAAATGAACTGTAATAACTGATACGGATTTTATATATCAGATTCTGCTGCTGCCAGAGTTCCGTCCTTCAATCTAATCACCTGACTCTAGCATAATTCACCTTCAGAACTCTGTGAAGATTCTGCTGCAGCATTTTTAACATAAGCAACTTTTACAAATACATTTTAACACACATATCTGAATAAATCAATGTGACAGTCACATGACATAAGATTATTTGGAAGACTTCAGCCAGCCATACTGGCATATGCAAGACATGCACTGTCTCACTTCTCCTGGCACATCTGGCAATGCCTCACAATGTCACATCATAACTCAAAAAAATAAATAAATTATGTTCTTACCATAACGTTCCATCTGTGTTGTTGATCTTCATTCATTCATTACAGATGGGTATTGGTTCTGTCCTCGGAACCGAGTCGGCCTTGTAACAAGCTCGTGCCAGCCAAAAAACTCTCAAGCTAAGCTTTTACCCACAATGTCCTTCCCCTTGTTACCTCAGATCGAGTTTGCCTAAAATAGGTAAAGCAGAGGCTGTCTCTGGGCAGAAAAACCCTAGAAACAGGAGCAGGACCCGGTACGATCACCAGGGGGAAGGAGGGTGGGATGTAATGAATGAATAAAGATCAACAACACAGATGGAACATTATGATAAGAACATAACTTCTTTATCTGATGTTAATCTTCATTCATTCCTTACTTATGGGACAGAGTCCCTAGCTACCTTTAGTCCTGAGATGCCCTTATGGAAAAATGTTCCTGAGTACCATTGAACCAAAGGATGCTCTTCCCCTGGAGGCCAAATGCAATTTGTAATGAGTGATAAAGGTATGAGGGTTAACCCAGGTTGTGGCTGCACAAATGTCATTCAAAGAAAGTCTTGCACATAAAGCAACAGAAGTTGCTACTGACCAGGAAGAATGTGATCTGAATTTGCAAGGCAGAGGAGTCTTATTTATTTATTTTTTTTGGTAAATCAAGGTTTTACAGTTTCTGGTTCGATCCTCAGCTGGGGTGCCTTCTGTGCGGAGTCTGCATGTTTGTCCTCCCTGTGGTCACGTGGGTTTCCACCGGGTGCTCCGGTTTCCTCTCACATCCCAAAGACATGCTATAGGTGGATTGGACACACTAAATTGGCCCTAGGTGTGAGTGTGTGCCTTCTGTGGAAGGTTGGGCGCCGGGCTGGCAACTCGACACTGTAAAACTCCACTGCCAATCATGAGCGGACGATGATCCGCTGTGGCGACCCCTAACCGGGAAAAGCCAAAAGAAGAAGAAAGAAGGTTTTACAGTTTCTCAACCATTTGGCCAAAGTTGCTTTTGAGACAGGATTTCCCATTTTTGGTCCTGAGAAGGCCACAAATAATTGGTCTGATTTGCGTACTGAGTTAGTTCTGTCCAGGTAAAAACGTAATTGTCTATGTACGTCCACAGTTAGTGAACGCAATATTCTCCTTTGTTTGAGTAGTTGGGAAAAATACTGGGAGGTCAATTGTTTGGTTAATCGTCAATTCTGAAATAATTTTGGGTAGAAAGGATGGATTAGTTCAAAGTGATACTCTGTCTTTATGAAATACCAGGTAGGGTCATCTGATACACAAAGCCTGAAGCTCTGAGAAGCATCTGGCTGATGTGATATGTATCAAAATTAATGATTTCCAGGACAGGAATTTTAGATCGCAAGTAGAGACAGGTTCAAAGGGAGATTGTGTTAAAGATTGCAATACTAATGATAAATTCCAAGGTTTGACTAGTTCCCTGAAAGGAGGTCTGACATGTAGAACACCTTTGAGATAGCAGCTGTGTACCCGAATGGTTGAGGCTGCTGCTCCTGAATCAAGAAGATTTGATAAATAATCCAAAACTACAGCAACTGGAGCTGAGCAAGGGTCTAGTTGTCTTTTTTGAGACCAAATGAGAAGCCTCTTCCATTTGCTGAGATAGTTTTTCCTGGTGGATGGTTTATGTGAAGGCAGAAGGATATTATGCACTGGGGAAGTGAGGTTGTCCTGCCTGGCAATTACTGTAAGTGGAGGAACCAAGCTGACAGCTTGAGACTGGATATGTTTGGGTGAGTCAACCCTTGTGGGTGCGAGATCAGTTCCAGAGAGGGATCCAGAATTCATGGGCAATCTAGTAGGTGAGGCCAAAGGAAGGGAAACCAAACTTCTCATGGCCAATAAGGAGCAATGAGGATTACCTTGCTTCTCAGATGAAGGGCTTCTTTTAGAAACTGGGAAATCAGGAGAAAAGGAGGAAAAGCATACAGCAGTCCCGTGGGCTAATCGTGGATCAGAGCAACCCTCAGGGATTCCACCTGTGGCGGGATTAGGGCAAAATATCTGCTGCATTTGTGGTTTGCTGGAGAGGCGAATAGGTCACAGCAAGGCTGGCCCCAGAGACTGAAGATCTTCACCACAATAGTAGGATTGATGGACTACTCGTGAGGCAGTAGGATGCATCTGATCAGCTTGTCTGCAATCACGGTGGAACTCCCGGGAACATGCGTTGCTATCAGAAAGCGGATGGAAGTTACCGCCCATTGCCAAATTTTCATGACTTCTTGACATAGAGGGTAGGACTTGGTTCCCCCTTGTTTGTTGATGTACCAGGCCACAGACATGTCTGATTGAACCACAATAGTCCCTGATGGAAGGATGGGATGAAATGCTTGCAATGCTAGAAGCACCGCCTTCAGTTCTAGGACACTGATATGCAAGTGGACCTCTGTATCTGACCAAGTACCTTGGACCGTATTTCCCTCGTAAAGCCCCCCCCCCCCACTTATCAGGGAAGGGTCCGTGGTCACTGTGGCCTTGGGCTGTTGAGGACAAAAGGGGCAACTCCATTGTTGCCTATCTGGCTTTATCCACCACATTAAATCTTGCTTGCATCTTTGGTTTATTCGAATATGGAAGGACAATGGGTGTTGTAAAGGATACCTTTGAGTTAGAAGGAGCCACTGTAGAATTCTCATGTGTAGTTTTGCCAAGGGCACTATTGTAATTGACACTGCCATAGAACCTAGGAGTTGAAGTACTGTTCTTGCTGGGGCTAGGTTTTGACAGAATATCATCTAGAGTTCTGGTCTTATCCTGTGTAGTCTGTGATCTGGGAGAGATACTAGGCAAGCAGTTGTACTGAAGATTGCTCCGATAAATTCTAGGGATTGAGAAGGGATCAGGTTTCACTTTCCCCAATTTATCGAGATTCCCAGATATTCTGCAACTTTGAGAGTGTACAGTAATGCTGTCTCCAGAAGACGCTTGGTGGGGGCGGTGAGGAGCCAATCGTCTCGATATGGAAATACTCGGAATCCTTGTAATCTCATGTGAGTTGTTACCACTGCCATGCACTTGGTGAACACTGTAAGGGCTGTAGAGAGTCCGAAGGGCAGTATGCAGAATTGAAAGTGATTGGCTCCTAGCTGGAAGGGAAGAAATCTTCTGGAACATTTGTCCATTTTTATATGGTAATACGCATCCTGAAGATCTACTGAGCACATCCAATCTTCTTTCTCCAATAAGGGAAGAATAGACTGAACTGTGACCATCTGGAATTTTTCTTGCTTGACAAAGTTGTTTAGGATACTGAGATCAGGAGTGGTCTCCAGTCCCCTGTCTTTTTTGGCACCAAAAAGAATCTCAAGTAAAATCTGGATCCTATCTGGTCTTTTGGGACTGTTTGGATGACTCTTTTTTTGAAGCAGCTTTTGAATTTTTAATGCTGCTGTTTTCCATGTGACTGGGTGGAATGTTGGGAATTCAAATTTGGTGATGTTGGGTAAAGATTGGAAGAGATGGGGTATCCTCTAGTAATGATCCGTTGCACCCATAAATCTATTGTTATTGTTTGCTAGGCAGAATGGTGCAAGGAAATGCGTCCTCCAACTGCTTCTAGAGGAAAGCAATCGGGCCATTGCTCAGGAGCGCTGGTAGGGTTGTCCTGAGAAGGAGTCCCTGGAACCCTGGTTATACGGACCCCCTCTGCCCCTATAGGGACGTCTTCCAGTTGAGTTACCCCCTCTGCCATGGAGAGTATACTCACCATGTGTGTCATGGAAAGGACCCTGTGATTTCTTGTACCACATCTTTCCACTCCTCTAGTTCCTAGAATATGGACTCTGAGGTGCTTCTTTCACTTTTGGGCCAAAAAGGGAAGAGGTTTCCACTGGACATTCAGGAAGGGAGACTTAAAGGGGTCTGCAAAGTCACAAAGGCGCATCTAGGCGTGGCGTCTCATGATGTCTGAACCCACCACTCTGGCAGCTCCTTCCGTGGTGTGAGAAATTAGATGCATGGAGGAGTTAGAAATGGATTCCTTGGTAGCTAGCTGCAAGGCCACTTTGTTGCAGACCTCGTCAGACACAGCTTCTGCTAAGGTTTCGGAGTGTTCAGTCACTAAGTCTCTCTGAAGCCTGGTGAAGTGTGCCAGATAATTCAAAGACCTAACAGCAAAAATCAATGACACAAAGACTTGCTTCCCTAATCTGTCTACCTCCCAAGACTTCTTGTTTGGGGGGTGGACAGTCTGGCTCTCCTTGGCCAGTTCCTTTTTTGTGGCAGCCACCACCACCATTGCATCTACTGGAAGTCCCTTGGTCCAGTGAGGATGTTGTTCAGGGGAGATAAGATTTTGTCCAGCCTCAGTAGGATTGCTTCAATTGTATCAGGACTTTTCCATGCATGCTGTAAGATGAGCTGAACTAGCTCATCTGCAGGTGGGGTCAACCAGGAAGCAGAGGAGCAAGCACAAAAAGCCTGCAGGAACACAGACTCCTTGGAGGAAGGGTTGGTGGGCTTCCAGTCAGCCCTCTGTTTCAATATTTCCAGGATGTTTCCGAAGGAGACATCATCAGGGGGCGACCATAGGGACCTTCCCCCTTCATCATAGTCCATGTAATCAGAAAGGGACTCCTCAGGTGAGTTCACGTGATTCCTTTTGCACGTCTTCTTGTACAAGATCTCTTCAGCGGGAGTTTCTGAGGAGGACTTCAAAGAAAGGGCACCCTGTGGTAGGGTATCCTGAGACTCTTGTGCTCACTGTCCTAAAGTAGTGGCTTGTGTCAGCTGCGGCTCAGAGGGAGTAATTAGTGAAAGCTCCAATGGTGGAGGCTTGCCTGCTGAGGCAGAGCCCTCTCTATTACCTGGAAAGCTGACACACCTGAAGAGGGATGGAAGCCTGGAACCGAGAACAAAAACCTCAGAACCAGGGTCACACCATGGACCCCGCTGCCTACGAACCAGCCATGATCCTGAGAAAGGCTTGGTTCCGAATGAACCGGAAGCCAAAGATATGGCTCCAGCACCACGGTGAGGTCCACTAATGGAACAGAAGCAGTGGGAGCCGGATGAGGGTGTTGGTCCTGGGGCTTTGATACCTGCACAGAAGTTGAAGGAGGAGAGTAAACTGGAGTCTGTGAAGAAGGACTCACAACTTCAACAGGGAGGGGATTTTTGGATGGTGGTGTAATCCCTCTCGCCGTCAGCAGCTGGCTCACAAGGTGCACCACATCCAATTCTGAAGGCTCCTGGACGATTGCATCGATATCCATGATGGGGAGTCAAGTCTCTCTAAGAAAGGGCTGTATTGCTACCCCAGGAAGGGATCCACCAAGGGTGAAGATCAGGTCCTGGCTGTTGGAATCACTGGTACCGAAGTGTCGAGGGTAGAGATATGCATGGGAGCAACTGCCAGTGTGGGAAATTCCAAAGCTGACATTAAAGGCAGGCTCGGCACCGTACATGTGGATGGTGCTGACAAAGACGGTGCCACAATTAACAGAACCAAAGATGGTTGGATGTGGATTCTAATATTTTTGGTAGAATTAGTGCTGAAGATGTAGTTTTCGGTGCTGAGGCTGACACTGAAGATACAGATTTCGATGATAGCACCGTGGTCGGAACCACAACAGATGGTGCCGTGGAAGTCCATTTTAGTCATGGTTCCGACAGTTTAGGTATTTTAGGTTTCGGTTCTTGTTTTTTCTTACCAGAAGGTGATGAAGGAAGTTAATGTTATCTCTTTTTATGATGTTTGCTGGGAGGGGATGAGCCCTTTGACCCAGAGATAGCCTCCAAGAAGGGTGTCTTAAGGAGGCCCTTCAAAATCAGTTTATTCTTCCTCTCATTAAGGGTCCTAGAAGAAAAACCTTTACATATTAAACAAAGTGGTTGGATCGAGAGATGAGAAACATCCAAACAGTAAATGCAAGAGTCATGTGTGTCTGAAATGGGCATCTTCCGACCACACCGGTCGCACTGTTTGAAACTGGACGTTCCTTTCTTTTCTGACATACTTTAAAACAAAAATTATAACCACACTCAAATAAGAGAGAGACAGAAAAGTTTTTTTTAATATAGAATGGAGGGAGGGAAGGGGGGGAGGGTGTCAACAATGGTACTGAAAGAAATTACCTCAAAGGTAAGGGAGGGGAAAGGCATTTACCAATGATGGTATTAAGAAATTATCTAAAAAATGGTAAGGAATAGAGAAAAAACAGTACAAACACTAACAGTAAGACAGTGGGTAATAACAATAAAGAATAAAGAAGAAAATCTTACTAACAACAGGTAATTTGAAAAGTTTTTAAATTACTTAGCTTAGTGAGCTGGCTTGACACATCTTTACGGCAATGTGGCAAATGAGATCTGAGGTAACAAGGGGGAAGGCCATTGTGGGTAAAAGCTTAGCTCGAGAGGTTTTTGGCTGGCAGGAGCTTGTTACAAGGCTGACTCGGTTCTGAGGACGGAACCAACACCCATTAGTAAGGAATTAATGAAGATTAACACCACCAGATGAATCATTTCCCTGGTCACTCCAACTTGCTCACCCAGCACCTTCAACAGAACAGTCTGCAGAGAATCTTTAAAGTCCACCAACTCATTACACTCCCAGAAAATATGTTCCTAGCTCATCTTTCTGCCCCATCACACCTCCAACATTTGCTGTCTACCTGAGAAAAAAATCTTTGAAGTCTGGCTGGGGTATAAAAATAACCATGTAAGCACTTGCAGGCAAAGATCTGAAATCTTTTAGAATTTGTTGCATATTTAGGAGACGTATATATATATATATATATATATATATATATATACACACACACACACACACACACACACATCCCCATTGTTTCTTTGTGAATTGCTTATCTAATCTCTTCCCAGTCTGTCCTAATCTCCCCTGATTGATTCTTATAATTATGCAATATTTTACATACTTTACTAATTATTCCTTTCTTAATGGCAGCTTCTGTTCTAGATTCTATTAAAAAACTCTACCAATGCTGGTCTTGTGTTTAGAAACCGCCCTAATTTCTTTCTCTTTGCCTATACTCTGATATAAATCCTTGATATGGAGGGCAATCTTTAGCCTGCAGTCCAAATACATTTGTTGCATCTTCCCATTCTATTACTTTTCACTCTTTAGATATTTGCTCCCAGTACCTTGGTTCCTTTGCCAGTTTTCTCCAATATATTCCCACCACTTCTTGCCTACTGTCTGTACTCCTAATTGCAGTCATCTTTACCAGCAGAATCTCCTTTCTCATGTTGGCTTAGTTCTTAGAAGGCCTTCTGCTACTTTATGCATATAATATTCTGTATTACTACTCTTGTTGTCCTTTAAGGTCTGCAGCCAAAATCACAGTCTCTCTCTGTTACTTGAACTTCCACCCTGTTTCATCATCATCTCTTTCTACTTGGAATTATAGTTTCCTGCTTGTGCTATGTATAGGAGCCGTAACTGTGTTGCTCTGAAATACCCCTTCAACTCAGGTAATCCCAATATGCACTGTTCTACTGGAAGAATAAGCTTGTCCCACTTGGCTCTTGCCATCTTCCCCTACCAGATAAAATCCTTCAGCTCTTTATTAATTGCTATCCACAACTTCTCCTCCGGTTAATAAAAATATGCCTGACCAGTGTATAAGACTAAAGGAACTAAAAACATTTTATCTGTTTGCATCTTACTATCAATATACATGTAACAGTGCTTCCATTTTCTCAGGTTTTGTTTTATCTTTTGCTTAGTCTCTTCCCACATATCCTTAGCTGCCACACCAGTATCATTTTTAAGCCAGTGGTGCTGCGGTAGCGTTGTCGCCTCACAGTTAGATGTTGCCCGTTCGATTCTCAGTTAGAGCATCTGCTGTGTGGCGATATGCGTGAACGGGCATTCCTTCGTTGAAGGTTGTGCGTTAGGCCCGGCAAGCCAGCACGTAAAACTCTACTGCCAATCATTAGCGGACCGGAGTTTCGCTGTGGTGACCCCTAACCGGGAAAAGCCAAAAGACACAAACAAACAAACTCCCCTACTGTTTGGCATCTATTTATCAGAGGTCCACGCAAAGACAAAAGGCCTGTGGCTGACCAATTTGCAGACGGCTGTAAGTTGGGTGCGGTCATTGACTCCCCAAATGATGTTAATATACTGCAAGAGGGTCTTACAGCAACTAATGATTGGTGCCAAAGTCATGGCCTCAAGCTAAATGCAAAAAAATGTATCATCATACCATTTGGCAAAAACATGACCACATCAACACACACCCCTAAATACAACCTGTGGTATGAGACCTGGGAACTCAGGTTGATAACCTCACATTCGACCAGCATGTAGTGGTAGTGGTCAGGAATGCTTTTTACTTGGTTCATCTCATAAGTAAAAGGATTGCATCCAGAAAAAGGAGGTTATTACCTCTCTATACTCCTCCCTCATTAGACCAATAATTGAGTATAATGCCCCATTTGGGATGTACCTCTCCAAATATCTGCACCAGGTGGAAAGGCCACTGAAATACCTTGCAAAGAGAATTCATGGCCTCTAGCACCTGTCTCCTATGAAGACAGGCTCAAATCCCCATCACTCTACTCGGTATCGTAAAGATTGCTCAAGGGTGATCTGTGTCTCACCTACAAGGTAATCATGCTTCCTGCCCACTAGAGATGCTCCATATCCATAGATTTAACTCCTCACGCACTACCCACTCAAAAGGCCTGAATCTAATACGAGACATCAACAAAACCTACTGGAGAGACAGGCTTGTCCCCAGAAGCTGCCCCGCCTCAAATCAACTTCCCATACACGTCAAACAGAGCAGCTCATTGACCCTCTTCAAGCGCAACCTTGATGAGTGGATGGGAAACCACAGATTTGTCACAGGGGTTCCACCTGTGTCCATCATTGACAGGGGCGACAGGTGCTGACTGAGGTTTCTTTCTGGGGATAAACTCTTGGCTAGGCTTGTAAGGGCCCCAGGGCCATTAGCCTAATAACCTCCTATGATCCTGTTTTTTTCTTGTCCTCATAAATATGGATATTGCTGAACAGATTCATGTGTGGGCATATAATTTACTGCTATTACTTTTGTTTCATTAATTTTGTATTCTGAAAAGGTGTGAAACCGTCTCAATATGTTCCACAGCACTGTAATGTCCCTTTCTTGTTTTGTCAGGTATAAGATAATGTCTTGTGCAAATACAGACAGCTTTTCTTGACTACCATACCAATGATATCCTTGAATTTCGGAGTCCCTTGTTTTCTTTGCCAATGGTTCTAAATATAAAGCAAATAACAAAGGGGAGAGAGGACACCCCTGCCTAGTCCCTCTGCTCAAGGCAAGATTATCAGAGAAGACCCCTCTTACTTTAATTTTCGTCTCTGATCCTTCATATATCCTCCTAATCAACCTTATAATTTTATCAGGGAATGCAAATGCTTCCACTACTCTGCTCATAAAATCCCAGCTTACTCTGTCAGATTTCTCTGCATCAAGATCCACCAGCAACATTGTTATTTTCTTACATTATGCTTCTCTCTGGATCATCACTGTTCTGTTTAAGTTGTCAAATGTTTGCCTCCCACCACAAAACCACACTGATCCATATCTATCAATTTTGGCATCACTTTTGCCATTCTTTTAGCCATTACAAACACTTTAAAATCATGACTTAGTACTAAAATGGACCAATATAAAGTCGGATCTGTTTACCTTTTTTAGGTAGTACAGCTACTACCACTTTCTTCCAGGATGTTGGTACTTCTGCTCTTAAAATACTGTTAAACAAAAACTTACAGATTTTCATTGTTTTTTCCCTCCTAGCTTCAAAACCTCCACCATTTAATCCTGGGGACTTTCCTGTAGATTGGTTGTACATCACCATCTTTATCTCATCTCTTTCTATCCGGACTGTTAGTAATTCAGCCTCCTCTCCCTCAAGCCTTGGCATATTTAATTCTTCCATAAACATTTCCATTTTACCTTTTCTTGATTTCCATATTTTTCTCCTTTATACAGACTTTCATAGAATGTCCGAAATATTTCTAATACTTCTACAGGATCCCTAGTTATCTTCCTTGTAATAGGCTACCTAAGCTTGGTGACAGCCCTTTCTACTTTCTGTCGTCTGAGTCATTGTGCTAAAAGTTTTTGTGCTCTAAAGTTATTATCAAAAAAAAAATTGCTTAAAAGCAATCTTTCTAAACTCAAGCATATTATCAAGATAGTCCCTTATTTTCTGTTTAGCATTCTGTAGTTGCTCCTTTTCTTGTTCTGTGAGAGTCCCCCTAGTTTTCAATACTTTAATATTTGTCAGTCCCACTAAATAATTCTTGTTACTTCTTAACCATCTCTCCCTTTCTTTTATTTCCATCCTATTTTTCAAATTCCATTTTAATTTTTTCCCCATTCCCTGGCTATATTTTCAGAAGTTGTTTCTATCTTCGCTAATAGCTCCTGAATAACTTCCACTACTCATTCCTTAAATTCCTCTCTTTTCAAAAGACAGGCGGGAAAGCACCAGTGTCTCATTTTTATTTCATTACCTATGTTTTTATTTTAGTTCTTATTGGCACATGATGTGAAAAAGTTATTGGGTGTGTATCAAGACCTTCAATTAAATGCACATGTTCCTGTGAAATGTAAATTCTGTCTAGCCTAGCCCAGTTTTCATACATTGGGGAATAATATGTAAATTTACTCCGAATTCAAATTCACATCTTCCACGCCAAATATTTTCATAAATGTCTTTAAAAATCTAGCCTCTTTTGTTATATTTCCCTTTCTGGGCTCCCCAGATACAACTTCACTGCTGGAAATCAAATTTCAGTACCCATCTAAAAGTAATATTCTTTGCTGAAAGCTCACTTTTTCTCCCAGAAGTTTCTTTAGTTCTAGTATAGCAGTTTTCAGTGGAATATAAATACATAACAGAGTAATCCTCCCCCCTTACCAGTAGCCCGTTAGTACTACAAATCTACCATTATCATCTTTTTCCCTTTTCTATTACTATTGGAGCTCCTCTTGCAATGCTCCTCTTGCAATTAATATAAGTACTCCTCTCTTCCTTTGCCCCAGGTAATCCACTGAATAACCATACTGAAAACATTTCTTTATCAAATGCACACATTAATTTCTGTCCAAGTGTGTCTCCTGCAGCACAGCTATTTGCATTCTACATTTTTAATACAGTTCACTGCTCTTCCTTTTTTGGATTTATCTGTGAGACCATTAATGTTTAAAGACATTATAGAAAGAATCATATTCTTGAGGGAATATTATTCCCACCTTTTATGTATAACAGCTTTTTTGTTATGTGTCTAGTTTCAGCTTTTGTGTTACACGCATGCACTGTTTGGCAGGTTAATCTTTTATACAACTGTTTCTTGTCATCTCCATTTGAGCTTATGTCACATCTTGCAGAAAGTACAGTTGTGTACACTTACCATAAATGTAGATGTTCGAGTGTATTCACTGTTGCAGTCATCACACTTGGGTTACCTGCTTGCAGGTAGCCCTCAGTCGGCCCGAATACCAGAGACTTAGTATTTCTGCTTCGGATGCTGTTGCTCCAGGACTGACATCAGGTCGTCAGGGGTATAAAAAAAGGGCAGCTGATGCCATTACATCAGTTTTTCTTGCCTCAAATGTCAGGAGCCTCCCAAATAGGGAGCTAGATTATGGTGGGGAAAACACCACAAGTAAAAAATAAATACTAATACCAATACCCCAGAAGGGGTTAGTAATAGCCATAGACAGGAGAGATAGAGAGAGAGAAAACCAGGGGGCTGGAGGGAGGGAAACCAGGACTGTAACAGTGAATACACTCGAGCATCTACATTTATGGTAGGTGTACACAACTGTACTATGTTCTTCATGTTTCACTGTTGCAGTCATCACACTTGGGTGGATTCCCAAAGCTGAGGAAGGGTGGAGGCAGTCAAGAAGAGTTAGGGCTGGCTAGTATGCCTTGCAGGACTGCTGTAGCAAATCCTGCCCTGGATTTGGAAAAGATAGGCAGGTGGTAATGCTTGGTGAAGGTGTGTACAGAACTCCAGGTCGCAGCCTCCAGGATATCCCTGATAGGGACTCCCCTGAGAAATGCTGTAGAGGTAGATGTTGCCCTAGTGGAATGCGCTCTGATCCCCTGAGGGGTTGGTTTCTCATGGTGCTTGTAACAGAAATGGATGCAGTGTGCTATCCATTTTGAAATGGTTTGTTTTGAAATGGCCTTGCCCTCTGCCCCTGTTGCACAGCTGACTAGTAACTGGTCAGATTTTCTGAAGGGCTTAGTCCTATCAAGGTAGAATCTGAGCTGTCTGTGCACATCCAAGGAGTGCAGGATCCTTTCCCCTTTATTTTGAGGATTAAGGAAGAAGGTTGGCAAATGGATGGATTGATTGAGAGCCACACTGAACACCACTTTGGGCATCAAGGAAGGGTTAGTCCTGAGGGAAACCCTGTCAGCATGGAAAATAATGAAGGGTTCCACAGCCATGAGTGCTTGTAGCTCAGACACTCTCTCTTGGCTGAAGTGATGGCTAGAAGCAAGGCTGTTTCCAAGAGCGGAATTTTAACTCTGCTGATGCAGCAGGTTCAAAGGGAGGAAGCGTGAGCTTTTCCAGTACAAAGTTAAGGTCCCAAGCAGGGGTGGGTGCTCTCCTTGCTGGCCTTAAGTTGTTTTCCCCTCTCAGGAACTGTTTGATAAGAGGGTGTGAGAAGAGAGGTGACTCAGTGTTGTAATGAGCAGAAATGGCTGAGGCATGTATCTTAATGGAGGAGATGGACAGGCCTTTGTGGAGTAGATCTGCTAGGTACTCCAGGATAAGAGCAGAGAGGGCAGTGTTGTGTCCTCTCATTTGGATTGAATCCATGAGCAGAACCTTTTCCACTTATCAGCATAGGATTTTCTTGTACTGGGTCTTCTGCTTCAAGAATGACATCCAACACCTGTTTGCTTAATGTTGCTGGGGGAGAATTCAAGGAATAAGCCAGGCTACAAGATTTAAGGTTTGCAGTTGTGGATACAGAATCTGCCCTTCCTGTTGTGAGAGGAGGGTTGGATTCTGGTGTAGGTAGTTATTATAAAAAAAAAATTGCTTAACAGCAATCTTTCTAAACTCAAGCATATTATCAAGATAGTCCCTTATTTTCTGTTTAGCATTCTGTAGTTGCTCCTTTTCTTGTTCTGTGAGAGTCCCCCTATTTTTCAATACTTTAATATTTGTCAGTCCCACTAAATAATTCTTGTTACTTCTTAACCATCTCTCCCTTTCTTTTATTTCCATTCTATTTTTCAAATTCCATTTTAATTTTATCCCCATTCCCTGGCTATACTTTCGGAAGTTGTTTCTATCTTCGCTAATAGCTCCTGAATAACTTCTACTACTCATTCCTTAAATTCCTCTCTTTTCAAAAGACAAGCGGGAAAGCACCAGTGCCTCATTTTTATTTCATTACCTATGTTTTTATTTTAGTTATTATTGGCACATGACGTGAAAAAGTTATTGGGTGTGTATCAAGACCTTCAATTAAATGCACATGTTCCTGTGAAATGTAAATTCTGTCTAGCCTAGCCCAGTTTTCATACCTTGGGGAATAATATGTAAATTTACTCCGAATTCCTATACTGAATTCACATCTTCCATGACAAATATTTTCATAAATGTCTTTAAAAATCTAGCCTCTTTTGTTATATTTCCCTTTCTGGGCTCCCCAGATACAACTTCACTGCTGGAAATCAAATTTCAGTCCCCATCTAAAAGTAATATTCCTTGCTGAAAGCTCACTATTTCTCCCAGAATTTTCTTTAGTTCTAGTATAGCAGTTTTCAGTGGAATATAAATACATAACAGAGTAATCCTCCCCCCTTACCAGTAGCCCGTTAGTACTACAAATCTACCATTATCATCTTTTTCCCTTTTCTATTACTATTGGGGCTCCTCTTGCAATTAATATAAGTACTCCTCTCTTCCTTTGCCCCAGGTATTCCACTGAATAACCATCCTGAAAACATTTCTTTATCAAATGCACACATTAATTTCTGTCCAAGTGTGTCTCCTGCAGCACAGCTATTTGCACTCTACATTTTTAATACATTTCACTACTCTTCCTTTTTTGGATTTAGCTGTGAGACCATTAATGTTTAAAGACATTATAGAAAGAATCATATTCTTGAGGGAATATTATTCCCACCTTTTATGTATAACAGCTTTTTTGTTATGTGTCTAGTTTCAGCTTTTGTGTTACATGCATGCACTGTTTGTCAGGTTAATCTTTTATACAACTGTTTCTTGTAATCTCCATTTGAGCTTATGTCGCATCTTGCAGAAAGTACAGTTGTGTACACTTACTATAAATGTAGATGTTCGAGTGTATTCACTGTTGCAGTCATCACACTTGGGTTACCTGCTTGCAGGTAGCCCACAGTCGGCCCGAATACCAGAGACCTAGTATTTCTGCTTCGGATGCTGTTGCTCCAGGACTGACATCAGGTCGTCAGGGGTATAAAAAAAAGGCAGCTGATGCCATTACATCAGTTTTTCTTGCCTCAAATGTCAGGAGCCTCCCAAATAGGGAGCTAAGTTATGGTGGGGAAAACACCACAAGTAAAAAATAAATACTAATACCAATACCCCAGAAGGGGTTAGTAATAACCATAGACAGGAGAGATAGACAGAGAGAAAACCAGGGGGCTGGAGGGAGGGAAACCAGGACTGTATCAGTGAATACACTCGAGCATCTACATTTATGGTAGGTGTACACAACTGTACTATGTTCTTCATGTTTCACTGTTGCAGTCATCACACTTGGGTGGATTCCCAAAGCTGAGGAAGGGTGGAGGCAGTCAAGAAGAGTTAAGGCTGGCTAGTATGCCTTGCAGGACTGCTGTAGAAAATCCTGCCCTGGATTTGGAAAAGATAGGCAGGTGGTAATGCTTGGTGAAGGTGTGTACAGAACTCCAGGTCGCAGCCTCCAGGATATCCCTGGTAGTGACTCCCCTGAGAAATGCTGTAGAGGTAGATGTTGCCCTAGTGGAATGCACTCTGACCCCCTGAGGGGTTGGTTTCTCATGGTGCTTGTAGCAGAAATGGATGCAGTGTGCTATCCATTTGGAAATGGTTTGTTTTGAAATGGCCTTGCCCTCTGCCCCTGTTGCACAGCTGACTAGTAACTGGTCAGATTTTCTGAAGGGCTTAGTCCTTATCAAGGTAGAATCTGAGCTGTCTGTGCACATCCAAGGAGTGCAGGATCCTTTCCCCTTTATTTTGAGGATTAAGGAAGAAGGTTGGCAAATGGATGGATTGATTGAGAGCCACACTGAACACCACTCTGGGCATCAAGGAAGGGTTAGTCCTGAGGGAAAACCCTGTCAGCATGGAAAATAATGAAGGGTTCCACAGCCATGAGTGCTTGTAGCTCAGACACTCTTCTGGCTGAAGTGATGGCTAGAAGCAAGGCTGTTTTCCAAGAGCGGAATTTTAACTCTGCTGATGCAGCAGGTTCAAAGGGAGGAAGCGTGAGCTTTTCCAGTACAAAGTTAAGATCCCAAGCAGGGGTGGGTGCTCTCCTTGCTGGCCTTAAGTTGTTTTCCCCTCTCAGGAACTGTTTGATAAGAGGGTGTGAGAAGAGAGGTGACTCAGTGCTGTAATGAGCAGAAATGGCTGAGGCATGTATCTTAATGGAGGAGATGGACAGGCCTTTGTGGAGTAGATCTGCTAGGTACTCCAGGATAAGAGCAGAGAGGGCAGTGTTGTGTCCTCTCATTTGGATTGAATCCATGAGCAGAACCTTTTCCACTTATCAGCATAGGATTTTCTTGTACTGGGTCTTCTGGCTTCAAGAATGACGTCCAGCACCTGTTTGCTTAATGTTGCTGGGGGAGAATTCAAGGAATAAGCCAGGCTACAAGATTTAAGGTTTGCAGTTGTGGATGCAGAATCTGCTCTTCCTGTTGTGAGAGGAGGGTTGGATTCTGGTGTAGGTGCCAGGGTGGCACCGATGTCAGGCTGCTCAAGAGTGGGTATCAGTGCTGGTGTGGCCAGTCCAGGGCAATCAGAATTGTCCTTGGTCAATCCTGCTTTATCTTGAGTAATACTCTTGAAAGGAGGGACAGAGGGGGAAAGGCATAGACTGAGAGATTTACCCACTGAACAGATAGGGCATCCACTTTCCAGGCCCTGCTGTGAGGATTCCTGGTGCAGAATTTGCTGAGCTGGTGGCTGTAGGGGGAGGCAAAGAGATCCACCTATGGGGTCCTCCATTTATGAATCAGAAGGTTGAAGGTGCTGTGCTCCAATTGCCACTCATGTGGGGCTAGGAGATTTCTGCTTAAGTCTGCCAGTAAGTTTTGTTTGTCTGGCAGGAATTGAGCTTGCAGATGGACTTGAATGTCCAAGGCTGTGTTCCACAGGGCCATGGCTAGCCTGCAGAGTGAGTAGGAATGGGTTCCCCCCGCTTATTGATGTACCACAAAACTGTGCTGTTGTCTGTTTTTATTAGCAGTTGTCCTGGAAAGATTAGGGATCTGAAAGCTGACAGGGCATTCTGTACAGCTAGCATCTCTTTTTGGTTCATGTGCAGATGAATTTGGCTTGGGCTCCAGTGGGCCTGAATACATTTTATGCCCATGTACGCCCCCCAGGCATAGTCTGATGCATCTGTGGCTACGGTCTGTGCAGCTTGGGGTTGAGTAAATGGCAGTCCCTTGCTGTGGTTGCATGCTTCTGCCCTCCATAGAAACTCTGTCCTTAGACAGGGTATGATAGGAATGAGTGTTTCCTGGTCCTGAGAATGTTGGCACCAAAGACTTTTTAAGTACCACTGGAGTTTCCTCATATGCAGTCTTGCATATGGAATCAGCAGTATACATGAGGCCATGAACCCTAGGGTTTGCAGTACTTTTCTTGCAGATAGCTGGGTTCTGGTGGCCTTTTGTTTGAAGTAGTCTGTCAGATGGACTTCTTTTTCTGAGGTGAGGAATGCCATCTGGGAAGTTGTGTCCAAGCTTGCTTCCAGGAATACAATCTTTTGACTGGGTACCAGTTTTGATTTCTTTTTGTTGATGGTGTACCCCAAGGAAGTGAGAAGGTTTTTCATAAATGTCAGGTGCTGCAGCAGCAATTCTTATCTGTCCACCTGAATCAAGCAGTCGTCCAAGTACGGGTAAATTTGGATGCATCTCTGCTTGCAGTATGCAATGGCTGGAGCCAGGCATTTTGCAAATATTCTGGGTGCAGTAGATAAGCCAAAGGGAAGTGCAGAGAACTTATAATGCATAGACTCTGCCCTGAAATGTAGATACTTCCTGCATGATTTCCTTATGGGGATATGCAGATAGGCTTCTTTTAAGTCTAGGGTGACTAACCAGGCATCCTTGGCTAGCATAGGAAGAAGCTGTTGCAGGGTAAGAATTTTGAATTTTGGTACCACCAGGAAGGTGTTGAGAATGGAAAGATCCAGGATTGGGTGCCAGCAGCCCTCTTTCCTGGGTACCAGGAAGAGTCTAGAGTAGAATCCTTGACTCCTCTGTTCTACTGGAACCGGCTGAATAACTCTGATATTGAATAGGGAAAGTACTTGGTTTTGAGCATCTGCCCACTGGTTTGGAGGAAGGCCTGGAAACCCACTTGGGGTTGGCAGTGAATGGAAATAAAATTTGTACCCCTGGGATACAGTGTTGATGACCGACCGGTCCTGAGTGGACACCCAGTTTTTTGCATGAAGGGCAAGTTTTCCTCCTAGGGGCACAAGCAATTGGGCAGGCCTGGTGAGTGAAGTAAAGACGTCATTGTGAGCTTTTTCCGTAAGGAGATGGCTTACTACTCCCTGCTTTGAGGGTGGGGGCACTCCATTGCTTAGATCTCTGCATACCCTGAGACTGTAGTCTGGGTGGTCTGTTTCCCCAGGGTCTGGTTTGAGAAGGCCTGGAGGGAGCTGGAAAGGACCAGTGTTTGGAAGGGCAACACCTACTGAATCTAGGGGGTTGCACTTGTAAGAATTCTTTAACAGTCTGCATAGACTTAGTTTTTTCTTCCATCTTTTTAAGAATCTCTTCTGCTTTAGTGTCAAAACAAACAGTCTTTATTCAAAGGAGCGTCTAGTAACTTTGATTTGACATGGTCTGCTCCTTCAGCCAAGCATGCCTTATCAGTACAGAGCCAGTGACAGCTGCCCGGCAAGATCCTTCTAGGGTGTCAAAGCCACACTGCATGGTATGCTTGCTGACTTGGCTTGCAGAGTGCATAAGTTCCTGCAATTCTTTATTTTCTGCACAGTCGGAAAATGTTGCCACATTTTGTTTAATAAGTTCCATAATATGTTGTTGGTACTTCAGCATGTGAAACTGACAATTCAATGCCCTAATAGCAAGAGTTGCAGAGGTATATACCTTCTTACCCAATCTGTCCAAAGCTCTGGAATCCCTGTCTGAAGGGGTGGGATTCTTGGCTGTAGTAGCCTTGATACCTTTAGGCCCCTGGGAAATGATCTCTGGGTCAGCAGTAGGATTCTTGAAAAGAAATTTGTGAGTGTCAGGTACTCTGTAGTACCTGTTTAGTTTCGTAGGGGCAGGAGGTAAAGTGTCAGGAGTAAGACTGGATTCCATAAAAACATCATCCACAACATCCAGGACAGGGGTTATTGCTAAGGGCCTGTGTTGAGGCAACTCTAGAAGTTCTTTGAGTCTCTTTTTGGACTGAGGATAGTCTTGGCATTCCCAGTGGAAATGCTCTCATAAGGTATGCAAGGTTTCACCAAAAGAAAAATCCTCTGGAGGGGAGGCAGAGCGAATGGATTCCTCTGCAACTGAATCCTCATAAGCAGATAAGAACATGTCTTCATAATCAGAAATTTCAGAGTCATCGGACTCCTGGACTGTAGAAGCTGAAGGGGACTGGACTCTTTGTCTCTTAGCAGAGGAAGGCTGACTTCCCCTAATCAGCATAATAAGGTCTTTAGCCATTCTAAGCATTTGTTTTTGTGGCATGGGAGCAGGTGCATATGCTTTGGTCATCGGTTTTCTAGGCGTAGTGTGTACTATGGGCCTAAGAAACTCAGTAATTTTGGTTAAAAAAAGTCGTCGGTTTGAGTCGAACATCGGTTGAGTGAATAACTGTCTCAGAAGCCGGTGCCTGCTCAGCGGATCTGAACCCATCCAAGGTAGAGACATCAGAAGGTTCCACAGTCAAAGAAGAGTCTTGTGCCATACTGGACTCCGAATGGGTCTCAGTAGAGGTGTGCGAATCCACTGAAGCGGGCATCAGGGGCTGCAAAAGCGCCTCACTGAGTACTGGTGGACTGGTAACTAGCTTAACGGAAGCGTCGTCGGCAGTTTTGGACCTATGCGGTCTGTCTCTGTCTTTACCTTTAAGTTTTTTCGGAATATCGGTAGTCGGATAGCTTACCAAAGCCATTTCAGAATACGGAGAGCGAGAGCAAAAGAATTTAGTGACAAAGAGAGCCCAACGACGAATGGTTAGGGCATTAAATAAGGCACAAAACCGCCAGCGAGGGACATCGTGGTCTGGGCCTAAACAGGTGACGCAATAAGAATAAAAATCTCTGTGAAATATTTGCTTTCCACAGGCAAAACAATTGTTAACTTTTTCTGACATCAGTTAGAGCAAGAAAAAGGGATCTCCAATGGGGTACTTAGCTTTAGAAGACCTCGGGATTATTAAATTCATAAACGAAAATTCAGGTAGCGGCCGACCAGCACTTGCAAACTGCTTCTGCTTCGGGCTCCTCGGCAAGAAAGACTGATGTAATGGCATCAGCTGCCTGTTTTTATACCCCCTGATGACCTGACGTCAGTCTTGGAACGACAGCATCCAACACAGAAATACTAAATATCTGGTATTTGGGCCGACTGAGGGCGACCTGCAGGCAGATAACCCAAGTGTGATGACTGCAACAGTGAAACACGAAGAACATCTTTTTATTTTATTGAAAACCATGAAATAAAAATACACACACACACACACACACACACATAATACCCCCCCATGCAAAACCTAGTAATAACAACACACTAAACTATGGACATCTTCAAATACTGAAGTATTACCCCCTTAATAGGAACATCAGTTCCAAACTGACAGCAACACAAACAGACTCGAGCTAAACAGAAAGAAAGCTTATCCATATTAAGATGCATGGTAGAGTCTGTGATTCTGTTAAATTTTGTCTGGTTTTACCTTATCTTTATAGCTCTCTCAGCTGGGAAACACTTTATTTTTTTCAGAAAACATTTCCTTCAAGCCATTTCTCTTTATGAAATTGTCTCCTAGTGACATAAGAACCACATACAGGACTGTTTACTAGAAAAAAAACATATGATATTCAATATTCTTTTTAATTAACTTGCTTTCTGTCAGAACTTATTACTATGTAAAGCTAAAGGCATTTACAAAGTCATTCCCCATGCAAGGAGAGGAAAAAGCATATTAATTCTTCTTCTGCCATGCTCTTTTAATCAGATCATTCCCCCTTTTAACTGCAATGCCAACAATTCTTAAAACTAAACAAGGAGAAAGATAGAAAGGAAAAAGAAACAAAAAGAATAACTAGAATCACCTATTTATATTAGTATCCTCATTACACTACCAAATAACTGAAAAACTTTACTTATTAACATGCAGAGAAAAATTATGCACCACTTAATTAATACTGTTAAGGAAAAAAAACGTTTTTGCATACAGTTAACTCTCTCCCTCTTCTTCCCCTCTCCTGAGCATTTTTCTGTACATTAACAACAGAAGTAGGGTATATGCTTTAGAGTCCCCTACAAGTTTAACAAAATTCAAGAAAGTCCAATATTTCCAGCTTCTTTTGTTCTACTCCTGTTCATCTCCATATCCCATACCCTGTCTCTGCTTTATCTCCAGTTCACTCAATTCTTCTAGTCAATGTTTGTGCTTTTATCCCCTTTCTGAATCATTTTCCATTGAAACACTGGGAAAGGTTTCAGTGGTAGTCTCTCTCTGGTCTTTATTACCAGAAGAACAAGAAGCAGAATAGTACAGTTGTGTACACTTACCATAAATGTAGATGTTTGAGTGTATTCACTATTGCAGTCATCACATTTTGGTTATATGCCTGCAGGTAGCCCTCAGCCGGCCTGAATACCAGAGTCTTGGGATTTCTGCATCGGATGCTGTCATTTCTTCCATGATGTCAGGTAGTCAGGGGTATAAAACATGCAGCCGACGTCATTACATCAGTTTTTCGTGCCCCAGATGTCAGGTGCCCCCAAAATATGAAGCAAGTATATGGTGTGAAACACCCCCAGCAAAAAGCAAATATACATAGAATAAGATATGCCAAACCAAAAAGGATAGTTGAAAGCAAAGACAATCAGGGGACTGGAGGGAGGGTAACCAGGACTGCAACAGTGAATACACTCGAACATCTACATTTATGGCAAGTGTACACAACTGTACTATGTTCTTCGTGTTTCACTGTTGCAGTCATCACATTTGGGTTGATTCCCAAAGCTAAGGAAGGGTGGAGGTAGATTAAGAAGCATTAGGCCTGGCAATCAGGCCCTGTTAAGACTGCTGTGGCAAAGCCAGCTCTGGATTTAGAAAATATAGGCAAGTGGCAATGCTTGGTGAAAGTGTGTACCAAGCTGCAGGTTGCAGCTTCTGGGATGTCCCTGGTAGGCACTCCTCTGAGAAATGCAGTAGTGGTAGATTTAGTCCTAGTGGAACGTTTCTTATCCCATGTGGGGTAGGTTTTCCATGGTGCTTGTAGCAGAAATGGATGCAGTGTGCTATCCATTTAGATATGGTTTGCTTTGAAATGGCCTTCCCCTCTGCCCCTGCAGCACAGCTGACTAGCAGCTGGTCAGATTTTCTGAGAGGCTTAGTCCTGTCCAAATAGAATCAAAGCTGTCTGTGAACATCTAGAGAATGCAGTATCCTTTCCACTTTATTTTGAGGATTAGGGAAAAAAGTAGGCAAATGAATGGACTGATTTAAAGCCACACTAGACACCACCTTGGGCATAAAAAATGGGTTAGTCCTGAGGGAAACCCTGTCCGCATGGAAGATAATGAAGGGTTCCACTGCCATAATGGCCTGCAGTTCAGACACTCTTCTTGGTGAAGTGATGGTCAGAAATAAAGCTGTTTTCCATGAGAGGAATTTCAACTCTGCTGTAGCAGCCGGTTCAAAGGTGGGAACTGTAAGTTTTTCCAATACAAAGTTAAGGTCCCAGGCTAGAGTGGGATATCTCCTGGGGGTCTTAATTTTTTGGCACCGCTAAGGAACTGTTTTACCAGAGAATGAAAGAAGAGGGGTGGCTCAGTATTATAATGAGCTGAGATGGCACAGGCATGAATCTTAATTGAAGAGAAGGTTAGGCCCTTCTGGAGCATTTCTGTTAAGTAATCTAGTGTAAGAGGTAAGCTGGGCACAGCTGTGGCCATCCCTTGAGAGTGGCTCCAGGAACAGTATCTTTTCCATTTTTCTGAATAGGATTTCTAGTACTAGGCTTCCTTGCCTCAAGAATGACATCTAGCACCGGCTTACTGAGGGTTGCTAGAGGTGAGCTCAGGGGATTAGCCAGGCTGCAAGGTTCAGGGTCTGAAGCTGAGGGTGCAGAATTTGGCCCCCCTGCTGGGACAGCAGGGAAGGGGTGTCAGGCAGGTGCCATGGTTGTAGCATTGTCAGACTGCGCAAACGAGGATACCAGTGCTGGCGTGGCCAGTCTGGTGTAATCGGGACTGTCCTTGGCTTGTCCTGTTTGATCTTTAGTAGAACCTTCGATAGGAGAGGCAGAGGGGGAAAGGCCTAGACTGAGAGGCTTTCCCAGGAAAAGGACAGGGCATCCACCTTTCAAGCTTGGCTGTGGGGAGTTCTGGTGCAGTATTTGTGCAATTGATAGTTCTGAGGAGAAGCAAACAGGTCCACCTCTGGTGTCCTCCATATGTTCTCCAAACGTTTGAATATTTTGGGTTCCAGTTTCCATTCATGTGGGTCATGAGATTTCTGCTTAAGTCATCTGCCAGTGAATTTAGTTTGCCAGACAGGAATTGAGCTTGTAGGTGCACTTGGTTGCTCAAGGCTGTGTTCCACAGAGCCATGGCTACTCTGCAGAGTGGGTAGGAATGTGTTTCCCCCTGCTTGTTTATGTACCACATAACTGTGGTGTTGTCTGTCTTTACCAATAGTTGTCCTGGAAGAATAAGGCCTTTGAAGGCTGTCAGAGCATTCTGTACAGCCAACATTTCTTTTTGAGTGATATGCAGGTGCATCTGCTTTGGGTTCCATTTGCCCTGAATGCACTGCCCTGCCATGTGAGCTCCTCATGCATAGTCTGATGCGTCTGTTGTTAGGTTTTGGGTGGCAGGGGGTAGAGTGACAGTGAGTCCCTTGTTGTGGTTGCAGGCCTCTGCCTAACAAAGGAACTCTACCCTTAGACATGGAATGATAGTAATTATTGTTTCCAGGTCCTGATAATGTTGACACCGCAGACTTCTTAGATACCACTGAGGTTTCCTCATATGCAGTCTTGCATATGGAATTAACAGAATACAAGAGGCCAGCAACCTCAGAGCTTGCAGTATTTTCCTTGCAAATAGCTGGGTTTTCGTGGCCAGTAGGTTGAAGTAAGTTGCCAAATAAATCTGTTTCTCTGGAGTAAGGAATGCCATCTGGGAAGTTGTGTTCAAGCTTGCTCCCAGGAATACAATCTGTTGGCAGGGTACTAGGTGTGATTTCTTTTCGTTGATGGTGTACCCTAGTGAAGTTAAGTCTCTTTACAAATGCCAGGTGCTGTAGTAGCAAGTGCTGACTTTCTGCCCGAATTAGGCAATCGTCCAAGTATGGGTAAATCTGAATACTTCTCTGCCTGCAAAAAGCAATGGCTGGAGGTAGGCACTTTGTGAATACTCTTGGTGCAGTAGATAAGCCAAAGGGAAGTTCAGGGAACTGATAGTGCAGAGAGCCTGCCCTGAAGCGAAGGTATTTCTTGCAAGATTCCCTTATGGGGATGTGCTAGGGTTGCCAGCCAAGCATCCTTGCCGAGCATAGGAAGCAGCTGTTGGAGAGTTAGCATTCTGAATTTTGGAACCACCAGAAAGGTGTTGAGAATAGATAAATCCAGGATAGGACACCAGGAGTTTTCTTTTCTGGGAACCAGGAACAGTCTGGAATAAAAGCCTTGCCCCCTTTGTTCTGCTGGGACAGGTTGAATAGCCTCAATACTGAGGAGAAAAAGTACTTGCTTTTGGGCCTCCGCCCACTGGTTTAGGGGGAGGTTTGGCCATCCACATAGGGTTGGGAGTGAGTGGAAGTGGAATCAATCAAGGGAAACAATGTTTAAAACCCATTTGTCTTGGGTAATGTATTCACAGTTTTCTGCATGCAGGGCGAGTTTTCCTCCTAAAGGTGCAAGTACTTGAGCAAGGCTTGGGGGAGTTAAGGATAAGTCATTGTGCAAGTTTACCACAGGGAGGTGGCTTACTACTCCCTATTTTGGACATGGGTGCACCACACTGCTTAGATATGGGCACAACCCGAGACTGAAATCTTGGGGGTCTGCTGTCCCTAGGTTTGGACTGGAAAGGACCAGTTCTTTGAAGGCCAATGCCTACTGAATCTAGGTGGCTGTACTTGTAAGAAATCTTTAACAGTTTTCATTAATTTAGCTTTCTCCACCATCCTTTTGAGAACTTCTTCTGCTTTACTGCCAAATAGGCGCTCTTGGTTTCAGGGTGCATCCAGTAATTTTGCTTTGACATGATCTGGCAAGTTTTGTTTCTTAAGCCAAGCATGCCTTCTAAGAACAGACCCAGTGACAGCAGCCCTACAAGATGCTTTTAAAGCATCAAAACCACACTGCAAAGTATGTTTACCAACCTTGTCAGCAGAATGCATTAACTCTTGTAAATCTTTGTGTTCTGCACAGTCAGGAATCAACATAATTTTCTGTTTAATTAGCCCCATAATATACTGCTGATACTTTAACATATGAAACTGACATTTTAAAGCCCAAATGGCCAGAGTAGCAGAGGTGTATACCTTCTTACCCCATCTGTCTAAAGCCCTAGAATCCCTGTCAGAAGGGGTAGGATTCTTGGCAGTAGTAGCCTTAATGCCTTTTGGTCCTTGGGAAATAGTCTCTGGATCCGCAGTAGGATTCTTGAAAAGGAATTGGTGAGAGTCAGGTACTCTATAGTACTTGTCAGGTTTCCTGGAAGCTGGAGGCAAAGTATCCTGGGTAAGGCTGGATTCCAAGAAAACATCATCTACAATCTCCAGAACTGGAGGGATAGATAGAGGCCTGTGCTGAGGCAGGTTTAAAAATTCCCTGAGTCTCTTTTTGGACTGAGAGTAGTCCTGGCTTTCCCAGCAGAAATGCTCCCTAAGGGTATGCAGGGTTTCACCAAAAGAAAAATCTTCTGGAGGGGAAGCAGAGGGAATGGAATCCTCTGCATCAGAATCCTCATAGGTAGATAAGGGTATGTCCTGGTAGTTAGAAGGAGCAGAGATATCAGACTCCTGATCAGAAGAATCCAAAGGAAAATCAGTTCTAGGTCTCTTGGGGAAGGCTGGCTTCCCTAATTAAGGTAATACAATCTTCAGCCATTCTAATCATTTGTTTTTGAGGCCTGTGGGCCTGAGAATGTGCTTTGGTCATTGGTTTCCTAGGCGTAGTGGGAACTTTTTATGCCTGAGAAATTCAGTATTTCTGACTTGAAACAAAGTCATCAGTTTAATATGAAAATCAGTAGGCCTGAATACACCCTCAGAAGCCGGTGCCTGCACAGCGGCGCCAGACCAATCCAAGGAAGAGACATCCGCAGGTTACATAGTCGAAGAAGCACCTTGTGGCATACCGGATAATAGAATAGTGGGTGTCAATAGAGGCTTGCAAATCTGTAAAAGTGGGTATCAGGGGCTGCAAAAGCATCTCACTGAGTACCGGTGGACTGGCAACTAGTTTAAAGGTAGCGTCATTGGCAGTTTTGGACCTATGCAGTCTGTCTCTGTCTTTATCCTTACGTTTTTTCGGAAGATTGGTAGTCGGATGGCTTACCGACACCATTTCGGAGTATGGAGATCCAGAACTAAAGTATTTAGCTACAAAAATTGCCCGACGATGGATACTTCGGGCATTGAACAAGGCACAAAACCGACAGCGAGGGACGTTGTGGCCTGGGCCTAAACAGGTGACGCAGTAAGTATGAAAATCTCTATGAGGTATTTGCTTTCCACAGGCAAGACAATTATTAATTTTTTCTGACATTGGTTAGAGCAAGAAAAAAGGATCCCCATTGGGGTACTTATCTTTTAGAAGACTTCAGGTCTGAAACTCGAAAACGAAAATTTCAGGAGTCGGCCGACCAGCACTTGCGAACTGCTTCTGCTTCAGGCACCGCATGGCAAGAAAGACTGATGTAATGGCATCAGCTGCATGTTTTATACCACTGATGACCTGACATCATGGAAGAAGCGACAGCATCCAAAACAGAAATCACAAGACTGATATTCTGGCCGGCTGAGGGCTACCTGCAGGCAGATAACCCAAATGTGATGACTGCAACAGTGAAACACGAAGAACATCTCCTCCTGTTTCACAGCTCATTTTTTGTTGGGCAAACTTTTGTATTTTTTCTTTACCATATACTTCATAAAAAAATATTTTGTTCCTCCGTGGAAAAATATTTTGAGGATAGCTGGGTACAGCAGTTTGACTCTCATGCCTGCTTTTCAGTATTCGCTATATAATGGAATAAACGTGTTCCTCTTCTGCCTGGTGTGCAATGAATAGTCATTCTCCACAAACACTCTGCTGTCTCCCACTTTTAGTACTTTGTCCTCCTGCCACAGTTTTGTCAGAATCAACTCCTTCTGTTGGTAAGATAGCATTTTTACTATTAAAGGTCTAGGTTGTGTTCTCATAGCCAGGTATGGAGTGTACACACAATGTGCCCTTTAAATTAACAATTGCTGTTGTGGAATACCAGTCCAGTTGCTTATTTGTACTTTCATAAAATTATTATAGTCTCTTCCTTTCAGCTTCTCTGGAACCGCAGAAAATTTCAGGTTTTTCCCAAGTGCTCTATCTTCTAATTATATTATTATTTTTTTAAACATCTCTTCTTGTGCAGTCTCATTCATCCAGCCTTTTCTTCTTTTCGCCCTCTGAGTTTTGCAGTTCTGTCATCTTATCTGAATATCTGTTCAAAGCTTCTTCCATATTTTCTAGCTTTTTACTGTTTGTGTAGATATACACCATCAGTGTTTCATTTATTTTAACCAGGTCTGTGTGCAGCTGCTTTATACTTTCCTCTAGGTTACTGGAAGTCATGTCTAGAACTTGCACTGCTTCTTTCTGAACAACTGCAGTACTCTTCCTAGTCTGTTTTTTTCCTCAATTTTTGTAGCTGATTTTCCTCCAGGTCCTTTATATTTCTTTCTACTGGCATCTAACCAGTGCACTTACTAACCAGTTATTGAAATTTACCCAGAAATCTACTTCCATTGGCTTTCTCTGCTAGGTTTCTGTTTTCAGATTGGGAGAGCCAGAATTAAGCTGTTACTCAATGTGCAGCCATCTTGGAAGTCTATTTGCAGTCTTTTTTAACCTGATTTCTACAGGTGCATGGTCAGACAGTGCCAACAGATGCAATGATTGTTTCTTAACCAAGTGGGCATTTTCCATAGTAATACAAAATCTATCCAGTTTTGCCAAAGTATTATACTGCTTGGAGTAATAAGTATATTTACCATTGCTCCCCCCCCTCTTTCCTTTGTATCTTTCATCTCATATACTTTCATATCTTTGGCCTAGTATCTTGCTTTTTTGTTAAGTTTCAATGCTCTGAGTCCTCCTGATGTATCTGATTTATCACATATAACATTCCAATCGCCTCCTTCAAGACAAAGTTTCTCTGTCTGGCGTAAAATTTCACCTAATATGTCATTCAGTTGGTTAGTTCCATAAACCAAGGTTATATATACACATTTATCAGCTCCACTGTTTCTCCCTCCCACCTAGTGTTCATCATAACATATCTTCCTTGCCTGTCCACTGTAGTAGTTTCCCATACTATTGGTAAGTTCTTTTTCACTAGTGTTAATACTACTCTTTTTCTTTCTCCATTAAATATTAATATGGCCCTCAAACACCTTTGTTGCATTCATCTTTATTAAACGTTGATGCTCTTCCACGCAAAAACTCAAAAATGAGTTTCCTGAAACATGGCTATGTCTACTCCTGATTTACATATTTGTATTAGCACTCTTTCCTGTTGTTTGTTTTTAAAGTTAGTGGAATAAGCCCTATCATTGCACATTTTTTCCTTCTGATCTTATTAGATTCCTCATTGAATTTTACCACATTAAATGCTCTTTCAATATACAAGTTAATTCTATCCCGTGGTCATGGCATGCCTTTTGGATTATAGTTGACTTTAAACTTCCCTCAACCATAAAATTATGTACAAATCCTCTTGTGTCATTCCTCCTACACCTCTTGAAGAAACCTCTCCATACCACACATCGAACTTTTGCTACTCTGTTAGTTTGTCATTATGCATTCAAGCACCCTCCATGTCCCAGAGCTAATTTGCATGAAATTATGAGTTACAAGCCTCCAACAAAGGAACATTGCTTTTCCATCATGTACTTTTCAAGGTATAGCCAACAATGGGCTATTTAATACTTTTACTGTTGTGTAACCAAAATTTACATTTCATAAATGTTGATATGGTGTACATATATGGTACATAAATTAAAATCTTGTTTAAATCATTCAACATTGTAAAACAGTTTGCCAAATACACAGTGTACAAAGAAAGATATTACCCAACAGTTACTCCTTCTGATTAGAGGTGCAACTTTCTACCTCACAACTTGTAAAAAAAACTAGATTTGTAAGTTTACTATGACAAAATGAAAAGATTCTAAATAAGACAGTCATTATTTAGTTCCACTCAAGGTTCACATTTCATGAGAGCAGTTTCTACCTCACAACTTGTAAAAAAACTAGATTTGTAAGTTTACTATGACAAAATGAAAAGATTCTAAATAAGACAGTCATTATTTAGTTCCACTCAAGGTTTACATTTCATGAGAGCATAATACAAAAAGTCACTTGCTGTACAGTAATTTCTTATGCCAAGTTTATCCATCTCATTAGTGATTTCTACCATTCCAGTCTCAGGCACTTTTGTAGCAATCATCATATATATCTATTTACCAAATCGACTTTCGTCTACGATTTAGTCCCTCTGGTGCTTTTGGGTTTCAGATGGAGTTCCCACATGGTATTTGCCAGCGTCATTTTGTTATCTAGGTATTTCACTGAATATTTACTTGTGCAAATAGTATCAATCATTCATTGACTGCAAGAAGGAACCACATGCTATTACCCTCCACATTTCCAGAAACTCAGGAAAAGTCATTGATTATGAAAACCTTTAAATTCATGTTCCTCGACTGAACTCCTCATTTGAAATGTTTCACATTTGCTAAAGGTACTGATTAAGAGCCAAACATCAGAACTTTAGAAATAAGACATTTACCTTCCACTTCCCAATGCTCTAACATATCAAGTAGCCTCTTGCTGAAAATATTCATCAGTGTTATCTACTTTGTCAAATACACAGTATATAGAGAACAGCATTACTCAACATTTCTTTCTTACTTACCACTGCTGTGTACATCTATTCTGTCACTTGTAAAGAGACTGGATTGGTAATATTACTGCAACATGAATGGAAAAACCCTGGGAGAATAAGTCATTATTTAGTACCATCTAAGGTTCAAATCACATGAAAATATGTTACACGACTTGCAGTACAGCTATTCTTCATGTCAGGTCTTATCTGTCTTGTTTGTTTTTCCCTACTCCTCTTCAGTCACCAGCTGTTGATTTTTGTACAGTACATCTTTCACATCTGTTTATTAGTTTGACTGTCAAATACTACTTGGTCTCTGTTTCTGGGTGGGGTTCAGCTGAAAGTCTGCTAGCTAATCTTCAGTGCCATCTTGTTATCAACGCATTCAATCAATATTCACATCTGTCTCACTTTAATACACCTTTCCAAAATAGAATTTTCATCTCTATTCTCAGAAGACCATTGTGTGAATAGTATTCATTCTCAGAAGATCACTGTGTGAACAGTAATCATCATTTTTAATTCCATGGAATAACATCTTGCTATCCCTCAATGTTAACATCTCTGGGAAATTCAATATTTACTATGATGGACACCCCTTAAACTTTCTTTACCCTGGCTGGCCCCTCCATTTTCGAATTGATTAGCTGTCAGAACACTAATAGCAAGATATTCACCTTCAACTTTCCAATACTTTTTAAACTGTGGTATAGCCCTTTGCAGTGATTCATTTACCTTGTTCCTTTTCTGCCGTTTTTTTTTCAAATCCGCATAGTTCTCTGACCTCTTGTACATCAGCATTCATACATATGTAGCTCTACTTTCAATATATTTAGTGTTATATATGTTGCCATATGGATAATGTTGCTAAGCCATATAGGTGTTTGTTTGATCTTCACACCAGGCATTAATGTGCCCCATCTTGTTGTCTATGTATTTAGTAAATTTTTTCATTTGCTGGCAGAACACAGGAAATGGTTTCACCAGCATTCTGGCGGGTAACTTGCTTTTCTGATGCATGCCACTGTTCACCTCCACATCAGGTATCTCTTGACCCGGTCGAATTGCTCCCTACTCTTCTCTGTAGGCCTTTATATCCTTGTGTGTTATCTCATACAAGAGAGCTGTTTTAACCATATATGGGAAAAACATACTCCTAAATACTTAATTTTATCATGTCCCCATACATATGGATATTGCTGAACCAATTTGTGTTGTCTTATACTTCCTTGTTGGTTACTGGAAGTCATGTCTGGAGCCTGCACTATTTGCTGAACAACTGCAGTACTTTCCCAGTCAGTGTTTTTTTCCTCACCTTTTGAAGCTGACTTTCCTTCAGGTCATCTGTATTTCTTTTTTCCTGACATCCAGGCAGTGCATTTACTTGCCAGCTACTGAAATCTAGCTAGAAGTATAACTCTACTGGTTTTCTTTGGCAAGTTTCTGTTTTTACACTAGCAGAGCTAGAATTAAGCTGTTACCCAAATCGGACTTCCATAATGGCTGCACAATGAGTAACTCCACGAATCAATTTCCCTCTTTCATCAAATATTTCCACGACCTCAGCAGCAGAAGGGCAAAAAAAATCTTTAAGGGGAAAATTTAAAATCTCAACTTTAACATCTTCATGCAAGCTTTGAGAATGTAACCAAGCAAATCTTATAAGTGAACCAGAAACAGCAGCTCTAGAATCAGCATCAGCAAAATCATAACAACACTTTAAAGATTGTTTGGTTACCAGAAGAGCTGATACAATTAAGTCATTTAATAAAGTTTTAACTTTAGAAAAAAGGAAATAAACAGTTAACTTTTTCAAATTCTTAAAAGAAGACAGTAAAACTATTACCATGCGAGCCTAGCAGTTTAGAATTCTGAATGTTAAAGTAGCAGAAAAAGAAGTTATGTACTCACCATAACATTCCATCTGAGAAGTTGTACTTAATTTGTCTTCAACCTGTGGGTATTCAGATCTGGACTGGATCCAAGATGGCCGCATCACCAGCATCTGATCCAAGCTCCAAGCTCCTCCCCCTACCCATAATGCTCCATCTCCTTCCTTCCCTCAGATCGAATTTGCTGAATCAGAAACATTAGCCCGACCCAAAGAAACCTTACCACTAAAGGTTCAGACAATCTAGGCCAAGCATAAGCAGGAGAGCCACAAGTGTGCACCTCTCCCAAATACCAAAATAGGACAATCATGGCAAGGTTAGGGGGAAGAAGGGAGGGATGGCTGAAGACAAATGAAGTACAACTACTCAGATGGAATGCTATGGTGAGTACATAACTTCTTTATCTGAAGTAGTTTACTTCATTTGATCTTCAACCTGTGGGACAGAGTCCCCAGCTACCTTTATCTGGGTGGCCTTCATGGAAGGATATTACGGAGCACTGCGGAGCCAAAGGATGCTCTATCCCTGGATACCATGTCCAATTTGCAATGTGAAATAAAGGTATGAGATGAGGACCAAGTAGCTGTAGAACAAATGTCATCCAGTGACACTCTAGACCAGAAAGCTGCCGAAGTTGCCATGGATCTAGTGGAATGGGCTTTAATCAGGCCCGGGGGGAGATGCCTTTATCAGAATACGCCCAGATAATGCATTGGGAAATCCATCTAGCAATGGTAACTTTGGAAACTGGTTTACCCAAAAAGGGTGTCGAATAGGATACAAACAGTTGGTCTGATTTCCGGAAGTGTTTCGTTCTGTGTAAGTAAAACCTCAATTGCCTATGTACATCCAACAAATGTAACTTTTATTCACTTCTGTTTTGGAAATTTGGAAAGAAAACAGGAAGGTTGACGGTTTGATTAATATTGTTCTCAGAAGCCACTTTAGGAAGGATTCATGTGCAGGGAAACCTTGTCCTTATGAAAAACCATATAGGGAACTTTAATGGATAAAGCTTGGAGTTCTGATATCCTCCTGGCCGAAGTAAGGGCCACCAAAAAGGCAGATTTCCAAGAAAGGAATTCTAAGTCTACTGATGCCACTAGTTCAAAGGGAGGGGAAACTAGGGCTTGTAGGACAAAGGTGAGGTCCCAAGGCGGCACTGGATATGTTCACTGGAGGTCGTAACATAAAAATTCTTTAAGAAAGGTCTTACAGAGCCTAGACAAAGCTAAGGAAGCCATGTTTGCACCCACTTGGAAGTTAGAAATGGCAGCCAGTTGAACTTTAACAGTAGAAGAACTTGCACCCTGCTGAAAAATACTAGATAAAAATTCCAGAATGGCTGTAACTGGAGCTGAAAAACATTTCCACTTACTATGGTATATCTTTCTGATAAAAGAGTTATGGGCCACCACCAGAATAGCTTTAACCGGAGAGGATAAACTGAGAGTCCTAATCACAAATGGAACCCCTGATGGGTGAGAAATGAGATCTGGAATTGGATCCAAGATCCATGGAGGAACTACTAAATTAGACCATAGAGAGGGGAACCACACTTGACGAGGCCAGAATGGGCAATGAGGATTATTGTGCTCCCCAGCCTGCGAGCTTTCTGAAGAAGCTTCAGAATGAGAGGTAACGGAGGGTACACATAAAGGAGACCAAGCATGAGCCACTGCATCTCTGGGGGCTTCCCCCTAAGGAAGGTTCAGAGAAGAACTCACTGCACTTCGCATTGGAAGGAGATGCAAAGAAAATGCAGCAAGGCCAGCCCCACTTGAGAAAGATCTGTTCCACTACTGAAGGATTCAGAGACCACTCGTAAAGCATCAGAATAGTCCTGCTGAGCCTGTCCGCTAGGATGTTGGACCATCCCGGAACGCACATTGCCACCAGAAAGCAGTCGGTGGAAACCACCCATTCCCACACTCTCATGGCTTCTCAACAAAGGGGGTAAGATCTGGTTCCTCCCTGCTTGTCGATATACCAAACCACTGCCATGTCCGACTGGATGGCAATAGTCCCTAGAGGAAGATGGGCATGAAGGGCCTACAATGCTAAAAGAACCGCCCTTATTTCCAGGACATTGATATGCAAGTTGGTTTTGGAAGGGGGCCACGTGCCTTGGACTGTCCTTCCCGAGCAATGCCCCCTCCCACCCTAGCTGGGAGGCATCAGTGGTCACTGTGGTTGTGGGAAAAGATGGAAGAAAGGGCCGTCCCTGGACAAGTTCCGGGGAAAGAGTCCACTAGAGAAGTGACTCCCTATAGGATGGGACAAGGGTAGGTCCAGAAGGGACCACTGAACTGCTAATGTCCACTGGAAGACCCTCATGTGAAGACATGAGAAGAGTAGAAGATTGATAGTAGCTGCCATGGAAACCAGGGACACTAGAACTATTTCTGCTGATGGGCAGTGAGAATGAAGAATGTAAGATACGTGATGTTTCAAATTGTTTACCCTTTCCGGAGTGAGACAGACTTTCATTTGTATGGTGTCTAGCCAAGCTCCAATGAAGTCTAAGCTCTGAACTGGAGTCAGCGATGACTTGTTGATGTTAACTGTAATGTTTGCTAGAAGAAGAAAGTAATCCCTAGCCGGGCATAGTAGACAGTAGGGGCAGCAAGGAGTCAATCGTCCATGGAGGGGAAAACCTGGATTCCCTGAAGCCTCAGGTGGGCTGTTACCACCGCCATTGCTTTGGTGAACACCCTGGGGGCTGTGGTGAGACCAAAGGGTAGGGCCCTGACTTGATAATGATTGGACCCCAGCCGGAAGCGAAGAAACCTATGGGAGCACCTGTTCATTCTGATGTGATAGTACGCATCCTGGAGGTTGATTAAGCACATCCAATCTTCTGCCTGCAGGTAGGGCAGAATGGACTGAAGCGTGACCATCTGGAATTTCTCCTTGGCTACTGACAGGTTCAAAATGGATAGATCCAGAATGGGTCTTAGGTTCCCCGTTTTCTTTAGCACTAAAAAGAACCTGGAATAGATGCCCAATCCAAACTGATATGGGGGGATGGGTTGGATGACTCGTTTTCTTAGCAGCTTTTCTATCTCCAGTGCTGCATCCTCCCTCTGTGTGGGTGGAACATCCGGGAGGAGTTTTGGTTGGGGAGGTGGTGCCATGAATGGGATGGAATAACCTCTGGATATGATTAACACCCAACAGTCTGTTGTAACGGACTCCCACTCTGTTGGGTGTAACAAAAGACGGCCCCCGACTGCCTCCAGAGATGAACAGCCAGGCAATCCTAAAGAGTTGCTGCATGGGTCTGTCCGAGAATGGTTCTCGACACCTGAAGTTCTGGGCCGGTATCTGTCATAACCCCCTCTGCCTCTGGGGGAAGAAGAGTCTTGAGTGTCTCGGGAGAAGTGAGATTTCTGCAACTGCATCTTCTTTGCCTCTCGTTGATTCCTTGAGAAGGATCTCCAAGGAGCGGAGAAGCAGATCCCGACGGCAGACAGTGTCTTCCCGTCCTTTTCACTCTGGCCTAGAGTCTCATGCATGGACTTCCAAACAGGGACGAGCCATCATAGGGAGCATTCGCAAAGGACGCCTTAAAGGGTTCCGAGAATAGACATAGCCGAAGCCAGGCGTGGCGCCTCATGGCAATGCTGGACCCAGCCGCCCTAGCGGCCCCTTCTGTGGCACAAGAAAGGAGATGCATGGACATATTCAAGACCCCTTTGAGAATGGCCATGCACACAGAGAACATTTTCATGCTCTCTGCCGATGTGGGCTCTGGAGGTGACTCAGTGACCTCCTTGACCAAGTCTCGCTGAAATCAAATAACATGCACTATATAGTTCAACACCCTTATGGAAAAGGTGGCTGAAGCATAAATTTGCTTCTCCAGACGATCCATTGACTGTAGAGCTCTCCTGAGCGAGCTCTTTCTTGCTGGCAGCTGCCACCACCATAGTATCTAGTGGGGACCCCTTACTCCAGCTGACTCGGTCTTGTGGGGGGCTAAGGACTTTATCTAGCCCTTTTGGAAATTGGCTCCATGGTGTCCGGTTTCTTCCATGCCCTAGATGTAATAAGATCCACCAGTGGACCGGTGGGGGGGGGGACACACCAAGGAGGTAGATGGGCCCCTGTCGAATGCCTCCATGAATACAGGCTCATCTGGAGTTGTTTTTTTGGGTGGACCACCCCCCCTCTTTGGCATAGTATTTCCATGATGTCTCTAAAGGAGACATCCTCGGGGGGGGTGACCTGGGGGAAACCTTCCCCTTCTTCCAAGTCTGTGTCATCTATGAGGGACTCTGGGGAGGAGTCAAAGTGCCTCCTTTTATATATGCGTTTGTGAGGGACCTCCTCAGTGGGACTCTCTGTGGGGGACTCGCAAACTGGGGGTTGCTCCCTAATGGGTGCTCCCTGGGGCACATAAAGCACGGGCTGTCCCTGAGATGACAGGATGGTCGCAGCCATACCCAGAACTGAGGGAGTTGGGGTGGCTTCCGAAGAGGAGATGGTCAGAGGCCTCGACCCACTCAAGAGGAGCCTCTCCACCACATCAAAGGCCAAGGGAGAGTGGACATCCTGGGAAACAAACAATGGAGCCGCTCTTCTCAGATCCGACGGGGGAGTTGGAGCCAAGCCCACCGGCGCTGAGATGCCAAGGGGAAGGCTGTGCTCCAACAAACTCTGAGCCAACAACACCCCTTCAGATCTGACACCGAGGCTATGGGTCTGAGAGCTTGGATCCGACCCACTCAAGGCCAAGGCCAGAGTCGAGGTACTAGGTACTGTCGGCGCTGGCCCTCCGATCCCGAGAGCTCTCAGATCCAAGGACTCCAAAATCAAGGGGCGGATTGGAGAAGGAGCAATGGGGGATGAAGAAGGGCTGAGAACTCCCCACTCCAGAGGGAGAGGGGGCTGGTAAGACCCCCATCTGAATCTGGGTGCGAATAAACTTCTGCATTATCCTATCCATCTCTGATTCACTTAGACTGCTGATGGAACGGGATGATGAAGCTACCAACACCGGCTGGGATTGCCAGTGATGGGAGGCTCTCGAAGGAGTCCAAGACACTGTCGGCGCTGGTGAAAACCTCGGAGAATGGAGCCGAGGGGTGCTGGGCCTAGGAGGAGGTTTTAGACTTTGGTGGAGGCCCCGACTGCGCCAAGCAGTCAGGGGATCACTTCCTGGGCCTATCTTTGTGCCTCCTGTCTGAATCCAAAGGCCTAGAGATGAGGGTTTGAGCCCAGGAGGCCTGGGAGGGAGAAGACACAGTAGCGGCCGCTAAAGTGGAATACGAAGCTGGGACAGACATCCCTGATGCTGATAAGAGGCCTTTCATCATTAACTTAGCCCTCCGGTCTTTGAGGGCTCTGGGATTAAATCACGCAGGCCATGTCTTGATGGGCCACACCTAAACAAACAATGCACAGAGTGTGGCTATCGACCGGGGAAAGCTTGTGGCCACACACTGTGCATTTCCTAAAGTCAGGCTTTGGTACCTTTGCCATGTCTAAGGAGGCCACACATACACAGACACACACACACAGGCGCTAACTGGGTGGGAGGAAAGGGGAACACAGGGAAACACAAACACTAGCTTTTTTTTTTTTAACCGACGGGTGTAGGGGAGGTAAAGGTAAAATTTTTAGGGGAAACTAGCTATCCAAAAAAGCCAAACTCTTGCCAAAAAAACACTATACGCCAGGAGCTTGAGACCACGCTGCTGGGCTGGAAACCAGCAAACGAGATCTGAGGGAAGGTAGGAGATGGAGGGACATTGTGGGTAGGGGAGGAGCTTGGAGCTCGGATTAGATGCTGGTGATGCGGCCATCTCGGATCCGATCCAGTTCCGAATACCCACAGGTTGAAGATCAAATGAAGTAAACTACTTCAGATTAATAAACTTTTTTCACAAATCTAGCAAAAGTTTTCCCTGCCCCATCAGAGAGAATGGGGTAGCACTCACAGTATGTTTAGCGGAAGATGTGTCACTGGTAAGGAAACAGTCAGGATCTGATTTGGGATAAGAAAGCTGATATTCATGTGCCTGAAGTACTTTATAAAACCTATCAGACTTTTTGGGAATAGGGGTTGAATGTCAGGAATATTGCAGGCTAAGAAAACATCCTCTAAAGCTGATAAAACCAGAAAGACATCTGCAAGCTGAGGAAAATCCAGTTTTAACAAATCATCGTACTTTTGCTGTGAGATAGGGATTTCATTCTGTTGCCACTGAAACAATCTTTCATTCTGACTGTAGTGCCAGAGAAAGATAACTTTTCTGAAGGGAAATCTAAAGAAGCAGTTTCCTAAGAATCAAAATCTTCAGCTTGAGGAGAAATCACTGAAGAAAAACTCCAAGTGGGAATCAGTATCAATATGTAAATCTTTTTCTATTTCAGGTCAGTGAAAAAAAATCCCATCAAGTCTTCAATGTCCATAATCAAAGAAACAGAAGTTATTATTTTTTTCATTTCTTTTCCTGTGAGATAGCCATGGAAAAAGCCCAAACTATGGCAGAGGCATTAGCCTGAGAATCTGGGATCTTAGACCAATTATGTGGTAAGACTTTATTTGCTCCTTCCCCCGAGACCAACAAGAGTGATTCCCCTTTGCCAATGAACACTCCCCTACAGTTGTAGAGAATGTGTCCAACTCTGGGCCTTAGTGATTTCCCAAGGAGCTACAACCAAGGGACTGAGAGACAATGATGAGCAGTCTGGTCTAGCGACAGCAGTGTCATCAATCAGCAGCTAAGGCAATGATGGAGCCTACCTGACACCTGAAGACTCCTGAGAATTTTTCTTCTTTTTGCAGACAGGAGAAGGAAGAACTCTGGAGACTGACAATTGCTCCACAGTTTAGATAAGAAAGAATCTTAAAAGGTGGGGTAGTACAGCCATGCTGAATCAGTACACCTCAAAGCAGAAAATGTAAGGTTTTGAAGTAAAACTTTCAATGTCAGTCCCCAAAACAACAATAACCTGCCTTTCACACAAATATTCTATACAAGAATGTAGAAAAAAAAACTAGAATTGTACATTTTTTTCACACAAGCTTTCCCCAAATAAAAATCCATTTACCAGACATGGCAGTAAATAACAAAAACATTTCCTAGCACAAAATATACAACTGCACAGAAAAAAATGTGTAGTGGAAGGTATTCCCCAAGAGTACTTATCTGCTCAACTTTCAAGGATCACTAAATGGCCATCAGTTCAACAAAGCCCACAGAAGGCATGCACTTTGGCAGAAAGAATTCACTGAAGCTTGTAGTATCCTAACTGCAGGTTTGTGCTCAGTTTACCACACTTGCTCAAAGATTGCACTGCTGCCCTGTGAGCAACTCAGAAGTGCATTGTGAAGCATAGATACAGTTTTCTACCCCTACCCCTCCACAGACTAGCCACTTTTTGTCAGTCTTACAGCAAAACCTGGTCAATCTAGCCCACCCCCACTAATTACTACAGTATATACCCACCCAATGGACGGACAGTTTCCCACCATATTTCCAGCCAGCCTGACTGACATGGGCATCCTAAAGCAATGCAGCAATTCCCTCATGTATACTGACAGCCAGTTACTTGTAAAACAAAGAAATACAACATGTGAGAGCTGTATCTATACTATGAATTTGAAATCCGTTCTCTCACATAAGAACAATTCTCCATTTTTTTCTCCATACTATTCTCCATTTTTATCAATGATCTTCATCTCTCTGTTCCCTTCTCCACCTGCATTCAATATGCTGACGACTCCACAATCATTTGTTCAGCATCTTCCCAAACTGAACTTCTTTCTCTCATGCAAAAATCATTCACCACTATAGAAAAATGGTACTTAAACCATTGTCTTCTCCTCAACCCAAAAAAAAAAAACAAATTATTACTCTTTACACCCTCACACGCATCTCCCCCTCTTCAGTTTACCTTGAAATCTAATAATGGTACCATTATATCTCCTGAGACTACCACCAAACTCCTTGGTATCACAACAGATAACCAACTAAAATTCAACACTCACATACACACTACAATACAATCTACTAACAAAAAACTAGGATCCCTGTATAGAATCAAATAATTTCTTACACCACTAGCCAGAACTACAATTGCAAGAACTCACTTAATCTCTACCCTATTATATGCCTCCCCCATTTATACCAACTTGTCTCAAAACAATCTTAAGAAACTAGCTAGATCATATAATAACATTGCCAGGTTTGCCACTAACTCACCATATAGGACTCATCACTGTCAGAACCTTAAACAACTAGGTTGGCTAGAGTTACCTCACCTTTTACAATTCAACCAACTTATTATTGCCCATAAAGTCCTTCATCAACCCAATAACACCCCAATTCTCTCCACACTCATAACACCATATTCTAACTTAAAAAAAGTATGCTCTACTAATAAAATGCAGATGCAAACGTCTTTCTCTTATAACTCTGCAGGAGACTCTCTCTTTTCTAACTTTGTTGGGAAAATATGGAACCACTTACCTACTGACCTTACAGCTATTACATCTCTCCATCTATTCAAATCTAACCTTAAACATTTCCTCTCCAACCACTGGTTATGTTCTTGCAATAACCCTGACTAATCTCTCCTCTCTTGCTTTTCCTAAGTACTACCCTGTTTTCCTTCAAAATTTCTTAGTTAAACTTATTTCTTAGAACTGCTTTACTCACTGACCTTTTTACTCTCTAGCTTCTCAACCTAACCCACCTACCGAACTATCCTTTCAAGTGTTGTCTTATCCTGGAGATGTCTCTACTATCCTTTATTTCCCTACCTCTTCACTAGTATTTTCCTTCTTATCATTGGAATATAATCAAGTCCCATTATGCTATGTACCAATCTTATTTTTCCTAATGTATTGTGATATATTATTGTAATGTTGATCTAACTTGTGATATTAAATGTTTTGTGTACTTGGAGCTTTTCTCCTCGGGCCTCCACTGAAAAAGGACATGTATCCAGTTGGACTTGCCCGGTCAACAAATGTAAAATAAAAATAAAAACAAACCAGATATCAAACAGCTTGTCAACATACACACTTCACCTCTTGCACATAAGCTCACAACACAAACCCACATACGTGGAGGTACTCGAAAGAAGCCTGCCTAAAGATCAGAGACCTCCCAAGTGCAAACCTACTGCACACACTGCAGACCCAACAGAATCCACTACACTTAATAATATACACAACAGTGTCTCAGCCAATATGCCCCTAAGGCAAAACACCTCAAAACCAAATGTCTTGGTCACTGATGACTCCATAGTGAGACATACAGATATCTCTCACCAGGATGGACATGGAGAAGGTCACGGTCAACTGCCTGTCAGGTGCCCGAATCCATCATATCAAGCATGCACTCAAGGCTCTCAATAAGTACTGTTATGAGATTGTCATACTCCATGCTGGAGTGAATGACTTAAGATGTACCTCACTGGCCTATATGAAGACAAATATGACTGAGCTCTCAAATTATGTGTCCCAGGCAGGTATGTCCCTAACCCTAAGCGACATTTTATCTTCACCCAGGATAATGCCTCAATATAAACAAAAATGATTGACTTCCAATGTTTGGCTTAGCTTCTGGTGTCAATAGAGGGGAATCCAGTATCTGTCAGCCTGGGAAGTTATGGTCAACAGACCATGATGCTTTGTGAGAGATGGACTTCACCTGTCGCCGCTTGGATTTCAGTTACTGGCAAAGTTACCTGCTTCCCCATAGGGCCTTTTTTCGGCAATGTCATAACAACAAAATTCCCAATGTAAAAAAAATATATATATCAAATAGATACAAACTCAAGGTTATGCTGCTTAATGTCAGGAGTCTAAATCGCACTCATTGGCACTCCTTACCTTGCAAGATGCCAATGTCTGTGCAGTCACAGAGACATGGTTCAAGGCCAGAGAGAGCACCTTGGCTTAGCAAGGCTACAGTGCCTTCTACATGCTCACACCTCAAAATGGGCATGAAAGAACCAAAGGTGGAGGTGTATCCATCTTCATTAAAGACAAATGCACCTCAAGACTGGTCAAACAGTACAACTCCCTAGAGATACTCCAAGTCCAACTAACTGTAGGCAAAGCCCCCTTCCATATCATTGTTAGCTATAGGTCCCCCACCATAAACCATAAGATACTCTTCCTACCTGGAAATACTTGAGTCACTTGCTATACAGCCAAATACCTTGGTTATGGGTGATTTCAACTATCCTTCCATCAACTAGGAGTCATATACAAACACAAACGCTCGCCCTACGGTTCCTGGATTTTGTGAATATAAATGCTCTGGAGCAGATAGTTTGCACCCCAATAAGGGGCTTGAATGTCTTAGACTTAGTATTCACAACACAGGGGGTCTCTACACTACCCACTGTGTGTTGCCCTCCTTGGTAAGGTCTGATCATAACTCAGTCTTGTTCTAAGTAACGATCATACCTGCCCCCCCCCCCCAAGAACAAAAAGGATGAAAAATTTCTCCAAAGCAAACTATAGCCTCCTAAGCGATGGCATAAAAAGTTTCAAAGCCCCTGCTACCACTGTCAACAATGACTACTATACAGAGGCGTACAAAAATGACCTGTATAAACACCTGCAGAAATGTAGAGACTCAGCTGTACCTGAATGGATACGAAACACAACTCTGGTACAGTTTTTAGTAAAATCTAGAACAGAAGCTGCTATTATAAAAAGAATAATTAGTACAGAATATAAAATATTGCATGATAACTGTAAGAATCAATCAGCGGAGGTTAGAAAGCATTGGGAAGAGAGATTGGATAAGCAATTCACAAAGAAACAATGGGAGGATATATGTATGTCTCTCAAATATGCAACAAAATCTAGAAGATTTAGGATTTTTGCTTGGAAATGTTTATATAGATATTTTTATACCCCAAGAAGACTCCAGAGAATTTTTCTTCAGGTATATAGCAAATGCTGGAAGTGTGTGATGAGGAAGAAAGAGGTAATTGGGAACATATTTTCTGGGTGTGCAGTGTGTTGGCAGACTTTAAGGATTTCCTGCAAGATGCACTGTCAGAGATGCTAAGTGGACACACTGGTGTGACGAGGGAGATGATTTTTACGAGCTATGATATAGAATTGAAATCGCCTAGACATGGTAAGGCCATCATATGGTGTCTGCCAAAAAGCAATTACTAGAAAATGGAAATCAAAATCTAAACCAACCTTATTAGTAGTAAATATAGTAACAGAGACAAAATAACTGGAGTTGAGATCTTTAGAAAAAGGAAGGAGTAAATTACATGGGGAAAAAATGGGAATTGTGGGAACAATACATACAGGGGAGAAATGAGGTTTAAAAGGTGCCAGGACTTAAATGAGCCATGTAATGTTTAACTGAAAATGATTGGGTAGACTATAGGTGATGTATAATGTTTGCAACTGGGAGTGTGTCAGTATGGTTTGCGATGTAAAATGTTTGCAACTAGGATAGTGTTGGTGTGGTTTGTTTTCATTTATATAAATGTATGATTGCTTATGTATTAAGAGATGGCTTAATGAAGATGTTTCTTGTTTATAAAAAAGGGGGGATGGGAATTGAATAATTTATGCAATGTTGCTTAGGTTATATGATATATAGCAATATATGTGAAGCATAATGTTTGTTAATTTTAACTTCTTAACACAGTCTGATTACTTTTATATACAGGTAAATGTGCCTACGTCACAAGTGATAATTCAATAAAGGTGTTTAAAACAAGGAAAAAAAATACAAGGTCCTCAGAAAAAACAAGCCTCCCTGGTGGACATCAAGCATAAATAATTTATATAAGAGGAAGAAACTAATGTCTAAGAACAAGAGGGAACTGACTGAGCAGAGGAAGGACACCCTCCACAGCTTGATTAACATCTTGTAAAGTCCTCTAAAGCCAATTACGAAGGTAAAATGGCATCCCAAGCTAAAGATAACCATAATGTTTAGCTACATCAGAAATCTAAAAGGGAAAACCCAGCTTTGTGCCGAACTAGTAGTGGACTGTACTACTCATACTGACCTTGAGGACATAATCAACCTGCAAGTAGACAGATTTGGTGGAAAATTCACCCCCCTTCCCCACCAGACATACCCCAAAGCATACCCGTCACCAGTCCTCTACTTATCTCCAAAGGGCAGATCACACCCGCACTCTCCATGGCCAAAAGCACAGCCTATATAGGGCAGGATAACATCTCAGGCTTCCTACTAAATGGTCAAAAACAGGACCTAACGGAACCACTTGGCACTTCCACAGTCCAAGTACTAGCTTTGTCTCAGCAGAATGGAAAACAGCAACAGTAACTCCCTTGCACAAAGGGGGCCCATCAACCAACCCTGGGAATTATAGGCCCATAAACCTAAGCAGCCTTATCTGCAAAGCCATGGAGAGAATCATCATGGAACTTATCAACAAAGATATAGGTGACCTTCAAACTCTTGACCTGACCCAATCTGGCTTTGTTAAGGGTAGATCATGCTTGTTAAACTTGGTGGACTTCTTCAAGAATGTCACCAAAGCCCTGGATGAAGGCAAAACAGTACATAGAGCCTATCATGACTTAACCAAGGGTTATGATACAATCTCCCACTCAGGCATCACTGAGAAACTCACCCAGCTGGGAAATAACCCATATGTCACTAGATGGGTGGTTAACTGGCTTACTGACAGAATGCATACAGTCAAAGTTGGGGATTCCACCTCTACCAACAGACCAGTTACTAGTGCTGGGCCCCCTACTGTTTGGAATCTATTTCTCAGAAGTCCAGGCAAAAATAGATGGCCTGTGGCTTACCAAATCCACTGATGATTGCAAACTGGATGCAATCACTGAGTCTCCCAACGATGTTGACATACTATACAAAGGGCTTACACAGACAAATGATTGGTGCCAAAGCCACGGAGTTAAACAAAACACAAAAAATGTGTCATCATCCCTTTCGATAAAGGGGATGCCCCTGCAAATTACAATATTATGTAGCACCCCCCCCCACACCTCAAACCCTTGGTGAGAAATTTCGGAACACAGGTTGATAGCAACCTTAACTTTGATCAGCATGTGTCCACAGTGGTAAGGAAGGCCTTCTATTCTGTACATCTTATAAGGAAGGGCATTGCATCCAGAGCTAAGGATGTTATAACTCCCCTGTATTCATCCCTCATCAGACCACTAATAGAGTTCAATGCTCCCTTCTGTATGTACCTCACCAGACACCTGCAGCAGCTGGAGAGACCTCAAAGGTTTCTCACCAAGAAAATTCAGGGCCTTCAACAAATGACTACTTGAACAGACTGAGGGCTCTCTCATTGTAATCTGTATCTTATAGGCTGCTGAGGGGCGACTTGTGCCTGGCCTGCAAAGCGGTCTTGGACCCTGCTCTAATAGAAATGTTGCACATCCGCAAGTTAAATGGGACAAGATTCACTCGCTCTAGGGGTGTTAACCTAGCCTGCGACATTAACAAGACATGCTGGAGAGACAGACATGTCTCCCACAGACTGCCACTCCTCTGGATCAAACTCTTAAGTCGTGTAAAACAGAGTTCCTCAATAATCCTCTTTAAGCTTAACTTAAGACAACTGGATGGGAGACTGTAAACTTAACCTGGGGGTGTCACCTACAGTGGATATAAAAAGTGTACACACCCCTATTAAAATGCCAGGTTTTTGTGATATAAAAAAATGAGACCACAATAAATCATTTCAAAACTTTTCCCATCTTTAATGGGACCTATATCATGTACAATTCAATACAAAACAAACAAATCTGTTAGGGGGAAAAATATAAAAGACTCACAATAAGCTGGTTGCATAAGTGTGCACACCCTTAAACTAATACTTTATTGAAGAACCTTTTGATTTAATTACAGCATTCAGTCTTCTTGGGTACACATCTGCCATCAATTAGAGACTCTGATTAACCCCAAATAAAGTTCAGCTGTCCTAGTAGGATTTTCCTGACATTTACTCAGTTGCCTGCTACAGCAAAAGCCATGGTTAACACTTGGTCCACACTGCTCTCATTGCCTGACATACAAATGTTACCTACTTCTTTTTCCCAGTATCATTTCCCAATAACCCTCCTGTTCTCTCCTAAATCCCACGGGGTCCTGTACCACTAATGCAATATCGTCTTATGCTGATCCACACAAACACTAAAGTCTTCACCTTTTGCCATACATCAGTTCATGGATCCTAATGAACCCTTTTCAGGTTAGTCTCAGGTGCTAAGAATTATACACAATACAACTGAAGAAAACACAACAGAAATAGAATATATGTAGTAGGAATAAGAAGCCTTGGCTTAGAGCACACAGAGATAATCACAGTGTTAAGAAAAAGTAGCACTGTGACATAGACTATGTGTACTTTCACAGGTGAATCTCATAACAGAAATAACAGCAAAGAAGGTTATAAGCTTCATTCAGTGTTTTGAAAGCTGGAGCTATGTGATGTAACCTCTGTCAAAGCACTTATACTTTGCTTGTTTGTAGAGGTGAGCCTTAAGAAACTGTTCTGTGGTTTGTTGGATCTTACCCCAATTCTGCTAAATTCTGGCATCTCCCCTTCCTCTTTTGTTTTTCTAAATAAACTTGCCATATATTCCTTTACCCACATACTCGCCAACTTAATAGTAATCAACTTAGATGCTGGCATATTCCCTTTTCTCTTTTATAATATTAAATAAACTTGCCACATATTACCCTACCTGGACTCCTACCAACTTATGATAATTAACCTGGAAGCCATCTGAACCACCTCTTTTACTTTTTTTTCTGTATGCTTGATCATAGATATAACTTCCCCTAAACTAACCTCTTTATGCATCCTTTTCTGGTCCTCCTCCCCTGGCCTTGGTGCACCCCATTCTTCAAACTTTATCCTATGTACTTCCCACTGCATATGTAATTTCTCGGGTTCATGTCTATCGATCGACAACTCACTATATCGACATCCACTTCACCGACATCTGAAATACTCGACACCGCATATCACGGACATTTAACAGGTAAGAGATTTAAATTTAGCTAATCATGCCTACCAGACATGCATAACACTGCCATACTTACTAAAACATGGTAGGCATGATTAGCGAATTTAAATCTCTTACCTGTTAAATGTCCGTGATTTGCGGTGTCGAGTATTTCAGATGTCGGTGAAGTGGATGTCGATATAGTGAGTTGTCAATCGATAGACATGAACCCAATTTCTCATAACATTTCCTAAATTCCTCTGTCATCTCTTTATAGTGTTTAAATCACTTGCCTCTTCCTTTTTTCCTCAAGTCCTTTAGCTTGTATAATAGCACCTTCTTGTGTACTTCCACCTTATTTATTTACTTAAACACTTTCTCTCCACTTCTACTTGTATCTACTATTCTTCTAACTCATCTAATTCCTCATGCAACTCCTTAATGCTATCCACATTATACATCATTTCTTCCTCCATTTGCATTTCCTGCTCTATATGTACAGCCATATATTTCTCTCCCTCTAACCCCCTAATTAATTTTCAACCCCATTTATTTTGCTGACTTCTATACCATATAACTTCAGCCCTCTAGGCAGCATTGATTTAAACCCACTCTTTCATGTCTACTTCCTCTTCCTCTGGATCAAATTCTTAGCCATGTCTTGTACCATTATACATGACCTGGCCCCCTCTACTTACCTGGGTTCCATTTCCATTTCTCTAAACTTTCTTTCTCCCCTTTCCACAGTATTACATCTAATGAAAGAGCTTGTATTTCTCTGTTATGCATAGCTATAGCTACCAAATTGTGCAGTTTCTTCGTCCACTAATATCCTGATCAAATCACTTGCCTGTTCACTATCCTGTCTGCTAAACATAAATTGCTTTGCTTTTGCCCACTTATCTTTCTACATATCTAACATTCCTATTTATTTCATACATTTCCTTAAAGGAGAACTGCACCCACAGACTCAAAAACATGTTCATTTCATCATGGTTTGGCGTTTCCTACATTTTAACACCATTCTGGGACTATTTAGAGGTTTTTAAATATTTTTATGCATAATTTCTGAATCTGACCATATAGGTTATAGCAGCATCTTATAGTGATCCTGATACCTCCAGGTATCCCACAATGCAGTGCTTGTCTGTAAAAATTACATCAGACAAGCTTCTTTCTTCCTAAAGCTCCTGTCACTGCATTGATTTTACATGCATACACTGCTCTTTCAGTCAGCTAGATTTAAGTAACATTTCATGCTATTCAGTGGCTACCTAAAAATACAAACAGTGCAAATGCCACAGAACAGACTTTCAGAGTTCTGTTTACTGCTGCTTCTTTTTAGAATGGTTAAACTGCAGTCTTTTGTGAAGCATGAATTGTATTACTTTGAGTCATCCTCCCATCCCCCTTCACACCTAACTTCCCTAGCTGTCAAGTGCTAAGGGTAATTTGAGCTGTTACCTGCTGTGACTGACAGCTCCCAGCAGGAGACTTATGTACTGTTTCCTTGTTCTAGCCTTTACTTTCTGTATGGGTAAGGGAAAGACTAGGGAGCTGTGACATCACAGCATGGCTGGGTTTTTAGGATGGTCATGGTAATGTCAGTCTGGGGAGGGAAATGGCCAGAAAAATACCTGTATTCACTGGCCTTGATGACTTCAATCAATTGGAAAGTGCAGCAAGCTTTTCCAGGGCGGGATAAAAGGTTTTGAAAGTGAAACCACCACAGTACAGTGAAGTATTGTTGTAGTGGAGATTAACAGTTTATTTAAACTATTTTAAATGCTGTATTGCTGTTTATTCATAGCAGGGACTATAAATAGGGAGGAAAAGAGTAGAGAAGTTGAGCATTTAATAACAGACTCCGACTGTTGTCCTTTAAACTTGTCTGATACTTCATGATGAACTCACCTTATCAAATAGCCTATTTAACCTTATCTCTAACACAGCATTGAAATCTCCCATCCATATTATCCTGTCTCCTTTCCACATTATTTCTACTGCCTCCACACAGAGTATAGTTTCCTCCATTTTGCCTCCATTTAGGACATACAAAGCTCCCACTACCATTCTTTTTTTCAGTAAAAGCGCCTCTGAATAAAACCCACTTACCGCTTGTCTGTGCCGTACCAACACCACACTCTACCTTCATTCACCAATATCTCTGACCCTTTTCTCTCAACTCCTAAGACACAATCTTTTCCTAGCCAATGATATCCTTTTGCTTGCATCTTCCACATCTTTCAACTGAATAACTTTAGTTAGAACCAAGCACATTATATTCAATTATTTTCTCTTAATTCTATTCAAAACTCACACCCTCATTATTAAATTAGTCACAACCCCTATATTCCAACTGCTCACATTCAATCCCCCCTTCCTCCATGACCTAGTCTCCTGTCCTCAGGAGCTGTACCTCAAGGGTCTTTGGACATACCTCTTGGGCAGACCAGTGCAAGCTTACTATCAGACAAGATAGGTCAAATTTGCTGCTGGTTATCTGCCTTAACAGCCATTAGGGTATGTTCCCCGGAACTAAATCACCCTTCCACTAATATAGTTACCTCTCACCATTCTTTTTTTTCTTAGTTGCCATCCTTTCCTCCTGCCTCTGATATTATTCCATCAATGTTTTCCCTCTTGTCTCTTACTTCACTAACATCTAACCTCTGCGGAATTTCACACGTCTTAATACTGATAAAGTTCCTTGATGGATAGCTTTCACCTGAGCTAAATTCTTGATTGCGCAGGTTTGTAACCTACCTATAGACAAATATACATATCTTGAGAACTGTAAAACTTACAAAGAATATTAAAATACAAAAGTTGCTCAGCACACACACTCCTTTTCACAATGTTGATTTTAATAAGTCAGTCAGGTATAATGGTTATCTTCTACAGAACAAATAATTAGATGACCCATACATTTTATTATACTTAAGCAATTATCTCTCTAGCCAAAGCAGATGGACCTCAGTGGAATTTCTGCTTTTGCAGATGTGATCTTCAATTTGCTGAAGAATGCTTTTGCAGATGCCTATCCATTTTTGACATATTTGCATAATTATGATTTACATGCATAACTGCATATTTAATGGACAAAAATGCAAATATTTACAAAGCAGTGCTAGACACCAACTATCAGTGTATTTTTCCACCATTGTGTACACTTCGTTATAAATACCACAGTATACCACATAGACACTTTTCAGTTAAAGTTAATATAATGAACATACAGCATATATTCATAATATGTCATGAAAATAGCTAAAATTTTCTTAAGCAGAGAAAGGGGTTAGTAAGGGAAGTGATGTAAATTAAGTCATATGTTGATTGATTAGTCACATGATTAGAGTTGTGTATTTAAGACTGAGTGTAAAGGGAATAAGATGTCTGAAGACGTTCACTGATGTTTTGTGAAGGAAAGCGCTTACCATCCGAGTAAAAAAGAAGTTATGTACTTACCATAATGTTCCATGTGAGTTGTTCATCTCGCCTTCATTCTTTACTGATGGGTTCAGAGCCGATCCCTCGGCTCCAATACGGTCAATTGCAAAGCTTGAGGTCTTGAAGTAGCTTGAGGCCAAGTCCCTATCCCATGATGCACCTGTGATTCACCTCAGATTTTGTTTGCTGCGTATACCAATACCATATGTCATTCTTTCACTCCCAGAGAAAGGAATAGAAGGTTTGAGTAACCAGGATGGGTCCAGCATCTCGTTCATCTATCAGCCCAGGAGGGGGTAGAAGGAAGGGACGTAAGAATGAAGGCAAGATGAACAACTCACATGGAACGTTATGGTAAGTACATATCATCTTTATGTGAAGTTGTTCAATCTCGCTGTTCATTCTTTACTGATGGGTAGCGTCCCAAGCACCATCAGTCTCGGGTGGCTCACAGGAGTATATTTCTCAGGACCGTGGATCCAAAGGAGGCCCTGTCCCTGGAGGCCTTGTCAACTTTGTAATGAGTGATAAAGGTATGAGGTTGTGACCAAGCAGCTGCTGCACATATGTTATCAAAGGGAAGTCTGGCAGAAAAGGCAGATGATGTAGAAACTGCTCTGGTTGAGTGAGCTTTAATCTTATGTTGCAAATGCATATTGGCAGCTGAATAGGCAAAGGTGATACAATCAGATAACCATTTAGACAGAGTTGTTTTAGCCACTAGTCTCCCCTTCCTGGAGTCTGAAAATTAAACGTTTGCCGAAGAAGACTGGCAAATCAATAACTTGGTTGAGACTGGATTCAGTGCAAACTTTGGGCAAGAATGAGGGATTTGTTCTAACATAGACTCTATCAGCATGGAATATCAAATAGGGGGTTTGATGGATAAAGCCTGAAGCTCTGGCACTCTGCGGGTAGAAGTAATAGCTACCAAAAAGATGGTTCTTCCAAGGCAAAAGTTTGAGGTCACAAGATGAAGCTGGTTCAAATGGCAGAAGAATTATACGTGAAAGCATAAAATTTAGATTCCATGGAGAATAGGGAGATTTCACAGATGGTCTAATATGAAAAGTCCCTTTGAGAAAGGCTTTGGATAACTTGTGAGACATGATGTTCAATCCTTGAAATTCAAGATGAAAATTAGAAATAGCAGCCAATTGAACCCGAACTGTTGCTGCTGCAGCTCCTTTGTTAAAAATCATAGTCAAGAACTCTAATATGGAGGCCAAAGAGGCTTCGTAAGGATCAATATTATTTTTAGAGGCCATATGGAAAATTTCTTCCATTTGCTAAGATATAGCTTTCTAGTAGAAGATTTATGAGATGGTAAAAGGATTTGTTTTGTCTCATTGGAAAGGTTATGGAACCTGGCTATGATGGGAACTGGAGCAGCCAAGCTGTCAGCTTCATTGACTGCAAAGAGGGATGAAGGTCCCCCGATGGGTGTGTCAGAAGGTCTGGAACTGGGTCCAGAATTCAAGGATCCTCCAAAAGATGAAGTCGAAGGAAGGGGAAACAAATCTGATGAGGCCAATGAGGGGCTATTAGAATGATGATCCTTCCCAGGGATTTTGCTCTCTGTAGAACCTTGGGTATCAACGGGATTGGTGGAAATACATAGAGGAGACCCGGAGGCCAATCGTGTACGAGTGCATCCCCTGGGGCTTCTCCCGGGGGGGGGGGGGTTTAGGGCAAAGTAGCTTCTGCATTTCATGTTCATGTGACTGGCAAAAAGGCCACAGCAAGGCTTGCCCCACCTGTGCAATATCCTGTCCACAGTTTCTTTCTTGAGGGACCATTCGTGGGGCAACAAGATTGCCCTGCTCAGTTTGGCTGCTATCATGTTGGATCTCCCCGGGATGTGCATTGCCAACAGAAAGCGCTGGGTGGAAACAGCCCACTGCCAAACTCTGAGAGCCTCACGACAAAGAGGGTAGAACCTGGTTCCTCCTTGTTTGTTCAAATACCAGACCACCGACATGTTGCCTGTCTGAATTGCAATCGTACCCAGAGGAAGAGAGTCCTGAAAGTACTGCAACGCCAAAAGTACTGCTCTCATCTCCAGGACATTGCTATGCAGATGTGTCACTTGATTGGTCCATGTGCCTTGGGCAGTCTTTCCCTGAAAATGCCCCCCCCCCCCCAATCAGGGAAGCATCTGTGGTCACTCTGGCTGCTGGAGGGGGTAGCACAAATGGGCATCCTATTGTGACATGAAGTGAAGTCAACCACCACTGAAGGTCCTTTTTGCAAGAATTTGTGATCATTATAGTGTGAGTCATGGGGAGCTCTTGGTAAGACCAATGAGTGAACAACAGCCATTGTAGAATCCGCATGTGCATACGAGCTAGTGGTATGGCTAGAATTGCTGTTGCCATCATGCCTAATAATTTCAGAACTTCTAATGCTGGTGTTCTGTCTCTTGATATCAGAATGCTGACCTGCTGAAGAAGACAGACTCTTTCTATTGGAAGCCTTAGTGTGGTGGTGGTGATGGTGTCCAACTCTGCCCCGATAAAAATGATATGTTACGATGGCGACCAGGCAGATTTTTCTGAGTTGATTGTAATGCCCAGATGATTGCAGAGTGACAGAGTGGACTCCCTGTCCTGAATGAGTTGATTCCTGGTGGTGGCAGTAAGGAGCCAATCGTCTAGGTACGGAAACACCTGGAATCCTGGATGCCTCAGGTGAGCCGTGACCACTGCCATGCATTTAGTGAACACTCGGGAGCTGTAGTGAGACCAAAGGCAGAGCTCAAATCTGGTAATGATTGGCTCACAGCCAGAAGCGAAGATGATCCCTTGATGGTCTGGAAATTTTTATGTGGTAGCATGCATCCTTGAGATCTATCGAGCACATCCAATTGTCTTTCCCTAAGAAGGGAAGTATAGACTGAAGCGTGATCATCCAAAACCTCTCTTTCTTTACGCATTGGTTCAGTCTGCTGAGGTCCAATATGGGTCTCCAGTCCCTTGTCTCCTTTGGAACCAAAGAGAATCTTGAGTAAATTCCGGATCCTGTCTGGTCTGCTGGGACTGGTTGGATGACTCTTTTTCTTAGCAACGTTTGGACCTCTCGTGTTGCCTGTTCCCTGTAAAAGGTGGAACATCCGGGATTTTTCTTATAATTGGGGGGGGGGGTGTTGAATGATATGAAGTACCCTCTGGAAATGATACTTTGTACCCAGCTGTCTTTTGATATTTTGAGCCAGGCGTCTGGGTACAAAGATTAGCAACCCCCGACTGCCTCCAGAGCAGGACAGTTGGGCCTCCTCTCAGTAGCGCTGGTAGGGCTTCCCAGAGAAGTGATCTCTGTTGCCCTGGTGTTGCGAACCCTCTCTGCTGCGAGGGCGGCATCTTCCATTATTACCCCCTTCTCTGCCCTTGGAGGGGGGTGTACCATGTGTCCTGAAAGGCTCCTTGGGCTTTTTGGAAGCACATTTTTCCTCCCCCTTTGACCTTTAGGGTAAGGTCAGGTAGGGGTGGAAAAACGGACCCCGATGGCAGACACAGTCTTTCTGTCCTTTTCACACCTGGTTAAGGTTTCCTTCACATTAGGCCCAAAAAGGGATGAGCCATCAAAGGGAGTGTTCACGAAGGATGACTTGAAAGGCTCTGCGAAGGAACACAAGCGCAATGTCTCCTAAGAGCAAAACTCCTGTACCCGCTGCCCTACTCGTTCCATCAGCTGCATAGGATATGAGGCGCATGGATGAGTTGACAATTGAATTTAGGCTAGCAAGCTGGGCAGAAACTCTGTCGGAAGCTCCTGCAGCTACTGTACCCTGAAGAGTATCTCCCAACTCCTTAAGGAGATCTCTTTGCAACCTAGTAAAATGGGTTAAATAGTTCAGCAAACGGAGATCAAAGGTCACTGAACTAAACATGAGCTTCCCATATCTATCCATAATCCTGGATCTCTGTTAGGATGATGGACAGACGAGGATGTCTCAGACATTTCCTTCTTGGTGGCTGCCGCCACCACCATGGCATCAACCGGAACCCCTTTTGTCAAGAATGTTTAGTCAAGGGGGGCAGAAATTAATTTATTAGGCCTCCTAGGGACAGGCTCCATAGTATCCGGAGACTCCCATGCCCTTCGTGAGACCAGCTGCATCAGCTCATCGAAGGGCGGAGATACCCAAGAGGTGGAGGGCTGAGACCCGAAAGCCTTCAGGAGAACGGACTCATCCTCGGTAGGGCTTTTGAACTGCCAGTCACCCCTCTGGCTAAGGATCTCAAGTATCTCAGCGAAGGACATATCCTCGAAGGGGGACCGTGGGGACCCTTCTGACTCATCTAAGTCAGTATCCGATGCAAGAGACTCCTGTGGGGAGTCTAGGTGTTTCCTCCTGCACAATCTCTTCCTGGGAACCTCATCAATGGGAGCTTCTGGTGAGGTCTCGGAAGAGGAGGGACCACCCAATGGGGCTTCCTAAGGCTCTGGGTATCTACGCTAGGTTAGAACGTGTGAGGCAGAAGCAGACACATGCACTTTAGGGGAGGAGGAAGGCAGACCTGAGGTCGAGGATGTCCTAGGAGACATGACTCTACTCATGGCATCGAAAGCACCTCTGCTCTGATGCGAGGGAGCTGACTGTTTCGAAGAAACCGTCAATACCCCTGGCACCAGGACAGTGGGCTGCGAGCCCAAGGTAGGAGCCGAGCTCATCCGAGCCGAGGCCCCGAGAGGCAAAGTCAGAACTGACAAGTCGGTCCGACTGTCCTCCCCGGATCCGACCTGAGAGTGTCAGCTCCTAGAGTTCTCGATAGGCACTGAAGATGTCAGAGTACATGGAGCCGAAGACGCTGGAGCAGGCGTCGGCTTGGAGGGTTCCACTAACATCAGGTCTGCCTCCTCCGGCTCCGAAGAACCAGCATGGCTCGGAGGAGGAATAGTTAGAGTTGGTGCAATGGTCGAAGCCACTTGGGTCAAAGCCGATAACATTTTGGCTAATGCCGGTGCCGATAATAGCTTCCGTACCACACGATCCACATCCGATCTGACAGGCTGATAGATGATCGAGAGGATCGTACCGAAGGTGGTACTGACTGGAGAATTGGACTCTTTGGCGCTTCGGACACCGGTTCCAAGACTGGGGACTGGCTCTGACGGCAGTGGAGCCGAAGTCAAAGACTTCTTTGATTTTTTTGAGTCCGATGTCTTGGAAGACTTTGAAGACCTGCTGGAACCATCTTGGTCACTCAAAGCTTCCTGAAACAAAGCCTTCAGCCTCTATCGATTAGTTTCCTCTTCCTTTCCTGCAGGACACTAGAGGAGAACTAATGACAAATGACACAACTGTCTTGGAAATGCAAGGCCCCTAGACAGTAAACACAATTAACGTGGCTGCCTGTAACAGACAGTTTTTGGCCACACTTTGGGCACTTTTTGAACACAGACTTAGGGTGCTTATCTTAGTCAGTCATAATAATGTTAGAAAAAAAATTACCGTTACCACAAAAAAAGCTACGACAGCAAATTTTTACAAAAGCCTGAAAAAATTGTAGAGTAAATCACAATAGAAAATCTCCACACAAGCTTTAAATAAAACCAGGCTAAATCACACACACACAATATAACAGCCTTACATAAACGCAGGCTATCACACAAGCAGACTATGCAAAAGAGATAGCTGCTGAGAAACAACCTTATCTAAATAAGTAATGTTTACTGTAAATTTAGACAGTAATAAGAACTAAGCCTCATCTAAAATACAGAAGGCTAGACAGACCACACGGCAAATCTAAGTGACTATAACTATCTAAGAAATGTGACAAAGGTCACTAAATAACACATAGTAAGCTGAAAAATAAACAATAACCTTATCTAGATTATGTAACTTTTACTGTACTAAGCCTTATCTCTAAAAAGCAGAAGGCTAGACAGACCACACCAAGAGAGAAAACTACTAAACTAGGCATAAAAGAGGCCAACTAGAAATTTATAAAAGAACAAATGGGAAGGGAAACAAACTGAAAGCTATAAGAGCTTTATCAACAATCCTAACTATCTAAGTATTCTAACTAGCAAGAACATTTTTACAAATTGTAATGAAAAACAGCTTATCTGGCCTGAGCTAAATCAGAACCTCCGATCTGTTGCAGCGGCAAACTAGATCTGAGATAATTCACAGGTGCATCATGGGATAGGGACTTGGCCTCGAGCTACTTGAAAACCTTGAGCTTTGCAATTGGCCTCGGCTCCGAACCCATCAGTAAAGAATAAATGGTGAGATTGAACAACTTCACATCAGTTCATTTTAAGTTGTGATCTTTTTTGTTTTAGTTCATTATTTAAGGTTTCAATTGATAGCACACATTAAACCAACTCTGTCTTGAGTCATGCTGTTGTTAGTGTCAGTAGCTCAACAAGAAGCACACTCACCATTGGTGCTGGAAAATCAGAAGGCTGTAGGTTCTATTCCTACCATATGACTGGATTAATTTTCTATTGTGGAAACTGCAGAGAAGCATTAGAGGGAGCTGCACTACTACTCGTGTCATCCTTTGGATGCGGTGTTAAACTGAGGGTCTACAAGACTTGGTGATAGCTCAGATGAATGTAAAAGATCAGTTTACCTACATAAGGTTGAAGGGCACATCTGTGAAGGCAGATGTGCGAAAGTACAATTTCCAAAGTTCGTAATAACGAACTACGAAATGGTGAATATAAAAGTCAGCAAATGCCAGTGTGCATTCACTCATGTAAATTTAGAATTCTGAGTGGAGATCGCACTATAGTGGGGATTGGAACGTGTACCCCTTCCCTCACTTTAGTGCAATCTCGTAGTTAGTATATTAAATTAGCAGGGGGTGTGGTGGGTGCAGCGAGGCTTGCCCCCCCACCTGAATAACGGTGTTTGGAGATGTTGGGAAATGTCGGGTGTTATGAAAACATTCAACATTCCCGGAATGTCGAATTCATTGTTCAGCACTTTCGAGATTTTAAGCATTCGAAAGTGCAGTTTCTGACCTTTAGAGTCGGATATTTGATGTGTCGCACACTGTATTTGCGACGTTGTAAAGGAAAACATAAAAGATCTCTTGGTACTTATCAAAAACAGTAGGGGAGCTTTATTTCAGTAAAACAATACTTACAGATACTGGTATTTATAGATGTAATCAAAGAAACAATTCAGAAAATACAAAAAATATTACATGCTCAGAGGAAAATACCAAGTTCAAGCCATCACACGGATATAAAGAAATAATACGGTATTACCATCCTCTTCACCCACTTAGTTTTTTCCACAGTTAAATTACAGTCCCACAATTCATTATATAATAATCCTTCACATCTGCTTAACAAAGTTTTCCAGACAGCGCTAAGTAAAATTCTATCCAACACTGTCTTTTTCTGTCATTGTAGTGGATTCATATTCAGTATCATTACTTTATACTCATATTTCTAAAAACTTCAAAATTATATTTCAAGAAGAATGTTTCCTAAAATATTTTTGCTCTATGACACTGCACTAGGGGAAACTTCACACTTTCTTCTTTTACTAAAGTACTGCGGTGGTGGTGCTGCGGTAGCATTGTCGCCTTATAGCAAGACGTTGTCCTGTTCGATTCTCAGCTAGAGCGTCTTCTGAGTGGAGGCATACGTGAATGGGGCGTGCCTTCGTTGAAGGTTGTGCATCAGGGCTGGTAACCCGGTACGTAAAAATCCACTACCAATCATTAGCGGACCGGAGTTCCGCTGTGGTGACCCCTAACCGGGAAAAGCCGAAAGACACAAACAAACTGTGTTATTCAGTTCTTCAATCATGAGCATACCTGGTTATACTGAAACTGTTTCTCACTTCTATATCTGAGTAGAATACTTCAAAATAAAAACACCTCAGCATAAAACCTGTGAAGCACCAAATGTAACCCCCCCCCCACAGAGACAGACAGGTAACCTGAACCCAGACTTCTTGTGTTTGGTTGCTTAAACAGCCATGTCTATCCACTTCAACCATAGACTGGCAGCTGCAAGTAGCAGTTACTCAGCACTTTTAAGATACTCCCAGGAACTAAATTTCCTCCTCTTTCTCCCTTAATACACCTCACCTCACCTCCACTACTTCCAGGAGTGAAATTACACCTGGAAAATTGCATTCTACTATCCCTGTATAACACAAATGGTCAGATCCTGTGGGTCTCTAGGCAGAAATATTACAAAGGCAGATAGAAGGAGAGTGGGTTTGTGAAAGTAAATAGATATGAATCAAAAAGATCTAACATTATTGTAAGTGAATAACTTTCACAGCTTACATGATTAAGTTCATCCACTGCAACCTTAGGACAGCATAAATGTCTTGGCTACAATTAGGACAGAATGTCCTCAATGCTGCAGCCCCCAAAATAGAGCTGGACCTTCAAATCACATCCAGTTACAGTGCCTTGTAAATTTAAGCAGTGAGGTCCATGTTTCAACAACAGACATACCACAACCACAACCATACTTCTGAAAAAGATCAGAGACGTAGCCACAGCTCTATTTGAATATGCTCTGGGTTTGTCAGGTAAAGAGTTGCTGCATTTTCTTTAACAAAACAACACACATTTTGTGAGCTTCTTGGACACAGTGACCTTAAAAACATTTTGTCTCATTCTATTATGAGTAAAGAAAAAAAGCTGTTCATCTTTCATACAATTCTGTCTAGATAGAATAAAAAGCAATTAACACAGAACATCAAGCCAACATAACAAGTCATTTCTTGATTAGAATTGTAGGAAAATAAATTTGGAAGGTTAATCGTCTGGTTGAGATTAGTTTCTATTGCTATTTTTGTCATGAAGTTTGTATTTGCATACAATGAAACACTGTCTTTATGGGAAATAATTTATACACATCTTCAAGACAGATCTTGAAGTCCAGAAAGTAGAAGTGACTGCCAGGATTTTCCACAATATAAATCTGAGATCTGCTTTAGCAGAGGTTCAAAAGGAGGAAAAGTCAACTTCTCAAATATAAAATACTCTTCTAGTGGAAGTAACTGCCAGGATTTTCCACAATACAAACCTGGGATCTGCTTTTGCAGAGGTTCAAAAGGAGGAACAGTCAACTCCTCCAATATAAAATGTAGGTACCATGCTGGAGTGGGTTCTCTAAAGCACAGGTATCAGCAAAAGGCACCTCTGAGAAATGTATTACAAACCTTAACTTATGCCAGGGATGATGAATTCACGCCATAGAGAAAGCTTGAAATGGCAGTTAAGTGGACCTTGTTCATAGAGCCCTGATCAAAGATGCTAGCCAAAAACTGTAACGCCACTGGAGTAGGAGCAGTGTATGGATCTATACCTTGGGTAGCTGTCTAAACACAAAACAATATCCATTTGCTATAACAAACTATTATAATAGCTGGTTTATGAGAGGTTGTGAGGATCTGTATCACTCAAACTGAGTAAGATGGGTCTCTGGCCATTAGTATAACTGGGAAACCAAGCAATTTATTTTGGGGAAAAAATGGCTGGGTGAAGCTTACCGGAAGGGTCAGACAACAGACCACTGAGAACTATGAAAAGAAGAGGCTTCTCAAACACAAGGTGTCAAATATGGATGAACCAAATTTTTCTGGACCAAAAGGGTGTGAGGAACTTCAGAAGGCCAAAATGGGTGAGAAAATGACCTTGGCCTTGCTCTGTTTTACATTCTCCATAAATTTCATTATTGGGGAAACAATGTGTAGAGAACAACCCAGAGGCCATATCTGAACTGGAGTGTCTTGAAACATTTGTGTCTCTTAAAGTATCAGGGAAAATAGCTGCTGCATATGGTGTAGGCCAAGGATGCAAAAAGGTTGCAGAAAGGCTTCTCCCAGTGACTGAAATAGGGATCACTTATGTGGCTTCAGAAACCACCAAATGAGTTTGCCCACTAACTAGTCAAGTGGTCTGACCAGAAATGTGTATTGCGATGAGATCACATAGACCAGATCTACAATCACATTGTCACTTGACAGAGGGGATCAGAGTCAGTCTCACCCCTCTTGCCAATGTACCCAATAGCTGCCACACTGTCTGAGTAAATGGCAATTGCACTCTAAGTAAGGTGGTACTGTAAGGCCTGCAATGTACAGAAGATTCCCATCATTTCCAGGAAGTTGATGAGGACCAAGGTTACTTGAACTGACCGAGTCTTCTGCGCCACCTGCTCCAAAAAGTGCCCTTCCCACCCTATGATGCAGCGTTTGTCTTGACCATCATTATGAGTGAGGGGAAATGAACAGGCAGCCCTGACCGAGATTGTCATGATGTGGCCACCAGTGAATATGCTGATGAAAAGATTTAGACAGCTATATTACTGTAGACAAAGGTTCTGAATACTAAGTCCACTGGACCTCGAGTGCCTAATGAAGAAACTACATGTGAAAGTTTATGTACGCTATCAGAAATATTGTAGCCATTAGTCTTAGCATTTTTAGGTATAATGTTGATGTCAGTTAGGGAGGCATGACAAGAAGATGGTCACTGTTCTGAAGATTGGTAGCTCTGCTTAGAGTAAAGCTTGGTAGAAAGGTTTTCATGTATAAGTGGTACCAGTGTATGTGCTTGTCATTTCTCAAATATGGACTTTGAGGTGTTCAGTGAAATTCCTAATGACCTTACCATAAGAACTAAGAGATCCTTGGCTTGTTTGAGCAACCACTTTGTTGTGGATGAGAACAGTCAGTCATCCACACAGGGGAACAGCCTAATTCCCCTCAACTTAATGTAGGTTGCCATGGCTACAATCTATTTGGTAAACATCCTGAGGGCTATGATGAGACAGAATGAAAGGACACTGAACTGGTAATAATTTGCTCTGGAGACTCTTTGGTCTGGTGGGACCTCTTAGATTGCTCTTCTTTCTAAAAGGTTTGCTACCTCTCTTTTAGCTGCCTCCTCCCGATAGGGTAGAATACCAGGGAAGGGGTAGAGACTGTCTGACCTCTGTATATTATCACCCTGATCACCTCAACCTGCATATCGGCCTGCCACAATGGCAGGTATGCAGGGATAGACAACTCCTGACTGCCATCAGAAGGAACAACTGAGTCAGTCCTCAGTTCAACTCCCCAAGAAGAGGGACTGCAGAAGCCCTTGTTTTGTGGACCACCTCTACATCCAGGATGGCATCTATTCTGATATCCATCACATTCATGTTGCCTTTTTATAAAAATATTGCTGTTGAAATTGGGGCTGTCAGGTCTTCTTGAAGTTCCTCACACTCTTCTAGATGCAACAATATGCTCTCAAGGAGTGGAGAACTTCACCCAAGTGTCAGATAGTGTCTTCCCCTTTTGCAGATCTTCCTTCAACTGTGGCCCAAACAATGATACACCATCATGGGGTACTAGAAAACGATGCATTATTGTTGCTCATAAACAAATATCTGGCATAGGATGTCATGGTTATGTGTGCCCTAGTGGTACACACAGTTCCGGACACAGAACTATGTAAAAGCTGCTTAGAGAAGCTAGAAAGAGCATTTGGACCTAAACCTTGGAATTCAGCTCGTGTTGCACTTTTCTCCTGTAGCAACTTTAGTATTTCTAAGGTCTTCTCAGCTAGGTCATACTGAAACCTTAACATGTACATCAGGTAACTGATGTCGTTTATTATTAAGGTCACCAACATGTACACGTGACTTTGATCTATTCTCTGTTAAGGGGACTACTAGACTCTCTTCAAAAATGTGTTTTTAGGGCTGCAGCTACCACAAGTAAGTCAGCTAAAGGTGCCTTATTTCACCACTGCCAGTCACTGGAAGGCTTGAAGATCTTGTCCAGTGCACCTGAATGAGGTTCTATCATATCTAACTCTTCCTAAACCCTCTGTAAGGCTAACAAAGTTATACAGTCACCCAAGAAGTTGGAAGGGTCGAGCCAAAAGCCTCATGTAGGACGGTCTCTTCCGGAGAGACTGGACTGGTGCCCAAGATTACCTCTGATGCATTTGCTCAAGAATCTTCCCAAATCTACAGTTATCAGGAAGGGATGTGATGGAGGTCTCTTCTTCATCCAAATCTGTATACAGGGTACGAAACTATGTAGGGAAGAACAGATACTTCCCCCCACACTACTACTTCCAGGGCACATAAAGAGAGGCATAATCTAAATGGGAGGAAGAAGAATCTAAGCCATATACTGTCCTGTCCCTATAGATGCTTTCCACACCTCTGCCACTCTGGAGTGGGGAAGATAATGGAGTCAAAGTCTCAAATTCACAGGTGTCTTGGGTAAAGCCAACACTGCTGCTGACTCTACTGAGGTATCCTCCAATCCTAAAGAACTGACTCTTATACTAAGTCCTGTCTCTTGGCTGTTAACTTTGAAAAGCTAAGCACTGGTAGGTCAACAGGCCAGAAAGCTTTAATGCAGACAGTATCTGCACTAAGGGAATTCTCACAGCTCCTAATACTTAGATCAACACTTGTATTACGAAAGACTTCAGCAAAGCTGTTACAAAAATATGTCAAAAGGTTAGCTCAAACATGTAAAAGATGACAATACCATATATTGCTCAAGAAATTTGCTAAAATAGTGAAACTTGACTTATTTTAACTTCACCATGGGAGAATTTTTAGATGTGCAGTTTGTGAGAGGTGGAGTGTAGGGGAGCTTTGATGCAATGACAGAGTAGGGGGAGGCATTTTAGTGCATGAGAGAGTCTTAAAGGATGCTGTTGGACTATTGACTGAAGTTGCCAGTCCTTGGCTTTAAGTGGGACTGACTGGATTGTGTAAGATCCAATGTTTTATTCAATGAACTGCATATGGATTGCCAATTAATGCTTTTAACTTGTCAGTTATTCCCTTTCAAAGAGCAGTGTTAAATGGCTTTTCCAGTTCAGGGGAAGCAGTACACCCTGTTAGTCCTTTCTTGAGTGCTGCTTTTAATCTAGAATGAATATCACATAATTTAGAAAGCAAGATTCCTCCCTGATAAACCCAAACTGTTCTATACCTACTAAAAAGCAGGTCCCCTATTCTCTCCATGAGCTTACATAAAATACTAGCCAGGCTTATAGGGTTAAAACTGTTTGGATATGACATGAACTCCCTTGTGAAATACTACCTATATGGCCTGTTGGCATAGATCAGGGACCTGTTCATATGTTAACATTTTGTCTAATATGACTGACATTAGTTCAGTTACATGTTCCTGCATGCTATAAGGAAAAACTAGGCATGTTGTCTCGTTCAATGGAACTTGCATTTTAAATGTGTCAGCAGTTATTATGCCAGGAATTTTATAAAGACTGCCTCCACCTGTCTCTGTAGCACTCTGACATATGCTTCTGTATTGCGAAATGTGCACATTTTTTTCTACAAGAACACTTGTGACTTGATGATCACTTCATTATTTACTAACAATAAGTTACATTTACTGTCTGCTGAAGTGAGTTTCTGATATGAAAAGTGAATAATCCCCATACTTCATTTAATCTAAACTGGTTTGTAGGATTATGATAATTTGGAAATGCTAAGCAGCAGCATGAACCTATAAACCTTTTTTTTCTGTTGTATACTTTAATAATTCTCATTCCACTAATCTGTTTAATGTTCCTATTTGTGCCTTAACTGGTATGGGTTCACAAATGCACAAGATAATAGTATCACAGAACTCACTGAGACCTCAGCATGGTTATTCAGATCACTGACTATAAATAATAGTCTTTCTTTCATAATTATATTGTCACTGCATCACAATTTTATTGGTAAAAGTCTAGGAATCATGATTTATTCATGACTGAGTTAGATTTATTCCCAAACAAAAGATAATGGTAACATGATCTGTGGTAATTACAAAGGGTACGACACCAAGATGCTATCATTCCAAATTGCATTTCACACTACTTGTAAAAAAAGTTTTTATTAACACAGTATATTTATTTGACACTTAGTAGTAATATTAAGTCAATATTTTGTAAGCTAAAGTGCAAAATCACACTCACAGACTCACCTTGCACAACACAGCATATAGTGCCTCCAGTGCCATGTTGCATTTCCTTGTTATTCATGCCTATTTTTAAGGTGAAATCTTTAACATAAAAACATTCAAATAGTATTGCTTTTCTTTTATGCCATCACCGAAAAGTTCAATAAATTTTGCACTCATGGAGGTTAATGGAGGAAGTATGAGTGGATGCATCCACAGACTTTCATGGGTGCACAACAGTGCATAGACAAGGCCCCACCCATCAAAATCTACAGAAGCACTCTCCTACGCAAGCCCTCCAGTGATGTCAGTGATGGATTCAGTAAAATTATGTGGACATGTACTTAATAAAAAAGGTTATGAAGCTTTTTATTGAGCAACTGCCCACATAATTTAACCAGACAGGGTGGAAAATACTTTGAGACGCTTAAGTTACAAAGTGCTGTGGTAAATATCAAAAGTGAGACTGTACCCTTTAAAAGTCCCTATGAGGACAGTGACTGTACTAGAAAATATTAGGGTGGAAAGCCCCAAACTATTCAGAAAGTCTTCAAGAATGATCATTATATTGTTTCTCATGGGTTACTTAAATGTGACCACTGCCTGGTGTGTAAGACGGGTCTATATCAGAAGATCGAAGTTTCAAAACTTTGAATCTGTTATGGTCGACACCATATGATCGAAGTCTTGAAACTTCAAATCTTTTAACGGAGATCTCTGTACAGCCCAGAAAGGGAAGATTTCCCCTTTTCTGCGCTGTAGTGCGATCTCGGAGTTGGTATATTTAAGTAGCGGGGGAGGGGCGTTTAAATGGTTTGTTTTTGTAGATTGTTGTGTTTTATTACATTTTTCCATGTTTCAAGACTTTGATTATATGGTGTCGACCATATTAGATTCGAAGTTTTGAAAATTCTATAATGTAATATAGACCCTGTAAGACAATGTCTGATCTGGCTCTGCTGGAATGTCTACACAACTAAGGAACTATCACCAAATCAGATAATACTAAAAATAAGTTTCAGTAATAAAAAGTGTTATGTTAGAGACATTGCACAACACCTTACAAGACAGTGAAATAAGTTATTACAATGTAAAGAAGTCAGTCATTAACTTTTTTTTATAAATATGGTGTGTGTGTGTGTGTGTGTGTGTGTGTGTGTGTGTGTGTGTGTGTATAGTGTAGAAAGCATCATTAAGGAGTTGTGACAATCAAGCTTTTTGAAGCCAGTAGGTTATAAGCTTGACGATAAAAGTTAAACCTAAAAACCCATTTAATGTTTTGTATGCCAATTATAATAGTAAGAAGAAATGTGTGTGACTTTGCATCCTCTTGTACAGGATTCCACAGTAATGCAACTTCTTTTGGTATAAAAACATGCTTTTTTTATCTGGACTACAGTTCATGACCAGCAACAGGAGCAGGCACTTGAATGGTGATAACTAAACAGACAACTTTTAGGTACACTGTTACGGACTTAAATGATACACATGCTTTAAATATACAAATTTCCTTTATATTGCACAATATTTTAAAATTCTAATGGTACTGCCTGTGTCTAGAATTGTTTTGATCAAATGCAGTAAATGTAATTACCTGGCAAACAACTTAAGCTGGGAGAACTCAAGAACATTACCACATCAGAAAAATTCCAACAAAGAATGTGACATCCAAATGCTTTATGTTAAATATAGGACACATATATATTCTCAGATGATTCTCAATACCGTACTTTACATAAAGCAGCAATGTGATGTCTCAGTGCATTTTTTTCTTACAAAGTAATGCTTCCATGTATTTACCAATGAAAGGCACCAGGAAGGAGAATAACCACAATGAAAGATCCTTTCATGAAACACCCAACTTTAATTAATTAAAAGATCCACAGACATAAATGCTTAACTAAAATCCCGCGTTTTCGTCTTCCTTATGACAAGACTTCATCATATGCATAAAACAAATGTAATACGCTAGTTTAAATACCTTCATTTGTGTAGTTAAATAAACCCTAATTAACACCAAATTATACAAATTAATTAACAATTATACACAGTTAAGTCACTACCCCAACAAGTGCACCTACAGTGTATCCCACAGTACCAAAATGGAAAAATACTTAATCAGCCAGTCTTAAAATGCATGTTTTAATTACGTAAACAAACGTATTTAAAGTAGCTTATTACATTTGTTTCATGCATCTGATGAAGTCTTGTAATAAGGAAGACGAAAACACACTGATTTTAGTTAAGTGTTTATGTCTTTGGATATTTTAATTAAAGTTGGGTGTTTTATGAAAGGATCTTTCATTGTGGTTATTCTCCTTCCTGGTGCCCTTCATTGGTGAATTTACAGGTTTTTGGCTTTTGGGCACCATTTCTGAGAGTTTTTTCATTATTGGTAATGCTTCCATGTATCAAAACCACCAAATCTTACATTTGAGAGGAACAGCTGCTTAGCTGACAAAAGACAGTTATTTCTAAAACATTTAAGGTACAAGTGATTTCAGAAAAACAGCTCCCTCCCAACAGCTGAAAGATGAAAAAAACTCAAAGCATTAAAATCTTAATTTCCATTCTCTGAACTATTTCATCCTACTAACATGGAGTTCCTGTATTACTACACATACACACAAACACAACCATAATTATTTTTTTTCTACTTTATGCAAACCCAATTCACATTCACATTTTAAAAATGCAATTACCTGAGGTGTGCAGCTACTTATTGGTCGGATTTCATTGCTAAGTGGTGCCATAGAGACAAGTAATGAATAATTTTTGTTCAGTACTCTGCTGCAAGTAGCAGGGTCCAGCCCTAGCAAACTTTCACAACGTAAAAGGTCCAGAGGGAAACCTAAATGCAGAAAACATTTCAACAATATTAAAGATTTTAAATGTCTTACTTACTAAACAATATCAGAACAGATGCATGACATATCATAATAGTAGAATATATAAGCCCATACTTATTTCTCCATATATGGCAAACAGGTAGAGCCAACAAAAGGTACAGTGTCTGGTTCCATTTTTTAAGCAATGATAACACTGTTCCTTCCCACACAGTCCATCATTGTGGAGTAATTTTACTTCATCCATCAGTTAGCCAGCAGACTGTGAAGAAGTGATTGCATCTTGGATTTTTTTAGCTAAGGGCCTAGAAGGGACTTAGGACTAGATCTGCCAAACAAAACTACCCACAGCATCCAAACAGAGTAGCACAAAGAGCACTCAATGCAAATATCTACCTCAACATCATAGTGGAGAAGTTGCCTCTGAGACTACAAAAATAAGTTATGTACTCACCATAACGTTCCATCAGTGCTGTCGATTTTCATTCTTCTTCAACAAATGGGTTCAGTTCTGATCTGACTCAGCCATTGCAAAAACTGGTTGCAACTTCGAACTCTTCAGCTTCTCTCTTACCCACAATGCACCAACTCCATTTGCCTGAGATTGTTTGCCAATTATAATATAAAGAAGAAATGTGTGTGTATATATACATATAAATATATATATATATATATATATATATATATATATATATATCAAAGCAGAGACTATATCTGGAGTTCAATTACGTGGAGAGTAAAATAAGTGCCAAACCACTCACTCTTCCAGGAATTGCATATGGATCGGGGTTGGTGGGAGGGAAGTTAAGGAAGAATGAAAACAGACAACATAGATGGAACATTACAGTGAGTACATAACTTCTTTATCTGACGTTGTCAATTTTCATTCAGTCGTCAACTAATGGGACACAGTCCCCATCTACCTTAGCTCCAGGGTGGACTCAAGGAAGGATATTTCTGAGCACCATTGAGCCAAATGATGCTCTGCCTCTGGAGACCAAATCTACTTTGTAATGAGTAATGAAGGTATGAGGAGAAGCTGAAGTTGCTGCTGCACGTATTTCGTCTACAGACGCTCTTGCTTGAAAAAGTGAGGAAACTGCCATGGCTCTGGTTGAGTGAGCTCATAATCATCTTGGTCGGGTGATACCCAATTTGTTGTAAATAAATAAGATGCAGTTAGTAGGCCACCTGACTAAAGTTACTTTGGTTACTGGATTACTCTACTCTACATCTGCTAAGAAACAAATAGTTGGAAAGTAGTTCTGATTTCTTTTGTTCTATGTAAATAAAAACACAATTGCCTGTGAAAATCTAGTAAATGAAGTAAGTATTCTCCTTTGTTTGCATATTTAGGGGAAAAATACTGGTAAATTAACAGACTGGTTGATGTTAGATGCAGACACCACCTTAGGAAGGAAGGATGCATTGGTTCACAGTGTAACTCTATCCTTATGAAAGATTAGATATGGTGGTTTTGAAGATAAGGCCTGAATTTCAAAAATTTGCCTGGCTTAAGTAATGGTCACTAAAAAAAGGTTTTCCACGAAAGATATTTAAGAACACACTTATCTGCAAGCTCAAAAGGGGGGATGTATTAATGCTTGCAGTACCAGATTAAGATCTCATGGAGGAGCAGGATATTTAAAAGGAGGTCTCAATAAAAGTGAAGACAAAGGAAGGGGAACCAAATCTGTCAAAGTTAGTAAGGTGCAATGAGGATGACTTTGCTCTTCAACATAGCAGGTTTCTGTAGGAATTTGGGAATCAATGGGATAGGTGGAAAGGCATAAAGTAGACTAGGGGGCCAATCGTAAAGCAGAGCATCCCTCAGTGATCCCCCTGAGGGAGACTAGGGCAGAATATCTGCTAAACTTTATGTTTAGGAGAGAGGTGAAAAGAATGCAGCAAGGCTGGCCCCATCAATGAAAAATCATTTTGGTCATGTTCTTGTTGAAGGACCATTCATGAGGTAAAATATTGCACCTACTCAGTTTGTCTGCTATCACACTGGACTTCTCCGGAATGTGCGTTGTTATGAGAAAGCGGTTGAGATTTGCTACACTCTGAGAGCTTCTTGACACAAGGGGTAGGATTTGGTCCTTCCTTGTTTGTTGATGTACCAAACTAGTGACATATTGTTTGTACTGCACTTGCCCCTAAGGTGAGAATATCTTGGTTAGCCTGCAATGCTAGAAGCACTGCTCTCATCTTTAGAACACTGATATCCAAACTGGCCTCCTTGGGGGATCATGTGCCTTGAACTGTCTTCCCCAGATAATGCCCCCCCACCCTAGCTGGAAAGCATCCCTAGTCACTATGGTCTTGGGCTAAGAGGGAATGAACAAATGGCCTTGTAGAACTTGGTCTGACTGCATCCACCACTTGAGATCTCTCTTGCATATGTTGTTGATTTATATTTGAGTGGACATGGAGTGATGAAGTATTGACCATTGTGAGGCAAACATCCATTGAAGAAATCTTATACAAAATCTGGCCAATGGTACTAGTGTTATTGCTGCAGCCACTGATCCCAGAGCCTGAAGAACCAAGAGGGCTGCAATCTTGGTCCTGCAAACTATCTTCTTTACTTGTAATCTTATTGTCTGAACTCTTGGTAAGGGAAGTGAAGCTATGGTCAACTTTGTAATGAGACGTGATCCTATAAACTCTATGTTTTGAGTTGCTTCTAAATGAGATTTTATGTAGTTTACGGTTATACCCAGAAGAACACATGTCTGAATAACCTTTTCTCTTGCCATTATGAGCTGATGGCTGGCTGCAGTGGAAAAGAGCCAGTCGTTTACATATGGAAACACCCAGAATCTTTGCAGTCTCGAGTGAGCTGCTACTACTGTCATATACTTGAACACCCTGGGGGCTGTGGTGAGACCAAATGGCAGAACTCTGAACTGGTAATGACTGGCTCCCAGAAGGAAGTGTAAGAACCTTCTGGAAACCCTGTTTATTTTTATGTGATAGTACGCATCCTGAAGGTCTATCAAGCATATCCAGTCATCCTTTTCCAAAAATGGAAGAATGGACTGAACCATGTTCATTCAAAACTTGATCATCCAGAATTTGTTTTTTTAAACTGACTTGCTTAAGTTGCTGAGATACAAAATTGGCTTCCAGTCCCCTGTTTTCTTTGGTACTAAAAGGAATCTTGAGTAAATTTAGGATTCTAACTGGTCTTGGGGGGACCTCTTGGATGACTTTTTTCTAGTAGCTTTTGTACCTTTTGCCCTCTGACTGAGTGGAATGTTGGGGAATTTCTGTGAATGGGAAAGAGGAAGGGAAAAAGTATAATATAACCTCTGGAAATGATCCTCTGCACCCAAACATCTGTTGTTATCTCTAGCCAGGTTCTCTGGAGCAGGGAAAAATTACTCCCGACTGCCTCCGGGGGGGGGGGGGGAGCAAGTGGGCCTCCTTTCAGGAGCACTGTTAGGATCTGTCAAACAATGAATCACTGGACCCTTGGTTTTGTGTGTGGGCGGCATCTACCATTGGAATCCCTCCCCCTGCCCCTGGGGGAACCTCCTCCACATGTCCTGAAAAGGCCCTTGTGACTTTTTGAATCATAACTTTCGTCCACCTCGATGATTCCTCGAAAAAGATCTTTGAGGAGTGGAAAAACATACGCCCACAGCAGGCAGGGTCTTTCCATCCTTCCTACACCTGGATAAAGTTTATTTTTCTTTGGGGCCAAATAAAGAAGGGTCGTCAAAGGGAGCATTGGTGAACAAAAACTTAAAGGACTCCACAAAATCACATAAGAGCATCCAGGTGTGGCTCCTTATGGAAACGCCTGAACCTACTGCCCTTGAGGTTCCTTCTGCTACATGTGAAACGAGCCTCATGGAGGAATTTGTTATCGATTGTAGGGTAGCCTATTGAGAAGTGACAAAGGCTTGTAATTCTCCAGAAACTGATCCTGAGAGGGTGTCTGAAAGTTCCTTAATCAACTCCCTCTGTAACCTGGTGAAATCTGTCAAATAGTTTAGTGAACTTAAGGTGAAGGTCGTTGTAGCATAGACATGCTTTCCAAACCTATCCATTGTCTGAAACTCCTTGTTGGGGAGACAGACAGTGGAACTCTCCTCAGCTAGTTCGTTCTTAGCGGCCACCACCACAACTATGGCATCAACATGCACCCTTTAGCCCAAAACAGCTTGTCCTCTGGTGCTGTTGTAATTCTGTCATGTCTCTGAGGAACTGGCTCAATGGTGTCCAGTTCCTTCCATGCTTGCGAAGACATCAAGTCAATGAGCTTGTTGGCAGGAGTCTCCTCCCAGGAGGTAGATTGACTGGTACCGAACACCTCTAGGAATACAGGTTCTTCAGACGAAGGGCTGCTGGACTTCCAGCCACCTCTGTGTAGGATTTCTAGGATGTTGCCAAACAAGACTTCATCAGAAGATGACCATGGAGCCCCTTCACCCTCATCAAAATCTGTATCTTCGGTGACAGATTCTGGGGAATCTAAGTGCATCGTCTTGCCCGTCTTCTTCTTATGGACGTCCACAGTGGGATGCTCTGGGGAGGTATCAGAAGAAATGGGGAAACCCTGCTGGGAAGCCTGGAGTTTTGGTACCAGCTGTCCTTGTGGAGAGAAAAGGTGAGACTCTAAGCACAGAGACGGAAAGATAAGAGGTTGAGGATCTGAGGGGGGAGGAACAATCTGTGTCAACAAGGTAGACAAGGCTTTCTCCATAACCTCAAAAGCAGACTATCCCAGAGAAGGACAGGACCCTGGATCTGAGAAGGCAACTTCTGTATCCTGGTATCACTCTGCTCCAAAGGCAGCTCTTCCAAGGCAGAAGTTGGAGCCTAACCAACCCTTGCTGAGGCTCCAAGGTGCAGAGATGACTTCAAAAGCTTCAGAGTTGACTCTGGCTAGCCCTGGCTTGGAGAGCTCTCTGGATCCGACTGGATCAAAGTTCTCAAAGCCAGCTTTAGATCAGAGAATAAGGCAATCCTTGGATCCGAGCAAGACGATGGTGGGCAACTCAGATCCAAAGGCTCTGAGGTCCATTACAGAGTCAGAGAAGGAACTGGTAAAGGTAGTGTAGTTGTGGAATGGATCTTGTGAGTTGAAGGTGTAAGAGCCGACAGGACACCGGACTGGCTATGCGTGAAGAGAATCTTTCTCACCAGTCTCTCCACATCATCTTCTGTGAGCCTTCTGAAAGAGCAAGTGGAAAGGACAGATGGACTTCAGGTATTCCAGAAATGGTGATGGAACCCTTGTAGGCACAGGGTTCACAGAGGAAGAATATCTGGTTCATGATAGATGCATCAAAATGGAGCTTTCTGTTGGATCTGATGTGGTCAGATCCAATAATTCATTGTTCTTATGTTTAAGATGAAATGTTGAGGTTGGATCTGAGGAAGAGTTATCTTTATGCTTCGGATCCGATTAAGAAGTCGGATCCAAAGCTTTTACCTTCTTTTGCTTATGTTTGGATTGTTCAGATATTTGCCTCTTCCTATCCTATTCTAAAGCCTTTGAAGAAGAGGAGGAAAAACTTTGACAGGAATATTTTTAATTTTGGAGGAGAAACTCCAGATAAGGCCTCCTTAAAAGAGGTGGGGAGCATGCCTTACAGAATCAATTTGTTCTTTCTCTCTCTGTAAGAGCTCTGAGGTCAAATCTGTGACAAATGGCACAGCCCTCCTGTAAATGGAAGGGGCCTAGGAAGTACACACAAAATGTGAGAGTTAGAACAGAATTTTATGGCCACATTTAAGGCACTTTTTAAACCCTGCAGGGCCTTTATCTTTTCCAGCCATTATACAGAACACCAACATACAGGTAGTCAGTAAACCACAATGATAAAGGTTGAGGTTAGAGAGACAATTACGTCAGTAAAGATTTTTTTTTTAATAACCATAAGGAAAGTCATGAAAAAAGCAGAAAAAATGAAAATACCAACGATGGTAAAGTACAGTTTTGTACCTACCATAAATGTAGATGTCCGAACAGGATAGCATCTGCAGTCCTAACAAATGGGTTGTCCTGTCGTCAGGCAGCCCTTCGGTCGGCCGGATTCCAAAGTCTGGGTCTGGCCTCGGCTGGTGTCGCACTTCACCCGACGTCATCTCTGCTGGTCTTCGGGTATAAAGGCATCAGCCGACGCCATTTTCCTCAGTGTTTCTTGCCCCAGATGCCAGTTGCCCTCTTGGTTAGCTAAATTTTTGGGTAAATGCCAATGTTTCCAAAAGAGTAGAAGGCAAACACAAAAAATAAGCATGTATGTACATATATACAAACAAATACACCATAAGAGATCCCCCCCCAGCTAGCTATTAGGTGGGCAAATACCCTAGGAGTACCACAGAGGGGAAGGAGGGTGGGTAATCCTGACTGCAGATGCTATCCTGTTCGGACATCTACATTTATGGTAGGTACAAAACTGTACTATGTCCTTCAAGGATGCATCTGCAGTCCTAACAAATGGGTAGAATACCATAGCCAAACTAGGGGAGGAAGAAGAATTATGGTGTAGTTAGGATCCCTTGCAAAACAGCAGTGGCAAACCCTGCTCGGGATCTAGAGTATAGAGGTAAGTTATAATGCTTGGCAAATATATGCACGGAGGTCCAAGTAGCAGCCTCAATAATGTCCTTGGTAGCCACTCCTCATAAGAAAGCTGTGGTAGTGGCTGTAGCCCTTGTAGAATGAGGCCTTATGTTCTGTGGAATTTGCTTTCCATGGTAGGAGTAACAGAATCTTATGCAATTTCCTATCCACTTGGAGATTGTCTGTTTGGAAATTGCTTTTCCTTCCCTTCCTGTTGCATAAGCTACTAGAAGCTGGTCAGTTTTTCTATTGCCCTTGGTTCTGTCCAGGTAGTAGCGCAACTGTCTATGTACATCCAATGTATGCAGCAGTCTTTCCCCCCTGTTCTGTGGATTGGGAAAGAAGGTAGGTAGGTGGATTGCCTGGTTTAGAGACACTCTGGATACCACCTTAGGCATAAATGTAGGATTAGTTCTCATGGACACTCTATCTTGATGGAAGATTAGGAAGGGTTGTACTGCCATTAAAGCCTGTAGTTCCGAAACCCTTCTTGCTGAAGTAATTGCCAGTAGGAAAGCAGTTTTCCAAGATAGGTGTTGAAGATCTGCTGTTGCTGCTGGTTCGAATGGAGGGAGTGTCAATTTTTCTAGCACAAAGTTCAAGTCCCATGCTGGTAATGGTGGTTTCCTAGGAGGTTTTACATTCTTAATTCCTCTCAGGAACTGCCTGAGTAGAGGATGTGAGAAGACAGGGGGATCGTAGCTGTATTCTGCAGAAATAGCTGATGCATGTATCTTGATGGAGGAATAGGACAGGCCTGTATGGAGAAGCTCTGCCAAGTACTCCAGGATGTTGGCAATATCTACCTTTGACACATCTTTCCTCTTTCAGTACTCCAAATGACAAACCTTTTCCATTTTCCTGCATAGTTCCTTCTTGTTGAAGGTCTGCGGCCTCAAGGATAATGTCTTTAACCCTTTGGGATAAATCTGGGTTAGTTGCTCTTATGTAATGTTCCAGGCAGTCAGTTGCAGAGTTTTCAGGTTTGGATGCAGGATGTTGTAGTCGCTCTGAGTTAACATCAAAGGAATCAGGGCAGTGTCCACGTTTCCCCGAGACATGCTCCTCAGCAATGGATACCAATGTTGTCTTGGCCAATTTGGAGCTATCAGAATTATCCTTGACGTTCCTCTTTGATTTTCAGTAGTACCTTGTGCATCAAAGGAAGAGGTGGAAATGCATATGCTGTCAGGCCTTTCCAGTTGAAGGATAGAGAGTCCACCTTCCAAGCAAGTGGGTGGTATGTCCTTGTGCAGAATTTCTTGAGCTGGTGATTGAGTGGGGATGCGAATAGGTCTATTTGTGGTATTCCCCATTTCTTTGTGATGGCCTTGAAGATGTCCGGGTGTAGCATCCATTCGTGAGCATCCGAGGTAGTTCTGCTTAACATGTCTGCTAGGATGTTTTCTTTTCCCGGTACAAATATTGCCTGTAATTGAATGTTGTAGCTCAGAGCCATATTCCATAGGTCCAGAGCCATTCGGCATAGGGGGTATGAATGAGTGCCTCCCTGTTTGTTGATGTACCACATGACTGTGGTGTTGTCTGTCCTTATCATCAATTGGCCTTCTTTGAGGAATGGTCTGAAATTCTGGATTGCTAGTTTTACTGCCAGCATTTCTTTTTGATTTATGTGCAGGTGCAGCTGATCTGGAGTCCATAAGCCTTGAATGCACTTGTCCAGCATGCGGGCCCCCCAACCGAGGTTTGAGGCGTCCGTTGTGATGGTTTGGCTTGTTTGAATGTTGTGGAAGGACAAACCTGGGTTTGACTGGCATGCCTGAGCCCACCATAGGAACTCTTCTTTCAGGCATGGGATCAGTGGTATTTCGGTTTCTAAGCTGTGCTTGTGTTGAGACCATAAATTCTTTAGGTACCACTGTAGCTTTCTCATATGCAGTCTGGCATGGGGGACCAAGATTATGCAGGATGCCATGAAGCCCAAGGCCTGCAGTATTTTCCTTGCTGTTAGTTTGTTCTGCTTTGTTAATGCCAAGAAGTAAAGAGGAAGTTGTTCTTATTTTTCTGCAGTCAGGAATGCCATCTGTTTTACTGTGTCCAATTCTGCACCCAAGAATGTTCTTGTTTGGGATGGTATCAGTCTTGACTTTTTTAAATTGACTGTGTATCCCAGGGCTTGTAGTAAGCAAATGACTCTTTGTAAGTCTTGTGTCAGCTTGCTTTTGTTGTCCGCTTGTATCAGGCAGTCGTCCAGGTATGGATAAATTTGGATTCCCTGAAGCCTGCAATGAGCGATTACTGATGCCAGGCATTTCGTGAACACTCTGGGTGCAGTAGATAAGCCAAAGGGCAATGCTGAGAATTGATAATGCTCTGATCCTGCAAGAAATCTGAGGTATCTTCTGCAAATTGGTCGTATGGGGACGTGCAGGTATGCCTCCTTGAGATCTAGAGTTACCAGCCAATACTCCTTTCCCAGCATGGGAAGAAGTTGCTGTAGGGTCAGCATTTTGAATTTGGAACAATGATGAATGTGTTTAAAGCGGACAGGTCGAGAATAGGTCTCCAACTTTTCTCTTTTCTTGGTACTAGGAAGAGTCTGGAGTAAAATCCCTTGCCCTGTTCTGTAGGTGGTACCCTTTCCACAGCTCTCATCTTTGTTAATTGAGCTATTTGTTTCAGGGCTTCTGTCTTTTGATTTGGTGGTAGGTTTGGCATTCCTCTTTTACTGGTAAGGTGTGGAAATGAAACCTGTAGCCTTGGTCTATAGTTTGCAAAATCCACTTGTCTCTTGTGATATAGTGCCAGTTTTCTGAAAATAAGGCTAACTTTCCGCCTAAGGGTGCTGCTATTTGTTCCCTGGTAGGCGGTGTCAGAGCCAAGTCACTGTGATTGTCCTGTTGCAGTGGTAGTGGTTGTATCTGTGCCTCGTTGGTTATTGCCTTGCCACTGGCGTCCCTGTAGGCACCTCCTCTGGATTGATTTCTGCCTCTGAACGCCTATTCCTGCCTCTCTGATTTTTAGAGGAGTCTGGAAAGGACCAATTTTGGAAGGCCAGTTCCTGCTGAACCTTGGGGCTGAACCTGTAAGAAATCTTTAACTGTTTGTACAGATTTTGCCTTCTCTTCCATTTTCTTCATTACTTGTTGGGCAGGAGAACCAAATAGACTGACCTTATCCATAGGAGCATCTAATAGCTTTGCTTTAACATGATCCGCAAGACCTGTTCTTTCAGCCATGCATGCCTTCTTATAACTGTGCCAGTCATGGCTGATCTAAATGAAGCCTCCAGTGCATCATAGCCACATTTTAAAGAATGGTTACTAACCTGCTGAATGTTATTCACCATTTCTAGAACATATTTCTTATCTAAGGAATCATCAGAGGACAGTTTCTTAGTTAACTGATCAAGCATAAACTCTTGGTATTGGATCATATGAAACTGACAGTTCAGAGCTCTAGCTGAGAGAGTAGCAGAGGTGTATACTTTTTTACCCCATCTCTAAGGACCTGGATTCCCTATCAGAAGGAGAGGGTTTTGCTGAGGTCGGCTACTGCCTTAGGCCCCTGGGTGATAGTCTCAGGATCTGCGAAAGGGGCCTGGTATAAGTGGTGATGAGTGTCCGGTACCCTGTAAAACCTATCGGGCTTAGCAGGGGCTGGAGGTAAAGTATCAGGAGCAGTGCAAACATCATTAAATGCATCATCCACAACAGGAAGAACTGGAGGTATAGCTAAGGGTCTATGTTATGTAAGTGTAAAAGGTCCTAAGCCTTTTTCTTGAATCTGAGAAATCTTGTCCCTGCCATTGGAATTGCTCTCTCATGGCATGTAAGGTTTCCCCAAAGGAAAATTCCTCTGGTGGAGAGGCAGAAGGAATAGATTCTTCAGCATCAGAATCTTCATAAGTAGAAAGAGAAGCCTCTGGATGGTCTGTATTGTCTGAAACATCAGAAGAGTCATCTGAGGACACTGGCTCAGGGGGCTCTGCTCTAGGTCTCTTTTCTGGAGGTTGAGAGGCCCTGTCTGGGTGAGATTGGGATCCCCTTATTAAAGAGATGAGATCCTCTGCCAGAGTAAGCATTTGGGAACTGGAACTGGGCCTGTGAGAGGGGGGCTTAACAGGCACAGACTTAGCAGTTTTGGCTGCTTTAGCCCTGGCAAAGGCCTTTATAGACATGGCTGCAGGAGGCCTAGCAGCACCACGTGCTGGGGTAGAGACATCCAAAGGGATGGTGTCCGATAATTCTAGAGAAACAACATTAGTAGGCAAAACTTCAGAGGCCGATTCAACAAGGGTAGAAGGGGCCTCGGTAGTAGTCATGGATTCGGCTGAAGATTGAACCGTTTGCTCGGTTTCGGCCGAAACCGAGACACTAGCGGTTTGCTTAACCGTGGTTTCGTCCGAAACCGCGGACCGCGAGTGTCGGTCCTTTTCTTTGCGTTTCTTAACAATTTGAGTAGTCGGAGGATCCGACGGCATAATGTACGCAAAATCTGAGCCGAAAAACTGTTCAGCAAACTCCGACCGACGCCTAAGCGTTCGTCGGTTGAAGGAAGCACAGGCTAAACAAGCTGCTACGTCGTGGTCTGGGCCTAAACAAGGTAAGCAGTAAGAGTGGAAATCTTTATGAGGTATTTGTTTCCCACAAGTTAAACAGTTATTCACTTTTTCTGACATCGGCTGAGGCAAGAAAGAGTCCCCAACGGGTACTTAGCTTTAGAAGTCTTCAAAGTAGTATTCGGTAGTAGTAATCTCTGGATCTGACCGACCAGCACTTGCGAACAGCTTCTGCTTCGGGCGCCACGCGGCAAGAAAGACTGAGGAAAATGGCGTCGGCTGATGCCTTTATACCCGAAGACCAGCAGAGATGACGTCGGGTGAAGTGCGACACCAGCCGAGGCCAGACCCAGACTTTGGAATCCGGCCGACCGAAGGGCTGCCTGACGACAGGACAACCCATTTGTTAGGACTGCAGATGCATCCTTGAAGGACATCTATATACTACACGTAGTGTAGAAAACATGGACATGAAAACTAACAACAGTATTTAAGAGTACGAAAAGTGGGAGAAAATTATATAAGTAAGTGTCAATGGATAAGGGAGATAAGATTTAACCGCTAAAAGTTTAAAAGAAAAAAAAACTAAGCTTTTTGAAAACAAATTACACTTAGCTCAAGAGGATTCAGTCATCATGTCTTTCGCTATCACGTGGCAAACGAGATCTGAGGTAAATGGGGTTGGTGCACTGTGGCTAAGGGAGAAGCTCAAGAGTTCAAAGTTGTCACGAGCTTTTGTAACGGCTGAGTCAGATCCGAGGGACTGGATCCAAACCCATTAGTCGAGGATTGAATGAAAATTGACAACATCAGATCTATAATGATAAAAAATAAACAAGTCTTCCAAATAGTCTGATTACTGAGTACTGATTACAGTGTCAGTATTATACTTCCTGTGAAAAACCAGCCCATGTGACACCTACTTCTTGTCAGAATCTTTGCTTAGCACAGAACCTGGCAGGAAGAATCTCATGCATTTACGGGTCAACAACCGTCAACAGAGAACAGACTGAAACAAGCCAAGTTTAACATATATTACTTAACGAACAGTAAATTTCTATACAAACTAAAGGGTCACAAAAGGGGACTGAAAATGCAGCTGACGCACATTCTCCAGTCAACTCATAACCCTCAAGGAGAAGAGAGGATGGAGTAAGCCACTTGTTCATAGGTAGGTACTAGGCTATTGGCCTAAGGACCTACATAAGCCTAGCCAACAAGGTTCCCTGGCTTACGCCACCCAAGAAAGTTATTTTCCTGTGCCACTGTCGAGCAGCAACACAGAAGTGATCCCCAGGGTTTATTTTCTATTTCCCATCCACTCAAGATTCTTCTTGAAGAGTGCTAATGAAGAACTTTGCTTGAAATAGATGGGTAGCCTTTTCCAGAGTATGGGAAGTCCCTGGGACAGGAATCTATCCCTCCAGCCTGTCCTGTTTACTGTGGTGACAAGGTTTAGGTCCCTAGAGCGTGTAGCTCGGAGGGATCCAGATTTTTTTAGGTGTAGCATGTCCAACAGCCCTGGATTTGAAATAGCTTTACATGTTAGGCAGAGATCACCTCGACGTAGGCAATATGCTACAGGGTAAAGCTGGGGTTTTTTGAGGCGGTCAGTGTAGGGCATCTGTTTGAGGCCAGTAATCCTCTTTGTGAGGTACTTCTGTGGCCTTTCCAGCTGCTGCAGATGTGTTGTGAGGTACACTCCAAAAGGGGCGTTGTACTCTATAATGGGTCTAATGAGTGTCAAGTAGAGGGGAACAATGACCTCTTTTTTCCTGGATGAGAACCCTTTTATGATGAGGTGTGCCACGTAGAAGGACTTCCTGACTACCGTGGCGAAGTGACTATCAAAGGAGAGACTACTGTCCACCTGGGTCCCAAGGTCTCTTATCACGCATTAGGTGTTAATTAGATTGCTGCCTATGCGGTAGTTCATGGGTACAGAGGTTTTACCAAAAGGGATGACACTGCACTTTTTGGCATTGAGCGTGAGGCCATGGCTCTGACACCAGGCATCTGTCTCAGTGAGGCCCTTCTGTAGGATGTCCACATCATTTGGGAACTTGACTACGGCTCCTAGTTTGCAGTCATCTGCAAACTTCATTACCCAGAGGCCTACTGTGTTAGCCTGTACTTCAGAGAAGCAGATACCAAACAGGAGAGGTCCCAGGACAGAACCCTGTGGCACTCCACTTGTCACTGCTTTGAGGTCAGATTTGGAGTTTGCAACTTCTACAGTGTGGGTTCTGTCGGTGAGCCAGTTGGCAACCCATCTTGTGACGTAGGGATTTATACCTAGTTTAATGAGGTTTAGCTATAATTCCAGAATGGGGGATGGTGTTGAAAGCCTTGGCGAGGTCAAGATAGGCTGTGCGAACCACCTTACCCTCATCTACTGCTTTGGTGACTGCCTCAAAGAAGTCGATCAGATTCAGGAGGCATGATCTGCCTTTCACTAACCTGAACTGGGTGGGATCCAGAGTTTGGAGGTTACCAATGTCTTTGTTTATGAGTTCCATGATGATACGTTCCATGGCCTTGCAGACCAGGCTCGTCAGGCTAATAGGTCGATAGTTCCCGGGATCAGTGGTGGCTCCCCCTTTGTAGAGTAGCATAACTGTTGCTGTGCGCCATTCAGTGGGCACAAAGCCTGATGCGAGGCTATTATTGAACATGGTGCTTAAGTGGGGAGCCAGTTCATTCTGAAGTTTGTGCAAAACGCAGCCTGGGATGTTGTCCGGTCCCATGGATGTTGTGTTTTTGGTTTTAGAGAGTGCAGCTTTTACCTGTGTAGTTGTGATTACAGGGACACTGCATTCTTCCTGTATAGATATGGGCCCTTTAGGGGGTGAGAGGGGGGTAAAGTTAGCACTGAACCTATCTGCGAGGATGTTGACAATATCGGTTGGTTCTGTAATTTTCTTGCCTTTGTGCTGTAACTCAGAGCAGATCTGGGTGTTGCCATCGAGATTCTTGACATAGCTATAGAATGCTTTGTGGTTGTCCTTGGAATTAGTGGTGATTTTGTTTTCGTAGATAGCTTTGGAGGATCTTACAATGGATCTCAGCTTCTTACTGAGGCTGACCAGGGAGCTCCTCCACTCATGGGATTTTACTCTCTTTTGCAACAGTTTCTTCCTTCTGTTGTACAGTTTGTTTATGGCAGGGGACCACCAGATTAGCTTCCTTTTTTTGGAGGATAGCGTCTTGGTTCTGTTTGGGATAGCACGATCCATGCACTCATGTAAGTGCTTTTAGAGTGCATTTGTGTAGGATTCAGCAGTTGTAACTGTATTGTCCATCTGCATGGGTCTGCATGGGTGTCATGAAGTTCACCACTTCTGTCTTAAGAAGCAGGAAGTTGGCTTTGGAAAATTTTTTTACTGTGGTTTCCTTAATGGGGGGTGGGGGCGGGATGTGGATATCAAGGGTGATTAGCTTATGGTCGGATCGGACCAACGAGGAGCTGACTTCAGGTGTGGAACACCGGTCACTCATGTTGGTAATGACTAGGTCTAGGATATTGTTGCCCCTGGTGGGGGTGTGGATAAGTTGATCCAGGGCATTGGAGTTTATGAATTCCAGAAAGCATTGAGCTAAGGAGTTGGTACAAGAGTAGTTTTCCCAGTTAATGGTGGGGTAGTTGAAGTCGCCCATTATTAGGGTGTTTGGTTGAACCCTAATATTTTCCAGTACATCAAGAAAAAAGGAGTGTGAATCCTGGGGCATGGTGGGGGATCTGTAGCAAGCTACAATTTGGATTGCAGTTTTGCCCAGAGTTAGTTGCACTTGGATAACCTCGGATGCATTATGCTGGGCAACTAGCCTGGAAGTGTGGATATCCTTAATGAATATGGACACACCTCCACCTTTGGTGTTTCGGTCCAGGTTACATGGCCGAAACGTGTGGTATGAGTTATAGCCTGGTAGGGCAGGGGTGCTCTCTGGAGCCTTGAACCAAGTCTCAGTCACTGCACAGATATCGCTGCTCTCCATTTTAAGAAGTGCCTCGAGTGAGTGCATTTTGAGATTTAGACTTCTAGTACTGAGTAGCATTACCCTCAGTTTTTGCTTGCCTGTTCCTGTTATGGTGGTGAATTTGTTATTTGAACCTTGCCTAAAAAGGCACTATAGAGGCAGCAAGAGCCTTAGCCAGTATCCTGAATCCCAGGGGAGACAGGTGCAAGCCATCTGTGGCAATCGTGGTCTGTCGACCATGTCATCCCAAGCAGACAGATACTGGGATCCCCTTAGAATGACACCAGAATCTTAGCCAATTGCTGAAGTCAATCATTTTGTCCTTGTACTGCGGTATCATTCTGGGTGATGGCAGAATGCTACTTAGGGCTAGGGTCATACCTGCCTGGGCTACAAGATCAGAGAGCTCTTCTATGTCTCTTTTCATGTAGTCCAGGGAGGTACGTCTCAGATCATTCACACCAACATGGACAATGACAGAGTCATATTTGTACTTGTTGTGGAGTGACTCGAGTGTGTGGGTTATGTGGCGGATCCTGGCACCTGACAGGCAGCTGACAGTAACCTTCTCCTTGTTTAGCCTGGTGAGTGGGACATCAGTGTACCTGACTATAGAGTCACCTTATTGGCTGTGGTTGAGTGGCACACTGAGTCTGTGGGCTATGTGTCATTTGGGTTGTGTTGGGGGGATGGAGGTTGCTTGCGTTTCTGCTTTGGAGGTCTCTGTTGCTTAGACAGATTATTATTGAGAGCCTCCGCAAATGTTTTTGTGTTACTATGTGTGGATTTTGGTGGTGTAGACTTAGTGAGACTATGTGATGAGTGTGGTGTGGTGCAAATGTTTACCTTCTCCTCATGACTGCCAAGTTCAGTCTTGGTTGGAGAGAGCTTAACCTCCAGTTTGGCTAGATAAGTGCATCTCTCATAGGTTGTAGTGTTGGGTGGTAGGAGAGGGTTGTCTGTGTACATGAGGTAATTTCTGCATTGCGTCAAGATGCCCAGATTCATCAGATAGACAGGAGAGAACACTGGGAGCTGACCCTTGGTCATGCCCGAATAAAAAACTAATTTCCTCCAGATAAGTGAGGAAAGTGAGTACAAGAGCTGTTTTTCTCTAAGCAAGTGAGAAAAGTAAGTACAAAAACTATTTTCCTCTAGATAATGAGGAAGACTGAGTGCTATACTAATTAGTAGTCTATTTAGTGCTTACAAGTTCTGAACAAGTGCTGAGCATGAATAAGCAAATTTAAGTGCTAAAACTAAGAATCCTTAACATTTATTTAAAAAAAAAACTTGCACTGTAAATGCCTGTTCAAACCAAAGGCTCACAAAGGGGAGTTAGGGATGGGAACCCTGAAGAGAAACGATCAAGCCTGGGCCATCTCCTACTGCACTGCATACCTCTTACAACCACACTACATCCTCCCCCATTCCAGCCATTGACAAATGGGTGCAGTAACAAATCAAACAGCTAGAAACATGAAAAGAAAACCTCTAATGTGCCATGAAGGGCTGCCAAAACAAAGCCTTTCTGCCCTTAGACTGAATCTTGTAAAGCTTTATGAATGGGTGCACTAAAGAACAGATGACTGCCTCACTAACCTCATCCAGTCATCTGCCTATTCAACCATCTCACAATTTTGTGAACATCATGTCCTAGTGAGGGTTGCCGTGGTAGCACACTGAGAACAGTAGGGCTATTCCAGCAACAGTCTCAAATCATCCCGTGGGATCCCCAAGCATTCCCAGGCAAGATAAGAAATATAATCCCTCTGGGTCCACCCCTGGGCCTTCCTCATCACAGGTCATATCTGGTATACTTTTAGTAGAAGATTCCAAGGGAACACCTACAGTAGGCACCCAAATCACCTGAACTGACTCCTCTCATCTTAGGGCAGCAATGTCTGTCACCGAAGATCCACTTAAACTGCAGATCTCCTCACTCTATCATACAGCATGAGTCAAGCTACTTTGCAATGAAAGTAATTTCTTCTCCTTGCACTCACAATCCCATTGTTTAAGCAACCACCCAAAGATTATGACCACAGGAAAGGATGGTAAGTCAAAATGAACAGGAAATTGTAAATTTCATCCTGTGATCCAGTTCTCATGTCATCGCAGTCCAGTACAACTGTTGTACCCTAACAAATCAATCTCATGATTCCCTCTACCTTCATTTGTGAACAATATCCCAACATACTCAAACTTCTCCACGTAAGACAGCTGCTACACTTCACCTGCAGATAGAAATCTACTCTTTCAATAAGAGAATGGCCCCCTGCTTATTTCAGTTCTACCCTCTTCATACTCACCAGCAAACCACTCTAGTGCATATTAGAGACCAAACTGACTTTAGACAAAAAAAAAAACTATCATCTGCAAAAAAAAAAAAGTCATCACATCCCCAAGTGGATACTCTCCATATCACTCACCTGTGCCTTGCTGTCCTGTGCAAAGGAATTAAATACAGGCCACCAACAAAAGATACAAAACCTTCCTAAAATCACAATGGCTATGTCCATGCTCAAATCTTGACTGACACGGTCTCCCTTTTGCTTCTCATTTTTAAGTCTATTGGCACTGGATTCCTCTTGCTTTGATTATTTCCCTTTTTTAGATTCCTCTTGCTTTGATTATTTCCCTTTTTTAACTATTCCTAAAGAATTTTTGTTTAGCTATGTAATAACTCTCTGTGTTATGTTATTCTCTATGACTGTACTTGTAAAAAATATTATGTTTAAAGTTTAAGTTGAGTCTTAATAGTCAAAAATCCTTTTTAACTATGTTTTCAAAATTTCATTACTGTATTTGGAGCTTTTCTCCCCGGGCCTCCGCTGAAAATGGACATATATCCAGTCAGACTTTCCCGGTCAACAAATGTAAAATAAAATAAAATACACTTGGCAGAGTCCTATGCCCACCTATTTAGGAGTATATAGTAATACAACTTCCCCAGGTCCACAAAACACATGTAGACAGTAATGACTGTTATGAAATCTGTGTGCAGATGAAGATTTGCTTGTGAAACCCTACTGATATTACAACGTTAAATGCAATCCTCAGAACAGCACAAATACAAGGGTCAAAGAGGGAAACATATACTGACTCTGAGGCTAAAGAAACTCTAAGGATGCCTCTTCCTCTGTTACACTGTTCTCACAGTTCGTACACAGAAGAAGGGGTGGTTAAGGGTGTGCAGGTGGAGCCTTCCTGCAACCCCCCCCCCCCTAAGCTGTGTAACAATGAATTCTGACATTAGCTGTTATTTCCTTGAAGCTGTAATTTAGCTTTTGGAGTTTCAGGACCTACACCTTTGGGGAGATGCAATTGGGTGCCACTGTTCCACTGCCAGAACAGATTATGCACTATACATCATTAATCAAAGGAAGAAGCTTCATTTTCAGGATTCTGGTGTCAGCTTTCTAAGAAAATCTGAGAGGTATGATCACACTACAGCTAGAATATATCCTCTTGTCCTCCTTTTTTCAAAAAGGACATGACCCCAACTCACCAGTCTGCAGGTACTTCACCATACTTTTCACATAACACAGAAAAGGTGAATTAGCCACGATATCCCAATCTAGCACCTTCAGCATTCCTGGCTGGATCTTACATACTCTTATAACACTGTCACAGCAGAAATATTAAATAAGTGCAGTGATTTCAGCTATAAAAATGAAACCAATCCCACCAGATGCATATGGTGCTATCGATTCAGGGAATGTTTCCATCAGATTTAGGAGCTCCTCAAATTGTTCACTACACCTCCTAAACAATGTCCACAATCAAGGTCAGTGTTTCTCTACCGCTGCTCAAAAAATTTCATGCAGTGTCCTTACTTGCCTTTCAAAGCTGCCAAATGGTTTGCCATACCCTATATGAAGCTATATGAAAGTGATTGTGTATGGCCTTACCAAACTGTTCCCAAATCCAGGACTTAACTTTGTAGAAAGTAGCACAGTATAAATCTGTCATACAGTGATGGATGGTTGACAACTGCTGAGTGCTGTTACAGTTCTTGGTTTCCAGCATCATAATTCCCCCAGTAACATCATCATCAGAACTGTAAATCAAGGCTAAGTTTATATTTTACTTTTGTTCTATTTGTGCTTCAATAATCCAACCCATTATCAGGCTGACCCTATGCCTCCTTCAACATCGCGAGTGCCAGAATGACGGTTGAACAAAGAAACTGAATGCAGAGATCTTCAGTAGTGGTACTTTCTCCAGCCTAGTGAATTTGCTCCACAGATTACCATCTGCTGTCACTGACAGGTAAGGACTGCTTTGCTGGCTGTGTAAGGAGCAGTGAATAAATGCTGGGTGTTACAGTTTAAATGGATTCCAATATGTGGCTTTTGCTGATGATTTTGATATTCCCTAAAGGCAGAGTGTTGCATCATGTGCTTACAGCTGCTGGTGCTTTGGGCCCAAACAAATAACCATTTTACATTTTTTTTGTTATTTGGTGAATTGTCATGCCTACTGGAATCATCTGGACGGCTTACTAAAAAGTGTACATTGTGGTTGTTGATCTTATCAGTCACTATTCACGACACACTCAGTAATCCTGTGTTTGCCTTTTGCAGCATTGCTAGTCTGTGGAGAACCATCAACTTTTATTGCTTCTTCGGTCTTAGACATCTTTATTTGTTAAATACTTTCCTACTGTTTACTTTTTCTAACAATGCTGTTTTACTTTGCATCAGTGCAACAATTTACAGTTCATTGTTTCTTATTCTTTCACCAAACCTTGTTCACATATTTAGTTCAGAATATACAAAACTACTAACTTAATTCTTCTCCAGATATTCTGCTTAGTTATAATGTTCACATTACTTTGTTCTGTTATGTAACTTATTCTTAAGCTTTTATGTAATTAAGCACTATAATAAAACGGCAACTTCAATTTGAAATAAGAAACTGAACTTCACTTCAGTTACTGATGCAGCTGCTATTTTTCTGGCCTATCAATACCTTTCATTCAACTATGGAGACACTTCAACAGTGCTGACTGTAAAGGTACTCTCTTTCTTGCTAAACTTTTTGGCCACAGCTCAATGCCATCACTTCAACAACTGAGGTTTCAAAACATTTCTTTCAGATTCCACTTCACAACCCACTACAGGTGCAATAAAGATGATCTTCAAGAGAAAGCACTTGAACTAATACTGTACAGAAAAGCTGGCTAGTCATTCTCAAGATACCCCTTACTTACACACTTGGGTTTTCTGCTTCTGCCCAGTCACCATTCAGCAGAGTTTTATCAATAGTAAATCTTATAATACTTAACCTTGTGTGTTTTTGACTGTGGGAGTGCTTGCCTAAGTTAAGGTTTATCTGTTCATGCAGTTTGCTTTGATACGACTTCAGTGTTCAACACTATACCCCTTGACGGAATCCTAAGTAGACTTGGGTATCTAAGTTAAATGAAGATGTAAAAATCTGAGTCCACAACTGGCTACCTAGTGAAGTTTCTCAAGCCTATGTCAGTCACTGCTTTTGCACATTGTTTTCTTGGATGTCAAAACAGACACCAGTGTCTGACTCACCAAATATGCAGAAGACTACAATCTAAGGAGTACAAATCTTAATACTGATGACCCCAACTTCCTTTAAATAGCACTTAATATTAAGCAAGACTGGAGCAGCAGAAATAACATTGACTCCAGTGTAATAAAATGCAGCATTCTGACATTTAACAAATAAAACACCAGCTTTATCTACTACTGATGGGTAAAGAAAAGTTGTGTAAAATCTTACCATAACCACAGATGTCCTTCTCTTCCATGTTGCAGTATTCTGCATATGGGTTTACTCCTCTAGTCTCGCGTATGTACAGCCAGTATCCGAAAGCTTTCGGTGCCTCAATGGTGCTTGAGACGTCTGATGTTACCGAGAGTACGTGGGCCATAACGGTGACGTCAGCACGCACCAGCCCTCAGAACAAAAGGCCCCCATCGGAGCCAGTCCTAGTAAGGGTAATGCCATACCATTGCCACCCAGATAGGGAAGTCATTAGCTGACAGGGTGGGAAGGAATACTGCAACATGGAAGAGAAGGACATCTATGGTTTTGGTAAGATTTTACACAACTTTTCTATGTCCTTCTATTCCCAGGTTGCAGTATTCTTCATATGGGTGAGTGCCAAAGCTCACTGAGATGGAGGTGTGGTCTAAAAGCAGACTCCAGGAATCCATGAAGGATATCCCTGGTGAACCCTTCCCTGGATCTAGAGATGTGGTCAAGTTTGTAATGTTTGGTGAAGGTGTGGACTGAAGACTAAGTAGCAGCTTCCAGGATAGTAGAGGTATCCAGGCCCTTGAAGAAGGCACCTGAAGAGGTCATGGCTCTTGTGAAATGAGCTTTAACTGTACCCTGCAGAGACTTACCATGGAACTGGTAGCAGAAGGTGATGGCCTTGGAGATCCAGGTAGAAACAGTCTGCTTGGACACTGCCTTCCCCAGGGTTCTAGGGTGGAAGGATATGAAAAGTTGGTCAGCCTGTCTGATAGACTTGGTGCTGTGCAGGGAGAACCTGATTTGTCTGTGTACATCCAGGGGATGCAGCACTCTCTCACTGTCTCCTTGTGGGTTTGGGAAAAAGACAGGTAAGTGTATGGCCTGATTGAGGGACAGGTCACTGACTACCTTGGGCATGAAGGAGGGGTTTGTCCTGAGGGTAACCTTGTCCTTGTGGAAAACGAGGAAGGGAGGAATAGCCATAAGGGCTTGGAGTTCAGACACTCTTCTGGCTGAGGTTAGGGCCACTAAGAACAGTTCACCAAGTACAACACTTTAGGGAAGCTTTATCTGCTGGTTCAAAGGATAGGAGCGTAAGCTTCTTCAGCATGGAGTTAAGGTCCCAAGGTGGAGGCAAGGGTTTCCTGGTGGGTCTAAGGTGAAGTACCCCTTTAAGGAAGAGTTTGGAAGGATGTCTGGATGCTAATGGAGGATCCAGAGGCAGGCATACAGAAATAGCAAACAGATGGGCTTTGATGGATGAATAAGTCAACCCAGTCTGTAGCAGCTCATACAAATAGGACAGCACTAGAGGGGGTTCGCTAACAAGTGGGTCCAGCTGTCTTTTAGGTTCATAGGATGGTACTAGGCTATCGGCCCTGGGGCCTATACATGCCTAGCCATAACAATTCCCTGGATATTTCTTCCCACAATATTTACTTCCCTGGACCCCTGTCTAGCAGGGTGACTGACGTGATCCCTGGGGTGAATTTCCTACCTCCCATCCAATCGTCAAGGTTCCTTTTGAAGAGGCCAAGGAGGCTCTCTGCTTGACATGTATGGGCAGTCTATTCCAGAGTATGGGGAGTCTCTGGGTCAGGAACCTATCCCTCCAGCATGTTTTGTTCATTGTGATGACAAGGTTTAGATCCCTGGAGCGTGTGGCTCTGAGAGATTGGGATTTCTTTAAGTGGAGCATGTCCAACAGCTCAGGGTTTGACATGGCCTTGTATGTTAAGCAGAGATCGCCATTGAGTAGACGATATGTCAGAGTATAGCTCGAGTTTTTCTAGACGGTCAGCATAGGACATCTGCTTTAGGCCTGTGATTCTTTTAGTGAGGTATTTCTGTGGCCTTTCCAGCTGCTGCAGATGTCTTGTTAGGTACATACCAAATGGGGCGTTGTACTCTATAATGTGTCTAATGAGGGATGAGTACAGTGGGACAATGACCTCCTTTTTTCTGGATGAAAAGCCCTTAGTGATGAGGTGTCCACACAGAAGGATTTCCTGACTGTTTAGTGTACTGCCACCTATGTGGTAATTCATGGGTACATGTTTTTTTCCAAAGGGGATAACTATATATTTCTTGGCATTAAGCTTGAGCCCATGGCTCTGACACCAAACATCTGTTTCTGTAAGGCCCTTTTGTAGAATATCCACATCATTTGGGGATTCAATAATGGCTCCCAGTTTGTAGTCATCTGCAAACTTTGTTAGCCAGAGTCCCTTAGTTCTGGCCTGTACTTTAGAGAAGTAGATGCCAAGCAACAGTGGCCCCAGGACTGAAACCTGAGTTACTCCACTTGTCTGGAGCTGGATTTGGAGTTGGCTACTTTTACAGTCTGGGTGCTGTCAGTAAGCCAGTTGGCAACTCGAGTGACATAGGGATTTATGCCCAGCTTAGTAAGTTTATCTATGATTCCAGAGTGGGGGATGGTGTCGAAGGCTTTGGCGAGGTCCAGATAGGCTGCGTGGACCACCTTACTCTCGTCCACAGCTCTGGAGACTGAGTTGAAGAAGTCAATCAGGTTCAGGAAACAAGACTGGCCCTTCACGAACCCAAACTGGGTGGGGTCCAGTGTTTGAAGGTTGCCAATGTCTTTGTTTATAAGTTCCACGATAATGAGTTCCATGCCCTTGAAGATCAGGCTCATCAGACTGATGGGATGGTAGTTCCAGGGATCCAAGGTGGATCCCCCCTTGTGGAATGGGGTAACTGTAGTTGTGCGCTGCTCAGTGGGCACGAAGCCTGAGGTGAGGCTATGATTAAACATGACATTTAGGTGAGGTGCCAGTTCATTTTGTAGTTCATGCAGTACACAGCCCGGGATGTCATCTGGTCCCATGGATGCTGTATTCATAGCTTTGGAGAGTGCGGTTTCTACCTGTGTGGCCGTGACTACTGGAATTTAGCAATCATTTGGTATTGAGATGGGCCCTTCAGGGGGAGAGAGGGGGGTGAAGTTGGCACTAAATCGATCTGCCAGGAACCAAACAGTGAATCTTTTCCACTTTGAAAGATATGATTTTCTTGTACTTGGTTTACTGGCCTCCTGCAGGACATTGAGCATGTCCTCATTGTAAAGATGTCTGAAGGGAATCAGAATCCTATCAGCCACAGGGTTAGGTGTACAAGCTGCCATTGTGGATGAATTAGTGACCCCTTGTGCTGTGTGAGAAGGTCCACTCTGGGGGTAACTTTTGGTGATTGCCCTTGGACAAATTTAGGAGTATGGGGAACCAGTGCTGTCTGGGCCAGTAGGGAGTCACCAACAAGATTTTTGGATTGTCCTGCTGTATTTTCAGCAGGATCTTCTGAATGAGTGGGAAAAGGGGAATGCATACAGATATTTCTCCTTCCAGGAAATTGAAAAGGCATCTGTTGGCAGTGGCTGTGGTTCTGGTGCCTGGTGCGGAAGCCAGGAAGTTGCCTGTTGATGGTGGAGGCAAACAGGTTTATTTGGGGTATACCCAACCTGTGGCCAAGATCCAGGAAGACATCTCTGTGAAGCATCCATTCGTGGTTGTCTCTGCTGGTTCTACTCAAATAATCTGCCTGTAAGTTGTGGAGAGAAGGAATGTAGGTCACCTGCAGGGTTACTCCCTGTGAGGTGGCCAATTCCCAAACCAAAAGGGTTAGTCTGCAGAGCAGGTGGTACTTCGTCCCTCCCAGTCTGTTGATATACAAAGTACAGTGGTGTTGCCTGTGTATCTCAGAAGTGGTCCCTGTTATAGGAAAGGGTGAAATGCCTGGAGGGCTAGAAGAACTGCCCTCATCTCTTTGGCATTGAGGTGTTCTGATTTGAGGTGATTTGGCCACAGGCCCTGCACCTTTTGGTGGCCGAGGAAGGCTCCCTACCCCAGGTCTAAGGTGTCTGTGTGCATGACCTGCGTGGGTTGAGGTGGTTGGAGAGGAAGGCCTGGGTTGTGATTCACCTGATTAACCACCATAGTATTTCCTTTTTAGGCAGGGTAGTAGGGGTACTATGTGCTCCAGAGGATGGTTGTGTTGTTTCCAGACTGACTGAAGGTACCACTGTAGCTTTCTCACGTGCAATCTTGCTAAAAGAAGCAAGGGTATGGTAGCTGCCATGTAGTCCAGAAGTTTGAGGTACTGCCTTGCAGTCAACTGGAGTGAAGGACCAGGAGGAGATGTTCTGTCAATGCACTCACTTTTAGTGGGGGTAGGTATGCCTCCATGAGATCGGAGCGGATCCTGCACCCAAGGAATATAATGTATTGGGTCAGTTGAAGATGAGATTTTGGAAGGTTTATATGAAATCCCAGTGATTGAAGGAGGGTCACCACAAAGTGGATGTGCCCTTGGAGGGTTTTTTGACTGACAGCCTGGGTCAGCATGTCATCCTGGTAAGGGAATATCTGTATTCCCTTTGTCCAGCAGTAAGCCACAACTAGTGCCATGCATCTGGTGAAGACTCTGGGTGCGGTGGAGAGTCCAAAGGGCAGGGCAAGGAATTGCAAGTGAGAGGAACTCACCAAGAATCTCAAGTAATTCCTGTGGGTGGGTTTGACTGGGATGTGGAGATAAGCATCCTTTATATTTAATGTAGCCAGGAATCCTTGTGGAATTATGAGAGGGAAAAGAGCTGGCAGGGTCAGGATTTTGAAGGTAGGGACCTTTAGAAAAAGGTTGAGATAGGAGAGGTCTAGAAAAGGTCTCCAGGGTCCGTCCTTCCTGGGGACCAGAAAGAGCCTTGAGTAGAATCCTCTTCCTTTTGCAGTTGAGGGGACTATCTCTATGGTACCCTGATCTAACAGGATCTGCACTACCGGTTGCAAGAGGTGCAGTTGCTGAGCAGGTGGTCATGGTATACCTCACCCTAAGGGTGGAGAGATCCAGGATATAAAATAACCATTTTGAAGTATGGACAGGACCCATTTGTCTGAGGTGAGATGGGTCCAAACAAGGAGACAGAGAGGCAAGCAGACAGCGGTAAAGAAGGGGGGGGGGCAGGGGTGGCAGGTAGTCAGATGTTACCTGGTCTGTCCTGAAAAGGAGTTCTCTGGCTAGAGGGAAGGGATGCTCTAGCTGGAGGGGGTTCTTTCCTTGTGGGCTTACGAGGCCTTGAAGAAGGAGCAGGATGGGAGTGCATCCTAATAAACTGAATGTTTGCTGGATAGTTTCTGTGAAACTTAGGGATTGGTGATACCAGTAAATGTTTATGGTCCTGCCTTTCTTTGCCTTTTTGCTGCAGACATTTGAAAAGGTCTGCTACTTTAGAAAGTACAGTTGTGTACACTTACCATAAATGTAGATGGTCGAGTGTATTCACTGTTGCAGTCATTACATTTGGGTAATCCTGCTAGCAGGTTGCCCTTAGCCGGCCTGAATTCCAAAGTCTTGGGTCCTGCGTTGGCTGCTGTCGCCCCTTCCCTGACGTCAGGTCGTCAGGGGTATAAAAGAAGCAGCCAACGCCATTTTTTTCAGTTTTTCTTGCCCCAGATGTCAAGTGCCCCCAGAAAGGGTAGGCAAATGTTATATATATATTCAGAAATAGACCAATATAAATTTTACCTTCATCTATAAGCAAATACACCACATAGGTAGTATAAATCAGAGAAGGAAAGATAAGATCCAAAAGAAAAAAGGGGAAGGCGGGTGGGTAACCTGGACTGCAACAGTGAATACACTCGAACATCTACATTTATGGTAAGTGTACACAACTGTACTATGTTCTTCGTGTTTCACTGTTGCAGTCATTACATTTGGGTAGAGTCCCAAAGATATGGTTGGGAGGCTGGAACTAGACAGCAGTAGGAGTGGCTATGAGGCCCTGCAGAACTGCAGTGGCAAAGCCTGCCCTGAATTTAGAGTAGAGTGGCAGATGATAATGCTCTGTAAAGGTGTGCACTGGACTCCAAGTAGCCGCCTCTAAAATGTCTCTGGTTGGTACTCCCCTGAGAAAGGCTGCTGAGGTGGCTGCAGCTCTGGTGGAATGAGGCCTAATGCCCTTAGGCACTGGTTTGAATGGTGCAAGTAGCAGAAATGAATGCAGTGGCCTAACCATTGTGATCCTGCAGCATACGCCACTAGTAACTGATCTGTCTTCCTAAAAGCTTTGGTTCTGTCCAAGTAGAATCTAAGCTGTCTGTGTACGTCCAAAGAATGCAGAATTCTCTTCCCCTTGTTCTGTGGATTTGGGTAAAGGGTTGGCAGATGGATGGCTTGGTTAAGAGCCACACTGAACACTACGTTAGGCATAAATGTTGGGTTTGTCCTCAGGGAGACCCTGTATGGATGAAAAATGATGAAAGGTTCCACAGCCATGAGCGCCTGTAGCTCTGAAACTCATCTTGCAGAAGTAATTGCTAAGAGCAGAGCTGTTTTCCAAGATAAAAACTTCACATCAGCAGTATAAGCTGGCTCAAAAGGAGGCAGGGTGAGCTTTTCCAAGACATAGTTGAGGTCCCATGCAGGTATTGGTAGTCTCCTTGGGGGCCTTAAATTTTTGGCTCCTCTGAGGTACTGCCTTAATAAAGGGTGTGAAAAAAGTGGTGGCTCTGTATTGTAATGAGCCGAAATGGCAGAGGCATGAATTTTAATTGATGAAAAAGATAGGCCTTTGTTCAGCATCTCAGTTAAGTATTGCAATATCTGAGGAATATTTGGTACCGCTGTATCAGTTCCTTTTGCCTGGTTCCAGGCACAGAATCTCTTCCATTTTCCAGCATAAGACTTTCTAGTACTAGGCCTTCTGGCTTCCAGAATGACATGCATTACAGCTTTACTGAGAGGTGTTTTTTGTATGACTACATTATCCGCCATGCTGCCAAGTTTAATGTCCTGAGTTGGCTGTGCATGATCTGATTGTTTTTCTGGGACAGTAGTCGAGGTATTTGAGGTAAGGTCCAAGTTGGGTATAGAGAAAAGTTTCTTAGTATTGGATACCAGTACTGGCGTGGCCAGTCTGGGGCAATCAGTATCATCTTTGGCTTCTCCCGTCTGACCTTTAGGAGCACCTTGAGGAGGACAAGCAGTGGTGGAAAGGCATGTACTGATAGGTTTTTCCAGCTGAAAGATAGGGCATCCACTTTCCATGCTTGTCTGTGATAAGTCCTTGTGAAGAATCTTTTTAGTTGGTAATTGAGAGGGGAGGCAAATAGATCTATGTCCGGGCATCCCCATTTCCTTGTTATCATACTGAAGACTTGTGGATCCAGCTTCCAGTCGTGGGGATCCATGAGATTTCTGCTTAGTTCATCTGCCAGAGCATTTTCTTTTCCTGGCAGAAATTGTGCCTGCAGATGTACTTGGTAAGTCAAAGCTGTGTCCCGCAAGGTCATGGCTAGTCTGCAAAGGGGGTAAGAATGTGTGCCCCCCTGCTTGTTTATATACCACATGACTGTGGTGTTGTCTGTCTTTATCAGTAGTTGTCCCGGATGAAGTAGGTCCTTGAAGGCTGTCAGGGCATTTTGAACAGCTAACATCTCTTTTTGATTGATATGTAGATGCATTTGGTTTGAGGACTATGTGCTCTGAATGCATCTTCCTGCCATGTGGGCTCCCCAGGCGTAGTCTGATGCATCTGTTGTTAGTGTCTGCCTGGCTGGAGGTAATGTAAATGGCTGTCCCTTATTCTGGTGACAAGCTTTTGCCCACCATCGAAACTCCTGTTGCGGGCAGGGAATGAGCGTAATGACTGTTTCCAGGCTGTGGCAATGTTGAGTCCAAACACTTTTTAGGTACCATTGAAGTTTCCTCATATGCAGTCTTGCATATGGAATTAGTAGGATGCAGGATGCCATGAAGCCCAATGCCTGCAGAATTGTTCTTGCAGATAACTGGGCCTTTGTTGCCAACATTTTGAAATAGGTAGTCAGTTGCCTTTGTTTGTCTGGCATGAGATAAGCCGACTGGGCAGTTGTAGTCAAGCTTGCACCCAGGAATATTATCTCTTGTGAGGGTACTAGTTTTGATTTCTTTTTGTTAACTGTGTACCCTAGGCATGTTAGAAGTCTTTTCACAAACGCCAGATGTTGAAGAAGAATGTCCTTGTTCTCTGCTTGAATGAGACAGCCGTCCAAGTAAGGATATATTTGTATTCCTCTTTGTCTGCAGAATGCAATTACTGGTGCCAGGCACTTTGTAAAGACCCTGGGTGCAGTAGATAAGCCAAAGGGCAGTGCAGAGAATTGGTAATGCATTGAACCAGCCTTGAATCTTAGGTATCTTCTGCATGATTGTCTGATTGAAACATGCAGGTATGCCTCTTTTGGGTCTAAAGTCACAAGCCAAGCATTCTCGCCCAGAATGGGCAGAAGCTGCTGCCAGGTCAACATTTTGAATTTTGGAATATCCAGGAAAGTGTTCAGAATAGATAGGTCCAGTATCGGCCTCCAGGCCTTGTCAATTCTGGGTACCAAGAACATTCTTGAGTAAAATCCTTGTCTCTGCTCTTGCTCCGTGAGGGATGAGACTTGTTTTTGTGCCTCTGCCCATTGATTTTTTGGCAGATCTGGCCAGCCATTTGCCTTTGGCAGAGTATGGAAATGGAACTTGGAGCCCTGTGACACTATGTTTAGAAACCACTTGTCCTGGGTTATGATGTGCCAATTTTGAACAAAAAGTGCTAATTTTCCCAAGGGTGCAGCCAGAAGATAAGAGCGCTTGGTGCAGGCAAGGGAAAGTCATTGGGACTGTTTTCTGTATGTTTGTGATCTATCTTCTCCAGCTTTGGAGGTAGAAGCACCCCATTGCTTGGGCCTATAAGCACCTTGCGCCTGGGATCTGCCCCTAGGGCTTCTGGATCTGCCCCTTTGAGGTCCGTCTGACACAGGAAAGGACCAAATTTTTGTAGGCCAGTGTCTACTAAACCTAGGTGGCTGTACTTGTAAAAAATCTTTGACAGTTTGCATAGATTTGGCTTTGTCCTCCATTTTCTATAACACCTCTTCTGCCTTAACACCAAACAAAGTATCATGCTGTAAAGGTGCATCTAGTAATTTAACTTTAACATGATCACGCATATTTTGTTCCTTTAACCAAGCATGCCTCCTAATTACAGAACCCGTAACTGCGCCCCTGCAGGAGGCCTCCAAAGAATCAAAACCACATTGCAAAGTATGTTTTCCAACTTGTTCTGCTGCATACAATAAATCCTGCAATTCCTTGTTTTCTGCACATTCAGAATTTAACAACATTTTCTGTTTAAGCAATCCCATGACGTTGCTGATACTTAAAGTATATGAAATTGACAGTTTAAGGCCCTTATAGCCAAAGTTGCAGATGTGTAAACCTTTTTCCCCATCTATCCAGTGCCCTTGAATCTCTGTCAGAGGGGGTTGGGTTTTTTGCAGTGGAAGCCTCAACTCCCTTTGGACCCTGTGAAATAGTTTCTGGGTCAGCAGCAGGGTTTTTAAAAAGAAATTTGTGTGAGTCAGGAACCCTGTAATATCTGTCAGGCTTAACAGGAGCTGGGGGTAAGGAGTCAGACTAGACTCCGAAAACACATCATCTACAATGTCTAACACAGGTGGAATGGCTAGGGGCCTGTGCTGAGGTAGTAAAAGAAAATCCCTGAGCCTCTTTTTAGATTCTGAAAAATCTTGGCTCTCCCAGTGGAAATGCTCCCTCATGGTATGCAAGGTTTCCCCAAAGGAATAGTCCTCAGGAGGAGATGCTGAAGGAATAGATTCTTCAGCATCAGGATCCTCATAGGGGGGAAGAGAATATTCCTGATCAGAAGAGGAATCAGAAGAAATAGAAACCTCAAAGGAGGAACACTGTTGTGACCCGTTGTCAGGAACTGCAAGCAAGCACCAACCTCAAAAGAATGACGACAGTTTACCTAGGTTTCGTCTTTAATGAACAGACATTCTTCAGAACAAACAGGTCTACTCACTCTAAAAACAATAAATACTCTTCCACTAATTACATTCAATTATCATATACACCTTCCAATAAATTATGTTAATGAGCTAACAAACTGAGACAACCTTAATTATATAAAATTAAAATATAAATTGCACATCAAAACACTCATACCACGTAAAAGTCTATATTCTTACTGAATATTCTTTGTAAATGTATGAAAAAATATATATAAATAAAACAGACAATCCATATAATGAAAGCATATAAACACACTCTAAAGTAGTATTTCACAATATGTGATTCCAAACTTCCATAAAACAAATGGAAAAACAAATACTGCAAAAAATCAACACAAAATATGCAATCATGTAAATACAGAAAACATCCCAAATCAAATCCATAAATATAATACAACCATTTACCCCAAAATATGCTTTAATTTTAAAATGGGGGCTAAATGTATATTATCATTGATGTCACGAACACTGTGGCGTCCAACCTTAACTGCCACTTCATTTCACATATATCAAAGTGCACGTCTAAAACAGCACCTTGAACATCTTTTTTAATATGCTGTATTACACACAATTTATATTGATGTCCAGAATTTTGCTCAATGTGCATAACTAAGGCACTGGTACTTCTCATATGTTTAATGTCCAAGATGTGCTCACTAATTCTTTCTTTAAATTGTCTACAGGTCTTCCCTACATAAAAGGCTGAGCATTGAATACATTTAGCTAGGTAAACCACATTTTTGGTGAAACAATCAAAATGCCCATATATACCAATGGACACATTCACTACTTCTATCTTAGGACCAGTAACCAAAATGTGCTGACATACATTGCATCTCCCACATTTAAAGTTACCCTTAGCTCTATTTGAATCACCTATGTCACCAAAAACACCCACACTCTTTTCAAACAACTGCTTGAAAGACCTTCCCTTTCTAAACACATTTTTGGGGCCTTGTTTAACTTGCTCCATACATTGTTATCCTATCTTAACAACCTCCAATTGTTTGAATAATTTCAACAATGTGCTTCGCATCATAGGAATATGTGGTAATAAAATATAATTCAGATTCCGGCTTTTCAATGGCATTTTTTTCAATGTCACTTCCCCATTTATTTATTAAATTTACAGTATAATTATTATTGATTATTGAACAATTCCCATTACTGTTCATAGTTAACAATGCCATATATTTACCTTCATTTCTTTTTCGTACTACCTCTTCTCCAGTAAAATCACACAAAGCAATAGGATAACCTTGTCTAACAAACATACTCTTTATAAATTCCTGCTGGTCAACAGGTGCGTGAAGTACAAAATGGGGATGATGGCAGTGGAACATTTAAAGGGTGTTTTCCCGTGAGTTCATGCATTTTAGGTTGTAATGATTTTAATAGTGTTGGAAGTGAATTAGCAACGATAGATATTAATCATGATGGGGAGTTAAGCCAAATATTAGAAGTCATTGATGCTATGCGGGAGACTGACAATGCTGTAATTACAGGTAGTCTATGTATAATCCGTAATGTTCATGGTGATTATCGAGTGTATAATTATTCCACCAAAGAATTAAGTAATGAGTATGCAGAACTATTATCAAAAGGATCTTCGTTCATTCCATTAATGAGGGGAAACTTGAATGAGATATTTAAATGGAACTGTGGCATTTTATGAGAAAATATGTGAATCAGACATTAGAGAATACATGAAGAAAAGTAGAAACACCACTGAAAATAGAGCATTTAATAAGCTTAACAATTTAAATAAAGATGAGCAAGCCTTATTAAAGGAATTAATTAGTGATAAAACTCTCAGGTTTATGAAGCCTGACAAAGGTAGTGGTACGGTAATTATGGATAGGAATGATTCATACTAATTACATGTTAAGTATGTTAGGGGATGATGCTTACAAGGAGAGTAGTTTGAATCAAGTACATATAGCATATTCAAAAACAGATTTAATGATAGAGGATTTATTAATGCAAGGGCAAAATGATGAGGATGAATATTATTATCTAAAAAAATATTTTCCTATGGTGAGTAGTATTTTTGGAATTCCCAAATTACATAAAGGATTGAGCAATGTTAAATTTAGGCCCATTGTAGATGGAAAGAGAAGCAAAACTTGTTTTATTAGTAGATTTTTGGATTTTCACCTACAAAAAGGATAAGGAAATTTGAGTATATCACGAAGGATTCATGGCATTTTTTGGAAAAGCTCAAAACAGTTAGGATAAGTGACCAAACCATCCTGTTGGCCATTAATGTGTGTAATCTATTTTCAGTGATTCCAAGTGATATTGGATTACAGCTGTTAGAAACTCAACTTGTGAAAACTGGGATGTATGAGCAAGATTGCATTAATGTGTTTGTCACCTTAATGGAGGCTGTATTAGATAACAACTATATATTTTTTGAAGGCCATTATTTCAAGCAAAATACTGGGGTGGCAATGGGTGCTGCCTGCGCTCCCATTTATGCCAATTATATAATGTCATATTGGGAGAAGCAGTTTGTTTTTGCTAGTCAATATATGCGATATATTCAGTATTACAAGCGTTTTTTGGATGACATTTTTGTGGTCTGGGATGGTAGTGTTGAAAACATGAATATGTTCATTGAATATATAAATGGCAAAGTGCAATTTCTAAAGTTCACCTATGAATTTAGTAAGGATGAGTTATCATATTTGGATGTCCAATTAAAAGCTGACAAAGTTAGAAATTGCTTGACCTCGCGTATTTATAGAAAACCCACTTTTTCAAATTCGTACTTGAATTATCACAGTTGGCATCCTAACCATCAGAAAAAGGCCATTGTTAAAGGTCAGATGGTTAGGGCAGCCAGAATGGTGAGCGATGATCAAGACTTTCTTAATGAGGAGGAATTTATAAAGAGTATGTTTGTTAGACGAGGTTATCCTATTGCTTTGTGTGATTCTATTGGAGAAGAGGTAGTACGAAAAAGAAATGAAGGTAAATATATGGCATTGTTAACTATGAACAGTAATGGGAATTGTTCAATAAACAATAATAATTATACTGTAAATTTAATAAATAAATGGGGAAGTGACATTACAAAAAATGTCGTTGAAAAGCCGGAATCTGAAATATATTTTATTACCACATATTCCTATGATGTGAAGCACATTGTTGAAATTATTCAAAACAACTGGAGGTTGTTAAGATTGGATAACAATGTATGGAGCAAGTTAAACAAGGCCCCAAAAATGTGTTTAGAAAGGGAAGGTCTTTCAAGCAGTTGTTTGAAAAGAGCGGGGGTGTTTTTGGTGACATAGGTGATTCAAATAGAGCTAAGGGTAACTTTAAATGTGGGAGATGCAATGTATGTCAGCACATTTTGGTTACTGGTCCTAAGATAGAAGTAGTGAATGTGTCCATTGGTATATATGGGCATTTTGATTGTTTCACCAAAAATATGGTTTAACTAGCTAAATTTATTCAATGCTCAGACTTTTATGTAGGGAAGACCTGTAGAACATTTAAAGAAAGAATTAGTGAGCACATCTTGGACATTAAGCATATGAGAAGTACCAGTGCCTTAGTTAGGCACATTGAGCAAAATTCTGGACATCAATTTAAATTTTGTGTAATACAGCATATTAAAAAAGATGCTCAAGGTGCTGTTTTAGACATGCACCTTGATATATGTGAAATGAAGTGACAGTTAAGGTTGGATGCCACAGTGTTCCCTGACATCAATGATAATATACATTTAGCCCCCATTTTAAAATTAAAGCATATTTTGGGGTAAATGGTTGTATTATATTTATGGATTTGATATGGGATGTTTTCTGTATTTTAATGATTGCATATTTTGTGTTGATTTTTTGCAGTATTTGTTTTTCCATTTGTTTTATGGAAGTTTGGAATAACATATTGTGAAATACTACTTTAGAGTGTGTTTATATGCTATCATTATATGGATTGTCTGTTTTATTTATATATATTTTTTCATACATTTACAAAGAATTTTCAGTAAGAATATAGACTTTTAAGTGGTATGAGTGTTTTGATGTACAATTTATGTTTTAATTTTATATAATTAAGGTTGAGTCTCAGTTTGTTAGCTCATTAACATAATTTATTGGAAGGTGTGTATGATAATTGAATGTAATTAGTGGAAGAGTATTTATTGTTTTTAGAGTGAATAGACCTGTTTGTTCTGAAGAAGTCTGTTCATTAAACTGTCGTCATTCTTTTGAGGTTGGTGCTTGCTTGCAGTTCCTGACAATGGGTCACAACAGTGTTCCTTCTTTGTGATTTAAGTGGTTTGGTGCACATTACTTTGTGTTGTAGAAATAGAAACCTGATCTGAAGATTCATAGTCAGTGTCTGGCCTAGGCCTCTTAACAGGACGGGGATGGGAACCCCTGATCAAGGTAATGAAGTCTTCGGCCATTTTGAGCATCTGTTTTTTGGGCATAGAGACCTATCCACATGGCTCTTGAGTTTGTTTCCTTGCTTTAGAAGGTGCTTTAGTCTTTGCCTTTTGAAGCTGAAGTCATTTTAATGTAAAAATGTTTAGGTCTGAATACACCCTCAGAAGCCGGTACCTGCTCAGCGGCTACGGACCCATCTGAGGGATTAGCGTTCGAGGCTCCAATACCTTGAGTATCCAGTGGCATGGCCGACTCCACATGGGACTCGGTAGTGGCCTGCAACACTAAAGTAGCGGGTGTCAGGGGCTGCGAAAGCGCCTCACTGAGAACCGGCGACTGGCTTAGGAGAAGCTTCATCATCGGTTTTGGGCCTAGATTGTTTTTCTCTATCCTTTTCTTTGCGATTTTTGTAAACTCCAGTAGTCGGACGGCTATCCGACGACATTTCAGGATAATTAAACCGGCGTCCAAAAAAGTTTAAGGCAAAATCATACTGACGCTTAATAGTGTGTTGGTTAAATCTAGCACAAAACCGACAACCAGTAACATTATAATCAGGGCCTAGGCAAGGAATACAGTAAGAATGAAAATCCTTATGAGGTATTTGCTTTCCACAAGAAATACAATTATAAACTTTTTCTGACATCGGTCTGGAGCAAGAAAAAAGTTTCCCCAACGGGGTACTTCGCTTTATTGAAGACTTCAAAATTGAAACTCAAACACTAAAATCTCAGGAGTCGGCCGACTGGCACTTGCGAACTGCTTCTGCTTCGGGCACCGCGTGGCAAGAAAGACTGAAGAAAATTGTGTCGGCTGCTTCTTTTATACCCCTGATGACCTGACGTCAGGGAAGGGGTGACAGTAGCCGACGCAGGATCCAAGACTTTGGAATTCAGGCCGGCTGAGGGCAACCTGCCCAGCAGGATTACCCAAATGTAATGACTGCAACAGTGAAACACGAAGAACATCCAAAAAGTGCATCATTATCCAAAGGAGCATCAATGAGCTTTCCCCTGAAATCATTTGGCAGGGTTTGTAGGCAAAGCCAAGAGTATCTATGTAAGGCAGATGCTGATGCAGCTGACCTGGCTGAGGATTCGGCAGCATCGTAACTACACCTGATAGAGTGTCTGGTGACCTGGGAAGAGAAAGCTATGAAAGAGGACAATGATGCTTTGGCAGGGGAGGCTGGAATATCTGCCAGGTGTTTGGTGGCAGATTCTAAGAGGTACAAGGCATACTTGGCCATGTGAGTCTGGTAGTCTGTGGCTCTGAAGGCCAATGTAGCCGAAGTATATATCTTTTTGCCCAACTATTCCATGGTCTTGTTGTCTTTGTCAGCAGGGAGAATGGTGGTAGTAGGTAGGAGTTTGGAGGCTTTGTCTGTAGAGACTGATATAGTGTCAAGATCAGCAGTTGGGCACTTAATCAGATACTAAGCAGTGTCAGGCACCTTGTAAAGCCTGTCTGGTCTGCGTGGGGCAGGAGGATGGGAGTCAGGGTTCAGAGATGCTGAAGAGAAGGCATCTAAAAAGGCAGGCAGGACAGGAGGAACAGCAGATGGGCTGGGGGGGGGGTTCTATCTGAATGAGGTTGTAATACCTCTTTTGTACCTCAGTCATTTCTGAGGATTCCCATTTAAAGTGTTCCTTCATCCCACTACTAGTTTCACCAAAGGTCAAGTCTTCAACTGGGGAGTCAGGGTCCACTAACTCTTCCTCTGGTGATCCGTATCCCAAGGGGGAAGATAGTTGAGAGTTGCAAGACAGTGATTTCTCTGAGGAATCTGAAAGGGCTTCCTCTTCTCTAGTAACTGCCTTAGTAGGTGGAGGCCTAGGACTCAGGAGAGGAAGAGAAGTGGAACCAGTAGCACCAGTGGTAGGCCTCAGTGTCATAAAGGCACTGAAAAGGCTTTGACTGAAAGCCTGCCAATCAGGCATGCTTTCTGTTGTGGGGGAAACATGTTTTCTCTTCTCTGTTCTTTTACGTAGTTTGGTGGAGGTCTGCCTAGAAACTGGCGATTGCAAGGGTTTGGAGGGCTCAGATAGTTCCTCTGAAAATGCAGGTTCCCCACAGCATTGGAAACCGGTGCCAGAACAGCCTCTGCAGATGTGCTCTCACCTAAGGATAGTGCAGCATCAGGGGTTGTTCCTTAAGCCATGCATGCCTTCTAATGACAGATCCAGTGACTGCTGCCCTTCAAGAAGCTTCTAGGGCATCAAAACCACAGTGCAAGGTGTGTTTAGTTACTTGACTTGCAGAATGCATTATCTCTTGTAAATCTTTAGATTCTACCCAAGCAGGTAAAGAAGACATTTTTTTGTTTAAGGAGTTCCAAGGTATGTTGGTGAAATTTCAGCATACGGAACTGACAATTTGGTGCCCTGATGGCAAGAGCAGCTGAGGTGTATACTTTCTTACCCCATCTGTCCAAAGCTCGGGAATCCCTGTCTGAGGGGGTGGGATTCTTAGTAGAGGTTGCTTTAATTCCATTTGGCCCTTGAGAAATGACCTCAGGGTCCGCTGTAGGATTTTTAAAAAGATATTTGTGGGAGTCAGGGACTCTATAGTCCCCATCTGGTTTTCTGGGAGCAGGAGGAAGGGCGTCAGGAGTCAAGCTGGATTCGAGGAAAACATCCTCCACAATATCCAGGACTGGGGCGAATGGCCAAAGGGGTCTGTGTTGTGGAAGATCCAGGAATTCCCTGAGTCTCTTTTTAGACTGAGGGTAGTCCTGACTCTCCCACTGGAAATTCTCCCTTAAGGTATGCAGGGTTCCCCAAACGAAAAATCCTCTGGGGGAGAGGCTGAAGAAATGGAATCCTCTGCATCAGAATCCTCATAAGTGGAGAAAGGGTGCAAGTCTTCATAATCAAATGCATCAAATTCATCTGACTTTTGTTCAGACAAAACTACAGGGGACAGATCTCTTTTCCTTTTGGAGGGAGTAGCTTGGCTTCCCCTGATTAGCATGATAAGGTCTTCCGCCATTTTAAGCATTTGAGACTGAGGCAAGGTAGCAGGCACCTGACAGTGGGTCGTCAGTTTCTTGGGTGTGGTTCATACCCTGGGCCTAAGAAACTCGGTAGTTTTAGAAAGAATGGTAGTTGCAAAAGAAGACGTCGGTTTGTGTCGAGATTCGGTAGTGCGAAGGACTTCCTCAGAAGCTGGTGCCTGCTCAGCGGCTCCGGACCCATCCAAGGTTGAGATGACCGCAGGATTCTTAGTCAAAGAAGAGATTTCCGGCAAAAAGGGTCTTGGTAGCGGCCTGCAAATCAACATAAGTGAGTATCAGGGGCTGCGAAAGCACCTCACTGAGGACTGGAGAACTGACGACTAGCTTAATGGAAGTATCGTCGGTAGGTTTGGACCTGTGCGGTCTGTCTCTGTCTTTATCTTTACATTTTTTCAGAAGGTCTGCTGTCAGATGGCTTACCGAAGCCATATCGGAATTCGAGGACTGTAAGTGAAAATATCTGGCTACAATAAGGGCCAATGACAGATGGTTCTGGCACTGAACAAAGCACAGAAGCGACAACAAGGGACGTCGTGGTCTGGGCCTAAACAAGTGACGCAGTAAGAGTGGAATTCTCGGTGTGGTATTTGTTTTCCAAAAACAAGACAATTAACTTTTTCTGACATCGGTTAGTGCAAGAAAAAAGAATCCCCAACGGGGTACTTAGCTTTAGAAGACTTCAACTTTAATTCGGTAGACGAAAACCCAGGTAGCGGCCGACCGGCACTCATGCAAACTGCTTCTGCTTCGGGCTCCCCTGCAAGAAAGACTGATGTAATGGCGTCGGCTGCCTTACTTTATACTACTGCCGACCTGACATCAGTCCTCAAGCGACAGCAACCGATGCAGAAATACTAAGTCTCTGGTACTCAGGCTGGCCGAGGGCTACCCTGACAGGGATAACCCAAATGTGATGACTGCAACAGTGAAACACGAAGAAGATCATAGGGTTACTATACAGAGAGTGGACCCCTGAGGTAGGGTTAGAGGGTGAGGTTATACATCAATTGGTAGTGCCCACTGCCTACCATCTGGCACTTCTAGCCATAGCCCATGACATTCCTTTTGCAGTTCATATGGGCATAAAGAATACCAAGAGACGTATTATGCAGAACATATATTGGCCTGGGATTGCAAGGGATATAACAGGGTACTGCAGGACCTGTGAGCATGCCCAAAGGTAGGCAAGGCAGGAGACAAGTTCAAGGCTCTTTTGATGCATTCTGCCTCTGATTGAAAAGCCATTTCAGAGGGTAGCTATGGATATTGTAGGACCTCTGAGTACCGCAAGTTCACAGGGAAGAAACATATCCTGATGGTAATAGATTATGTTACTACATACCCTGAGGCAATGGGGGTCTGTCCTCCACTGAGGCAGAGAAGGTGGCAAATGTTTTATTAAAGATTTTCAGCAGGGTGGGTTTCCTGAGAAAAATAGTGACTGACAGAGGTGCCAATTTCACGTTAGACCTGTTGCCTTGTCTTTGGAACTGCTGTGGGATGAGGCACCTGAAGACCACCACCTACCACCCCCAGACTAATGGTCTAGTGGAGAAGTTAAACTCTACACTAAAGACCATCCTACAGGCATTTGCAGACCAGTTTAACAGAGAGTGGGACAAACATTAGCCCCATCTGCTGTTCGCTTACAGAGAGGTACCCCAAGAATCCACAGGTTTTTCACCCTTTGACTTGCTGTATGGGCATAGGGTGAGGGGGCCGTTACATCTGATTTGAGATGAGTGGGAGGGCTAGTGTAAATCCCACAAGGAGTCTACTGTGGCATATGTCCTGAATCTCAGGACAAGGCTTAGGGAGCTCATGGGCTTGGCCCAGGAGAACCTAGCAGGAGCCCAACAGCACAAAAAGATCTGGTACGACAGGAATGCTCAAGCCTGAGAGTATGCTGTGGGACAGCAGGTTACAGTACTCAGTCCTGTCAGACACACTAAGCTGCAGGCAGCTTGGGAGGGACCCTCTGAAGTGGTAAGGAAGATCAGTGATGTTAATTACATGGTAAACCTGCGAGGCAGGGGCATAAATTGTACCATGTTAACATGATGAAGCCTTATCATGATAGAGAGGACCTGGTGCTGAGTATTTGCAGTGGATGGCAAGAGGAGTCTGAGGGGGATCTACTGACTGATACTGTGTTGCAGGAGTTTAGGTACATTAGAACAGTAACTGCCCCACCACAGACCTGATGAGGAAAAACAGCCCAGGCAGGATAGCGTGGACCCAAGCCTGTGAGCAGGCATTACAAAAGCTTAAAGGGACTTTGGGAAGACCCCTGTGTTAGCCAGTCCGGATTACAGCAAAGAATTTGTGGACGCTTCGAACCGTGGGATGCAGGATGTACTGAGCCACATTTCCTCGCAGGCAGAAGAGCACCCAGTTTTTTATCTCAGCGGTAGACTCCAATTCAGGGAGGAATGTTATGCAGATGTGGAAAAATAATGTCTAGCTATAGTACGGGCACTGCAGAATCTTCAGCCCTATCTATATGGAAGTAAATTCACTGTGGTCACAGACCACAATCCCTTAACATGGCTACATCAAGCCAGCCAGCAAAATGCCAAGTTATTCAGGTGGAGCCTAGGATTGCAGGCATATGACATAACAGTGCAGCAACGTAGTGAAGTCAGCAATGCAGATGGGCTGTTGAGACAGGGTATGGATTAATGTGTTCCCAGACAGGTCCATTTGTCTCAAGCTACGTTTTTTTCTGAAGTCACTTGAAAAACTATCATGAGATTTCAAAGGAGGAGGGGATGTGATGTATGAGGTAGTGCCATCTATGCCAGGAAGAGTAGGGCAGTAACCATGGACATATGCCAGCATAGACAGCAGGAGTCCTGTAAATAATTTTATGTTATTTGACTATCACACTGATTTGTACAGTTGTTTGAGTAAAAAATATATTTGTAGAGTCAGTTGTGTTAAAATGCATCAACAGTAGGTCCTGCTGGACAGAAAGACTGTGTACATGTATATTAGACTGTATTATTATTGTAACTGACCAAATGTATATGTTTAGCAGAGAACCCTGGAAGGCTGGAAAGTTTGAAATTGTGTTATAGCTTTTAGATGCTGCCGTAGATCTTAGCAAAGCTGTGTGTGTTTCCTGAACCACAGTCAGTTGACTGGAGATGATGTCATCCTCTAGCCAGCATCTGGTTTCTTTGGAACCCTCACAGCAGCACATTAGAATCCAACAGGAAAGATTTCTGACAGGACATGTATCTCACACATCCACACAGAGACAGACATCTGGCTTTTGCTGTGGTAAGACACTCAGCACACATCAGCTTGCCTTGCTTTAGTAAGTAGTTAGGAAACAGTAATACTTTAGTTAGGCAGGGACATTTAGTGAGAATAGTTTAGTATTGTTCCCTGCATCTCTGAGAAGCTATCCAACTGTGTTATTTTTTTACATCTCTATGGCTGAAACTCTGTTGTTTATTGTATTGGGTATTCTCCTGTTTTCTGTTTTACTATTTATCATTAAACATTTTAATACCTTTCATTGTGGTTGGCCGGTTAGAGAATACTTTTAACATCTTGCGAGTACTTATGCTTAAGTGATACTGTGCCACTCATGAAAGCCTTGCTGCTTTGGTCACACTCTATCATTTGTGTTAGTATTAATTTTATACAGTATAATCGGGTACCCTTTGTAAGAGTCTTAGGGTTGCTGACTGGTGGCAGCATGATTACCTCAGATTCTGGGCAGATGGGCAGAAAGGGGCACAGAGTGTGTGTGTGTGTGTGTGTGTGTGTGTGTGTGTGTGTGTGTGTGTGTGTGTGTAACGTACTGGGAACAGAGACACATAGCTCCAAAGTTGTCATTGTGGAGATTTGTGTGGGTCTGGAAAGAGCAAGAGAGTCCAGTCCAAGTCTAGAGCGTGCTCCCTGTGTACTCTTAAGGGAAACTGTGCTTGGTTAAGGGAGCTGCATCTGAAAATACTGTGTGAATCCATCTCTGCTCTTATTGACCATCCCTCACCGGATTCACTGGTGAGGACTAAGTCTCCTTGGTTGCTGACCCGGAGTAGGGTCCTGTCATAAACAGTATTTTAAAAGGAGGTGAATCACCATAATCTAGGAAGAAAGCTGCAGTGGCTACAATGCCTAAAGATGACAAAGACCCATCAGATGCAGCTTCATAAAGGTCCATTTCAGTTTTAAACCACAATTATACAGTGTTTATGTCTATAATAGCTAAAAGAATGGCAAAGGTGTTGCCAAAATTGACAGATATGGATCAATCTGGTTTTGTGGAGTGGAGACAAATATTTGGCAACATTAATAAACCAAATGATCATCCAGAAGGAACAGAATGTAAGAAAATACCGCCATTGGTGGTGGATCTTGATGCAGAGAAAGCAGCTGACACAGTAGGCTGGGATTTTGTCAGTAGGACAGTGGAAGCATTTGCATTCCCTGATACAATAAAGGGGTATCCTCTTTCCCCTTTGTTATTTGCTTTACATTTAGAGCCATTAGCAAAGAAAATAAGGGACTCAGAAGTTTAAGGATATAATTGGTATGGTAATCAAAAAAAGTTGGTTTTATTCGTAGATAGTACTATTTTTTACCCTATAAAACCAGAAAAGGACATTTCACTGTTGTGGAACATTTTGAGACAGTTTCAAGGCTTTTGGGATATAAAAATGAATGAAGATAAAACAAAGGTCATAGCTGTAAACTATGTACCCACACAGGAATTGGTTCAGCAATACCTATACTTATGGGGACATATCAAAATAATCAGGAGTTATGGACTGAAAAGGATTCTGTTACGACAGCTAGGGATATGTGGGGGGAGACGAAACAAAAGATAATATAAAAACTGAGAAACTGGAAACTCTTGTTTATGGATATGGATTGCAAGATACAAGTAGAGAAAATTTAGTCCCTTTAGTTTTATACACAGGTCAGGCATATTTTTATCATCCAGAAGAGAAGTTAGGACAATAATTAATAAATAGTTGAAAGGAATGTATCTGGGAAGTGAAGAGGGCAAGGGTTAAGTGGGATAAGATGATCCTTCCAACAGAACAAGGAGGTTTGGGATTACTTGATTTGAAGGGATATTTTAGAGCTACACAGTTAAGACTCATATACATAATACAAGCAGAAAGCTATAATGCAAAGTGGAAAGGGATGACAATGAAGCAGGGGAGATTCAAGAAATAAGGAAAAATGTGATTTTGGATGCAGATCCTTAAGGAGAATAACAACAGCCATGAGGAATATTATATTCATAATATAACAGAAAATATTGTAATAACTAAGCTAACATGAGAATGGAGAAAGCAGATTTTGTTGACAGGGACAACTGTAATTACAGGTACAGGGAATAGGCAAGAGGGGCCTGGAATATACTGGGGAAAACTGGCAAAAGAACCAAGGTATTGGCAGCAAATAACTAGAGAGGGAAAAGTAACAGAAAGGGAAGAGGACAAGAAGACATTTGGACTGCATGCTAGAGACTGTCTTCTCTATCAGGGATTGATATCAGAGTACAGGCAAAGGGATACGGGAATCAGAGGTGAAAGACCTGGTCCAGTAAAATTTTTAGATGAATCTAGAACAGAAGCTATTGTTAAAAAAGGAATAATTACTAGGGCTTATAAAATATTGCATGATAACTACAGCAACCAATCAGAGGAGGTTAGGAGAGACTGAGAAGAGAGACTGAATAAGCTATTGACAAAGAAACAATGGGAAGACATATGTAAGGCTCCCAAATATGCAACAAAGTCTAGAAGATTTGGGATTTCTGCTTGGAAGTGTTTTCATTGGTATTTTTATACCTCAAGCAGACTCCAAAGAATTCTTCTGCAGGCAGATGCCAAATGTTGGAGATGTGATGGGGAAAAAACAGGTAACATGGAACTTTAGTTTTGGGAGTGTAATGAATTGGCAGACTTTAAAAATTTCCTTTCGCGAGCACTGGGTGAGCAAATGGATGTAACAGAAATGATTTTTTCAGCTGGGATATCTGAATTACCTTGACATACTAAGGCTTAGTTTAATACTGGTGGCTGTCAAAAAAGTGATTACTAGAAAATGGAAATCAAAGTCTAAACCAAATGTATCTGAAGTAATGAAAAGTATAATAGAGGTAAAAGAGCTGGAAGTGAGATCTTTAGAAAAGGGTAAGAGCAAATTAGTTATAAAAAAATAGAAACTAGGAAAAATACATGCAGCATAATGTGAGGAGGAGCGAGGTTTAAGGTAAAGCAGGGATTAAGCAATTTATGTAATGCTGGATTGCTTAAAGTTATATAAAAATACATATGATGGATAATGTTTGCAAATGGGAACATTTCAATATTTGTTTTTATATAAAAAACTGGTCAAATGACACCATGTCATTCAGCTCTGGATTACTGTTGGCATTAACCCTCAATTGCTATAACAGTTCTTTATATTCAAATACATATTCTATACGGCCTCCTCTCTCATCCACCGTAAGTTGCTCAAGAACTGTGAATATGAAATTGTGACCTGGGTAGGTATGGACATGTTTAGCCAGTGAATTTTTTTTAATTCAATTTCCTAATGTCATATAAATGCTGGTAAATACGTGTTCAAAAGGCATTCTTGGTTTTGCCTTTACAAAAACAGGCACATGTCTGACAAATGCCAGCATATATGACATTAATGCCAACAGTAATCCAGGGTTGAATGACATGGTGTCATTGACCAGTTTTTTTAAACTAAAAGCAAACTTTTTTATGTAATTTGTTAACTTTTATTATTACAACATTATTATTAGAATACTTTACTATTTCATACAACTCAAGTTAACACCTTAGGCTTGAAGTTTTTAACATTATTAGATATCATAAGCAGTGCAATATGACTTGTGGTTCTGTATGTAAGAAAAAGGGAGTCTGCATTTTTAAATATAAATGGTGTTCAACACACATCTGTTAATAATGTCTTTGTAATGAGTATTTAAGGCGCTGAGGAGTGATGCTCTGTTTTTTCTGAATAAGTCAACTGTAAATTGTGACGAAAGCACTCAACATTAAATTTTATTCTTGTTCCTATGGTGTCAGCTCGCTTTGTGGTTTCATAGTCTTAAAAATATTGTTTAATGAGAAACAAAGAGGATGGGTATAGTCATGGTAGATATGCTGAAAAGGTTGCAAGATAAACCTTGATTAAGGAATAAGACAGGCCAAAGGACAGTACCTCATACAAATTTAGAACCAGTGGTAAATAATCCCTATTAGGGCCCTGGTTACTGGCCAGGCACCAACTAAAAAACTCTCTTTTCCTTGCTAATATATGATTTCCTACAAGCAGTTTTTTTTTTGCCTCCTTTAGTGCCTGCTGCATGTCCTCATGAAAGAGGTGCCTAAAAGGTATCAAACTGAATCATCCATGCAGGCAGCTGTAAGTAGTTAGACACTGGGGTGTATCAAACAAACCTGCTCTTGTGTGAACAGGTCCAATCTGTGAGGAAGATTGCAGAAATTGCCTCTGGCAAATTCAAAGAGGGGAGAACCACTGTTGCCTGGGCCTGAGAGGAGTTACCTCAAAAATAATTGAAGTGTCTGTCTGAATCTTGAGAATGACCATGTATATAGGTGGAAGTGGTGAAAATACATCTGTTCCCTCAGTCTACCTGTAAGGAGTCCTGGAAAAGAGTCTGGTTAGGTGTTTGTTTGGAAAGGAGGTAAACAAATCTACTTAAGGTACTCCCCACAACCGGATCAATCCAAAGACAACCCTTATGTGCAAAGCTCCCCACAACTGGATCAATCCCAGTTAGACCCTCATATGCAATTTCCAACAGTGGAAGTCTATCCTGGTCCTGCTCAGCTTGTCTGCTATGGCATACTGCTCTTATGGAACGTAAAATGCTCGAAGGATCAAGAAATGCTGAAGAGCTATCCCCCAAGCTATCATAGCAAGCAAGCTGGTAATGACGGAAAAACATGGTGTCCCTCTTCTAATTGAAGTGTCACATAACTCTGGTGCTGTCTGTTATCATGTTCAAGGGTCCCTGAGAACTCAGATTAAAAAAAAAAGAAATATCAATAGCATGAATTCCAGCTAATATCCTTTTGACACTAATCTTCTTTGGCCTATTTCACATGACTTACAGGCTGCACCTTTTTACCCTCAATAAAAAACGCTCTACAAGCAAAACCTAAAGCATTTGTTGGTACAGAAAGTGTTGTGATACAATAAAAAGAGAAGAGACTGGAACTCTGATTTATGTGCAGTCTCCACCAATGCAGTTCTTTCTTGATAAGGCCCAAAAATGGAATCTGAAATTCCAAAGGATGACAATGTTAAGTCCTCAAGAACCCTGTAAACCCAATGGTGTACAATGGCAGTAGACAGGGGTTCTGAATATATATCTGGAACCCTAGACTGGCCAGCAAGGAGCCAATCCATGGTAAAGAGTCCTGCCTTTGGAAAAAGACTCTACAAAGATGAGTAAGTTGTCCAAATAAAGATATACAAGAATGCCCACAAGTCCACAAAGGGCTAGTCCATGGGCTAGGCTCTTTATGAGTACTCTTAGAGCTGTGGATAGTCCACAGGGTAATACAGAGAGCTGAAGTGAAAGTGTGTCCCAGAAATGATATAGAGCTTTTCTCCAGGTAAGTTCTTTCTTTAAAATCAGACAATCTGAAATAAAACACCTTAGCCCCTTTGGCCTAGAGGTACTGGATCTAATATTTGTAGGGTTAACATGTGATTGCAAAAGGAGAGATTCAGGTCTTGTGTCTGGGGCAGAGTTAGAGCTACAGTAGTGGGGAGATGGGGAGAATGCAGCTAGTGCTATTCTAGAGGTGGTGATCAACTCCTTTTCTGAAAAAGATCCCTATGTTTTGTTAATGTCGATCCCATCTTGCCATTGCTTCACTGTGCACTGATTGCCAGAAGTAGGCAGATCGTTTTCTGAAAGGAGTAGGGGATCTACATGTTTTACAATAGGGGACCTGAAAAAGTTTAACTCTCCAAACTAATTTCACTCTATCATCCTATTGTTTGATTACCCAAGTAGCAAAAGGACCAAACACAACTTCTTTATATAAGGTTCAGTTCAAAATTTCAGAATTAAGTTCATCTGAGAACCTTTGGTAATGTACCCAGACATACCTCCTTAAAACAGTAGCAGTAGCAATGACCCTATACACAGTATCTTAACAATCATACTCGCTCTTTACGGGATGTTTAGAGACGTGATGAATACAAGAAATAATGGGATTCAGAAAGGACTGATCCTCTGAAGGCAGAGTAGTAGAGTATTCCCTTAATGTTTCAGCACATTGTACATAAACTTCCATATATGGCCTGGTAATTCAGAATTCTAAAAGCGAGAGCGTCTGAACAGAACATTATCTTCCCAAATATATCCAACAACTTGAAAGGGGTTAGGACTCACTAAAAGTTGACTGCCAGCTGACATTTGGACAGAAATGGCTGCAGAATCAGACCCAAAGTGAGAAAATAAAAATTTGTTAGCCTGGAACCTTTATAAAGTCTATCTGCCTTTTTAGGGACTGGCTCAAAGACAGGACCCAGGAAGTTAGAATTGGGGAGTCTACCTCTACAAAGAGGCCAGTCACAAGTGGAGTCCCTCAGGGATCAGTCCTTGGATAGCTCGTTTTTGGCATTTACTTCTCAGAAGTCAAGGACAATGTCAGTGCTCTCTGGCTGACTAAAATTTGCGGATGACTGCAAATTAGGAGCTGCCATTGAATCTCACACTGACACAAATGTTCTCCAGGAGGGGCTGACACAGACAAACAACTGGCGTCAGTGCCATGGACTAAAACTAAATGCCAAGAAATGCATAATAGTATCCTTTGGGAAGTCATCCAGCCCTAGTAACTATCATATTGACAACACACCACTTAGAGTTGACCCAGTAGTCAGGGACTTAGGGACACACATAGATAGCAATCTAGACATTGACCATCATGTGTCCACAGTGGTGAGGAAATCATTCTATGTTGCGCAACTTATAAACAAAGGTATGGCATCTATATCCAAGGAAGTCATTGTTCTGCAGTATTTGGCATTCATGAGACCTATCACTGAGTACAACGCCTCCATTGGTATGTACCTAACCAGGCATATCCAACAACTGGAACTCCCACAGAGGTTCTTCACTAAAAAAATTCAGGGTGCAAGTAGTATGTCCTATGCAGACTGCCTCAAGGTCTTATCCCTGTATTCTGTCTCCTACAGGCTTTTAAGGGGAGATCTATGCCTGGTATACAGGGCACTGTCAGACCCCACTGTGATGGGCCTCCTGCATATTCACAAAACAAACAGCACCAGAAAGTACAGTTTTGTACCTACCATAAATGTAGATGTTCGAGTGTTCACCCTGCTGCAGTCATCACACTTGGGTTATCCTGTCGTCTGGCGGTCCCACAGTCGGCCGGAATTCCAAAGTCTTGGTCCGGCGTCAGTTGCTGTCACCTCTTCCCTGACGTCAGTGCGCCAGGGGTATATATAATGCAACTGACGCCATTTTCTTCAGTTTTTCTTGCCCCAGATGTCAGGTGCCCCCCAAAAAGGTGGTCAGTAATTAGTACCAAAAGGAGTAACCACAGCACAAACACAAAATCCCTTCAGCTATAAGCAAATACATCAGTAAGGCATAGAAGAGATTTAGCCAGTAGATCAGAGGGGACGGAGGGGGGGTAACCTGGACTGCAGCAGGGTGAACACTCGAACATCTACATTTATGGTAGGTACAAAACTGTACTATGTTCATCGTGTTACCCTGCTGCAGTCATCACACTTGGGTTGAATCCCAAAGCTAAGGTAGGGGGGAGGTATCATAGAGGGTTAGTGGAGGCTATAAATCCCTGCAGAACTGCAGTGGTGAAGCCCGCCCTGGACTCTGAGTAAAGAGGTAAGTGATAGTGTTTGGTAAAGGTGTGTACTGAACTCCAAGTTGCAGCTTCTAAAATTTCCTTGGTTGGAACCCCCCTGAGAAAGGCTGTAGAGGTAGCTGTTGACCAGGTTAAGTGGGATCTAATGGAAGCAGGAACTGGTTTCCCATGATGGGTATAGCAGAAACGTATGCAATGACCTATCCATTTAGAAATGGTTTGCTTTGATATAGCCTTCCCTTGAGAAGCTGTAGCATAGGATACAAAGAGCTGGTCAGATTTTCTGAAAGCCTTAGTTTTGTCCAAATAGTAACGAAGCTGCCTGTGAATGTCCAAGGAATGCAGGAGTCTCTCACCTTTGTTCTGTGGATTGGGGAAGAAGGTGGGTAAGTGGATGGTTTGATTTAAAGCTACACTGGAAACCACCTTAGGCATAAAGGAAGGATTAGTTCGTAGAGAAACTCTGTCTTGATGAAAAATGAGGAAAGGTTCCACTGCCATTAGTGCCTGTAGCTCTGAGACTCTTCTAGCTGAAGTTATTGCTAGGAGCAGGGCAGTCTTCCATGATAGGAACTGTAGATCTGCAGAGAAAGCTGGTTCAAAGGGAGGTAGCGTTAGTTTTTCCAGAACAAAATTGAGGTCCCATGTTGGTGTAGGAGCTCTCCTGGGTGGTCTAATGTTTTTTGCCCCTCTGAGGAACTGCCTTAGAAGAGGATGTGAAAATAAAGGTGGATCCGTGTTGTAGTGAGCTGAAATAGCCAAAGCATGGATTTTAATTGAGGAAAAGGAAAGTCCTTTGTGCAACATCTCAGCTAAATACTGTAGAATGTGAGGCATATGTGGCTGAAATGTGTCTTGGCCTTTAGCTTGGTTCCAGGCACAAAACCTTTTCCATTTGTCCGAATAAGCCTTCCTAGTGCTTGGCCTCCTGGCTTCCAGAATAACATCCAGAACTGCTTGTGAAAGAGGTGCTGGTTGGATGTTTAGATGATTTGCCATGCAGCCAAATTTAAAGTTTTGAGCTGGCTGTGAAGAATTTGATAGTTTTGTTGTGTGAGCAAATGGGGGATTTGAGGCAATATCCATCGTGGGCTGTGGGCCATATTTTTCAATAGCGGATACCAGTGCTGGCGTGGCCAGTCTGGGGCTATGAGAATCAGTCGTGGTCTCTCCTTTTTGACTTTCAAAAGAACCTTTGTGAGGAGAGGCAATGGAGGGAAGGCATATACTGTCAGGTTTTTCCAACTGAAAGAGAGAGAGTCCACTTTTCAAGCTTGATGGTGAAATGTCCTTGTACAAAATTTTGTCAGTAGACAGTTCTGAGGACTGGCAAACAAGTCTATGTCTGGAAGGCCCCATTTTTGAGTTATCATTGCAAATATTTGGGGATCTAGTTTCCACTCGTGGGGATCCTTGATGTTTCTGCTGAGGTCATCTGCCAATGTGTTCTTCTGTCCTGGCAGGAATTGAGCTTGTAACTGGACTTGGTAGGCCAGAGCTGTGTTACATAAGGTCATTGCTTGCCTGCATAGAGGGTAAGAATGTGTACCCCCTTGTTTGTTTATGTACCACATTACCGTGGTGTTGTCTGTCTTTATTGCAAGTTGTCCTGGATGTAATAGATCCTTGAAGGCTGTCAGAGCTTTCTGTACAGCTAGCATCTCTTTTTGATTTATGTGCAGATTTCTTTGATCTGCAGTCCATAGGCCTTGAATGCATTGTCCTGCCATGTATGCCCCCCAGGCGTAGTCTGAAGCATCTGTTGTGATAGTTTGCCTGGCTGGGGGCAAGGTGAAAGGCTGACCCTTGTTGAGGCGACATGCCTGTGACCACCACAGAAATTCCTGTTGTAGGCAGGGAATGAGAGATATCATTGTGTCCAAGCTGTGGCTGTGTTGAGACCATACGCATTTTAGGTACCACTGTAATTTCCTCATATGCAGCTTTGCAAATGGTATTATTAGTATGCAAGATGCCATGAAGCCCAAAGCCTGCAGAATTTTCTTGCAGTTAATTGGGTCTTTGTTGCCATTGTCTTGAAATATTGAGTCAGTTGTAGTTGCTTCTCTGGCGAAGATAAGCCTTCTGGGCCGTTGTATTCAAGCTGGCACCCAGGAATGTCATTTTTTGTGAGGGTACTAGTTTTGACTTCTTTTCGTTTACTGTGTACCCCAGGCAGTTTAGTAGATGCTTTACAAAGGCCAGATGATGTAAGAGAATGTCTTTGCTTTCTGCTTGGATGAGGCAGTCGTCCAGGTATGGATATATTTGAATTCCTCTTTGTCTGCAGTATGCAATTACTGGTGCCAGGCATTTTGTGAAAACTCTGGGCGCAGTAGATAAGCCAAAGGGCAGTGCAGAGAATTGGTAATGGGTTGAACCTGCAATGAAACGGAGGTATCTTCTGCAACTTTGTCTGATAGGGACATGCAGGTATGCCTCCTTGAGGTCCACTGTTACTAGCCATGCTTCCTTGCCCAACATGGGAAGTAGCTGCTGTAGTGTTAGCATCTTGAATTTGGGTACTTGTAAGTGTTTAGAATTGAAAGGTCCAGAATTGGTCTCCAGGCATTGTCCTTTCTGGGCATTAGAAAGAGTCTTGAATAAAATCCTTGGCCTTGCTCTCGAGTAGGTACCAGTTGAATGGCTCTCATGTCCATGAGAGCTCTAATTTGTTTTTGTGCCTCTGCCCATTGATTTTGTGGCAGGTTTGGCATTCCTCTTTTCATTGGCAAGGTGTGAAAGTAGAATCTGTATCCTCGTAAAATTATGTCTAGGTCCCATTTGTCCTTTGTGACAATGTGCCAATTGTCTGCAAAAAGTGTGAGTTTTCCCTCCCAAGGGGGCTGTCAAGAGAGTATTGCTTGGCCAGATGAGGTGCAATGAGTTTGCCTTCTGGTGGTTTGAGACCTGTCTTCTCCTCCCTTTTGTGTTGTAGAGCCCAATTGGCGAGGTTTATACTGGGCTTGTGGTTGTCCTCTGCCTCTTGGACGTCTGTATTTACCCCTCTGTGGTCTGTCAGTGGCTGGAAAGGACCAATTTTTTGTTGGCCAGTTTCTGCTGAAGCGAGGGGGTTGTACTTGTAGGAAATCTTTGACTGTCTGCATAGATTTTGCCTTATCTTCCATTTTCTTTAAAACTTCGTCTGCTTTAACTCCAAAAAGAACATCTTGCTGTAAGGGAGCATCTAGTAGTTTTGCTTTAACATGATCAGGCAGAGTGTGTTCCTTTAACCAAGCATGCCTACGTATAACAGACCCAGTGACAGCTGCTCTGCAGGAGGCCTCCAAAGAATCAAACCCACATTGTAAGGTATGTTTGCCCACCTGCTCAGCGGCGTGCAACAGATCCTGTACTTCTTTCAATTCAGATTGTTGAGGGAGAGAGGTTATTCTTTGCTTTAACTGAGAGATTAGAAATTGCTGATATTTAAGCATGTCAAATTGACAATTCAGTGCCCTCATAGCTAGTGTGGCTGAGGTGTAAACCTTTTTCCCCCACCTGTCTAGTGCTCTGGAATCCCTCTCAGAAGGTACTGGGTTTTTAGCCATAGAAGCCTTAGCCCCCTTGGGACCCTGTGAGATAGTCTTCTGGGTCAGCTACAGGGCTTTTGTAAAGAAATTTGTGGGACTCAGGTACTCTATAGTATCTGTCAGGCTTAGCCGGAGCAGGAGGTAGAGAGTCTGGGTTGAAACTGGATTCTAAATAGACATCATCCACAATATCCAAAACTGGTGGGATGGCAAGTGGTGTGTGTTGTGGGAGTAAAAGAAACTCTCTGTGCCTTTTCTTTGAATCAGAGTAGTCCTGACCTTCCCAGTGAAAATGTTCCCTCATAGTGTGTAAAGTTTCCCCAAAGGAGTAGTTTTCAGGAGGAGAAGCTGAGGGAATAGAGTCCTCAGCATCAGAATCTTCATAAGGAGAGAAGGAGTAGTCTTGGTCCTCAGAGGAGTCTGAAGAAATGGACATTTGCTCAGAGGATGCATAATCTTCCTCTTGTCTAGGCCTTTTGTCAGGAGGGGGCTGGGAACCCCTGATTAAAGAAATCAAATCTTCAGCCATTTTGAGCATCTGTTTCTTAGGCATGGGGCCTTGAACAGGACACTGAAGTGCAGTCCTTTTAGATTTAGAAGGCGTCTTCGACTTAGAAAACGTTTTAATGGTGAGGGTCGTCAGTCTGAAAACGCCTTCAGAAACCGATGGCGTTTCTGTAGTACCGACGTCTTTTGTAGCAAAGTCGTCGGAAGGGCCTGTAGTAAAAGGCTGCGTCGGCCTGGTACATTCCATCAAAATTTCCGTAGCGGTCTCGGGTTCCAGATCTGCGGTAGTCAGGGGCTGCGTCGGAGCCTCACTGAGGACCGGAGAACCGGAGACCAGATCGGCCGAGGCCTCGGAATCTGGCTTAGGCCTGGGCTGTCTGTCCTTATCCTTCGTTTTTTGTGCATGCCGGTAGTCTGTTGCTCCGACGGCATGGTGTAGTTAAATTTCCTACCGAAGTACGGTCGTGAGAAATCAAAGGGTCTTTTAATAGTACGCTTATTAAACCTAGCACAAAACCGTCAAGAAGCGACGTCGTGGTCTGGGCCTAGGCAAGGTATGCAATAAGAATGAAAATCCTTATGAGGTATTTGCTTCCCACAAGTAATACAATTGTTAATTTTTTCTGACATCGGTCTGAGGCAAGAAAAAGTTTCCCCAACGGGGTACTTAGCTTTATAGAGGACTTCGGTCTGAAATTCGAATTCGAAAATCTCAGGAGTCGGCCGACCGGCACTTGCGAACTGCTTCTGCTTCGGGCACCGTGCGGCAAGAAAGACTGAAGAAAATGGCGTTGGTTGCATTATATATACCCCTGGCGCAGTGACGTCAGGGAAGAGGCGACAGCAACCGACGCCGGACCAAGACTTTGGAATTCCGGCCGACTGCGGGACCGCCTGACGACAGGATAACCCAAGTGTGATGACTGCAGCAGGGTAACACGATGAACATCTACCCATTCTAAAGACTTAAACCTTGTCTGTGATATAAACAGGAACTGCTTGAGGGATAGGTATGTATCCCACAAACTACCCCATCTATGGAACAGGCTCCCCATCCATGTGAAGCAGAGTTCTTCCCTAACCCAATTCAAGTGCAACTTGGGCAATTGGATGGGAAACCAGAAATTCATCCCTGATCTGGCACCTATGTCTCTAATGGACACAGGTAACCTGTAAATAGTTAATCTCCCAGGTCCATGCTTACACTTATCAAGGGTATCAGAACTTGTCAAAGATTTAGGATGCATGGTTAGGCTTAAAAAGGCCCTTACGGGTGTTAGCCTAGTAAACACTTAAGAATCTATGAAGACTAAGAATTAGAATTACTGCAGGTAGCATTAAAGACACCTTTCAATGCTGGCAAAATAACAGCATGAGTAATATGTGAGACCTCTGCTTGTAATACCTCATAATATCTCCTCATTTCAAAGGGAACCTCATTTGTTCCCACAAACACACTTCATTCATCATGTAAATTGATACAGAAGAAGAAAATTCCTCCAACGAAGATGAGGTTTATGTGTCTTCCCCCAAGAATCAGAATCCAAAAGGAGAGGAAACTCTGCCTTTATCAAGGTCAGACTCTTCTGACTATCTTCAGGATTTTATGTATCACAATAATGCTCAGGTAAGAATTTTTGAATTTCAGGACCAACTACCTGCAATAAACTCCTGGCTATGGAAAAAAATGTCATCTTTATGTACCATAAGAATATCTTTAGATGAACAATATCTAACCTTTTGTTTGTTTTTCCAAGGTAAGGTATCTCTCGAAGAATGACAGGGGGATGGGACTTTATCCCGGGCAAGAGCTCTCTTTCTCTAGGTAACTCTTGAATCTCCCAGACCTAAAAAGGAATATGGTTCTCCCATACCCTTA